>NW_022111324.1:86814-92118 GCF_000313985.2 Echinops telfairi | reverse complement strand
CCCCATCACTCAAGTTCAAGTCTAGATAAAGAGGAAAGTTGTATTTCTCATCATTGTTACATCACACCCTGACTGGCTCATCTCCTCCCTGAGACCCCTCTGCAAGGGGATCTCCAGTGGCCTAAGTAAATTATTTTTAATGGAGAAAATATTTGGTATAGTAAACAGTTCCGTGTGTTTAAGGAATAGGCCAAACTCACCTGTTGGTCCAAGAATACTAGTCTGCTTATTATGAATTGCACATGTATCTAAATATAAGGAAGCCATAACTTGCAAGAGAGTGGTAATTTGGAGCTAGGGGTAGCATCTGTTTGTTTGTTTGTTTGTTTGTTTGTTTCAATGACAGAATAAACATTACAAATTTCTATTTTAAAAATTTTTTTAATTAAAAAAATTTAAAGCATAGTGATTAATCACAAAACATGTAATTATATATTGTGAAATATTTATTTCTAAGTAGAAATAAATGATATTTTGTCTCAAAGCATGGTGTAGCATGGGTAACAGTCTTAACATAACAGCAGTGCTACATTTTGCGACAGTATGCATAAAAAGCCAACTTCAGTGCGAAGGTTGAGATAGCTTCTTTCTCACCAGATCAGAAATTCTCAGGACAGTTTTTGCAAGAGCACAATGAAGATCATCTTACACAACAAGTCTACTTCTGTATTTAGATTTGATAATCAACAGGCTGGAAAACCTGTTTCACAAAGATATGTTGTTGGAAATGGAAGAAGAAAGCACAACACAGTCTCAGATAGAACAGGATAGGACTGCAAACACTTGATCCAGAATTTGGTAACTGGCATGGTAGAGAAATCAGTTCTCACTGCATTGCTGTTCATAAGTTCAATGAACTGCTCTGGTGCTGTCTCAGGAACATCTTCAACTCTGACTGTGAATGGGCTTCTGGCAAGTGCAAATGGGTGTCAGGTAGATTTGGAAGGTTTGATGAAACTTCATCTGCAAGCATGTGCAAGTGTTCTTTCACAGAAATTATCATCCTAATCTTTTTGTCTGGTTCAATGTCATGTTCCTCAAAGAAAGCAGATAAGGTAAGCAACATGTAAATTTTATTTTCATCCAATTTTTTTGGCCAAAGCTGAAGTTTCATTTGGAATGATCGGATCTTTTCAGACAAATCAAGGTATGTTGCATTTGGTCCTTGCACTGATAAATTTAACTCATTCAAGATGGCAAAGATGTCAACCAAGTAAGCTATTTTCTGCAGTTCACTTTTATTGCTGAAAAGTGCTTTGGACTGTGGTCTTCCTTTCTGATTAAAAAACATTTTGAGTTCATCACGAAGCTAAAAAACAGTTTTAAAACTGTTCTGCTCGACAACCATCTCACTTCAGTGTGAAATACAGAGCATTATTCAGCGCATCCAACTCATTGCACAGTTGCAAAAACAGTCAACTATTTAAAATGCTCACCTTTACAAAATTGACAGAACTTATGATGCTTTTCATTACTTCTTGTAACTCTTGTGGCAGCATCTTCGTTGCTAATTTTTGCTGATGAGTCATACAGAGTTCCAATGACTTTTGGTGACTCATTCAGTACCAAACATTGAAATCTAGATCAACATCCTAGCATAGCTGGAGCACCATCTGTGAAAACAACACAAACCTTTTCCCAAGACATCTTACACTCTTTCAAAAATGAACCAACTGTGTCAAATACATCACGTGCAGTAGTTGTCATTTCAAGAGGTTTACAAAAAAGAAACTCATCTTTAAAGTCACCATCATTAATATACTTCATGTAAACCAGTAACTGTGAACACTTTGCAATGTCTGTAGATTCATCAAGCTGCATGCTAAATATTGGAAGTGGAGCAGATTTAATTCTTGGATTACCTGGTCAAGAATATCAGCAGACATGTCATCTATCCCTCTGCGGATAGTGTCATTAGATAAGGAAATTGCACTCAATTTCATGACAAATTCGTCTCTGATCATAACTCGAACAATGTGCTACTGGCAACAGTAAATCCTCAGCAATGGTGTGAGGTTTCATAGCTCTGGTGATTCTGAGTGCCACCAAATATGAAGCTTCAATGGCTGCTATGGTTTTGTTTGTTTTGTTTGTTTTGGTGGTGGTACCAGTGTCAAGTCTGGCTTTCTTGAGTCCATCAAGTTTGCTTCTAAAATAGTTGGTATTCTTGCTGGCACCGCTCGGATGCTTGCTATCAAAATGGCGTTTTAATTTGTTCGGCTTCATAGATTTGACTGATAGAACTTCATAACAAATAACACAGTGTGGTTTCTCAATTCTGCTGTAATTATTGAAGTACAACCATACTGCAAAAAATCCTCACTATATTTTCTTTTCTTAACATTCTTCTCTACAGATCCATTATCATGGGTTGATTTGTTAATGAAAATAATATATAAGAATAGCTTTGATAATACAAAAGATGATATGTAGCATAGTTCAGTCAATACAGTTCATTAAAGTTTCCTATGCTTTACCATTCTGTGTGGGCTTTTTTTTTACATACCTGTTACTATCACAAGGAAGCAGTATTCACATCAATCACAGCTGAAAATAAAAAGACAGATCAGCATCCAGTTCCCATGGTACAGATTTTTTTTTTGCAGGAGTTGATGATTTTACATGATTTTACATTTGCCCAGTAATTGTAATTCATGAAGTGTTGTTTTACCTCCAATACCGCTGTTTTCAAAACAGTAGCTGCTTTTAACAGACTAGCTGCTTTTAACACAGCAGCTGCTTTCTACACAGTAGCTGCTCTCTACACATGTGTGATTGGTCCATGTAAGTACATTATGGCGCCAACCCTGTCACATACACCTGTATTTTTATGGGGTGGGTGTGATGATGTTATCATGCCAGGTACTTACATGTGAGTGTATCTGCACGTGAGCAGACCTGCCTGGAGACAGATAGAGGAGTGGTGTCTCGGTTCCTAAGACCATCAGAAATATGTGTTTTCCAATGATCTTAGGTGACCCCTGTGAAAGGGTCATTCAACCCCCAAAGGGGTCTCTACCCACAGGTTGGGAACTGCTGTTCTAAAATGATCTTTTTTAATCTCGAGTTTCTGTGGCCTAATTGTGATCTGATCTATCATTGTTCCTAAGTAGTTATGGTGGTTTAAATCTTGTCAGGAGCAATTACCTTCCTGCCTGAGAGATTGCTTCACTGATGTGCAAATAGTTCTGTCGCAGCATGTCATTGTTAGGTGCAGCTATTAAAATATCATCCATGTAGTGGATTAGATAAGCCTCAGAGAATAGTCTTCTGACCGGCTCCAACACTCTTCCTATGAAGAATTGGCACATAGTAGCACTGTTTACCATGCCTTCAGCCAGAGTTTTAAGATGATACCTCTTATTGGGAGTTTTATGGTTTAATTCAGGGACAGTGAATGCAAATCTTTCACAATCAGCAGGATCTAATTGAATAGTGTAAAAACATTCCTTTAAGTCCATCACAATCATATCCCAATTTTTTGAAATCATGCTAGGTGAAGTAAGATCTGGCTGCAGAGTCCCCATAGGCTGTATAATAGAATTAATAGCTCTTAATTCTATGAACATCCTCCATCTGCCTGATTTCTTTCTAATTGCAAACAGGGGATTTCCAGGGGCTAAGAGTCTCCGCAATATGACCTTCTCTCAGCTGTTCTTGGAGAAGATCATGTAGAGCCTGCAATTTTTCACTATTAAGGGGCCACTGTTCTACCTATATTTGGTGATCAGACTTTAAAGTCAGCTTGATGGGTGCAGGCTTTACGACAGCAGCCCCAGATAAAAATTTCAATATCCTGAGCCATGGCAGTCCTTTTTGGGATTCACCTCAATTGGAGATAGATCTCCCTGCTCATCCTTCCAAGTAAATTTCCTCTATAGCCCATATTTTTCATAATATTCTGTGCTACTGAATTCTGCAGAGGGATATATTACCTAGCCCCCCATTGCTGTAATAGATCTCTCCCCTATAGATTAATGGGTGTGAGAGTCACCACAGGTCTCATGAGTCCAGGATGACCCTCAGGGCCTGTGCATTGCAAGATTTTGTTAGATCTCTCTGTGGAAGACACCTTGGTCCTTGGCTTCGCATGAGAAAGAATTCATACCGATGCCTGCTTTGTGATCCAAGTGGGTTTTTATAAAGGATAGAAGATGTTTCAGGCTTTACAGTCATGGACACAGCAACCTTATGGAACTACACACCCACATGTGGCAGCCTGATGCTAGAGAGGGAGAGCGAGACCCCAGCACAGCCGAGAAGAAACCGGAGGAGCAGGCAGAAAAAGTCTCCCTGTTCTGGCCTTTGGGGGCCTTTCGGTTGGGAGGTGTGGTCAACAGTACGGGTTGACCCCATTAGCTGAATTAAGCCCCCCTAACCTAGATTGGGCCAATCCATTTGTACCGCCCACCTAGGTGTACTGCCCCCAGTGGCTCGGGGCCTGATTTGGCACATGCCCTTTAGCCTTTATTGGCTTCCAGCTCCCTGTAGGGGTGCCCTAGTCATGGAGAGGAACAATCCCCTATCTTGCTACCTAACAATTTTCCTGCTCTGCCATACCTTCTCCTAATTTATCCTATTCTTTCTTCCCATGGTAAAATCTGGGGAGACCAGTGGCCAGGCTTTGGGCCACTGTTGATAGCTCGTGACAGAAAGATCAGCCCCTGAATCTAGGAGCCCTGAACATTTTTTTCCTTCAGTTGTCAGTTCCATGAATGGCCGTTCCTGTTTGTCTAGGCAATCACTCCAAAATACCCCATGACCCCTGGATAGGCCTGCATCTCCTGGTGCATCTTTGTTAAAGGTATCGCTTTTCTTTATAAGGGAATAGTAACAGTTGCCCCAAGCTGTCTCCCTTTTGGTAGTCCAGGACACAGTGGTTCTAATCACTTCCTTAATTTCTCCTTCATACTCCTGACTAGCAACATTTGTGACAGTTTGTACACTGAACACATGCAGATTAGGTCTCCCTAACAAAAGCCCAATTGTGCCTTTTGGTGAAGGACCCCAAATTCCTGCCCAGATCACAGTTGATTTATTATTTGGTAAAAGCTGGATGTCCTTCTGACTGGTTAAATTTATCAAGGAGCTCCCCCTTATGGTAGAGGAGAACCATATGCCTGATAGATGTTTGGAGAAGTGACCATCAGACTGAGGACTGATTGCATTTCCCATGGAGCTCTGCATCCGGTAACTACTTCCTGCGCTCCATTCAAAGGGGCTCCAAGCAGGCCCTGCTATACATTTTTTTGGCTGGGTGCTGCTTCGTAGTAAATGTCCCCTATTGTTAAACTTCGAATAACA
>NW_022111324.1:83566-86714 GCF_000313985.2 Echinops telfairi | reverse complement strand
AGGTTCTCTGGAGCCCACCTCAGGCTCTTTACCCAGGCTCTGTCCACTGTGAATTGCCCTGTTCTTTGTGAGAGCTTCCTGTATTCTCTTTGAAAATGTTCTTCTTCTCCACATGTAAAGCACTTCCCCATAGGCTTGGTGTAATTAGCCAAGGCAGGTGCCATGAAGTTGGCCCTGTATTCATGTTCCTACATTCCTGCATATTCTGAGATAATTAAAGAGTGAGCTCTGTTCCTTGAGTGGGCAGATGGCTGGTTGACAGGATGTGTTCGAGTTTTCAAATGCTAATGTAAAAATGAGATTATCTGCAGCCCCTTGAGTCAACCACAGTTTTGAGAACAACATCCTGCCATCTGGAGGTAAAGTCTAGATAGGGCTCATCATTCTTTTGCTTCACTGCAGTGTAATTGGGCTGCCTGCCTTCTGATGGTGCTATTTTCTCCCAGGCCCTTAGGCAAACCTTGCATACTTGTGAGAATATCTGTTTAGTAAACTGTAATTGTGACTCGACTGTGATATAATACTCATCCACCAACAACTATCTATTCCATCCTCGGTATTTCTATGAGCTTGTGCATGCGCTGCTTCATTCCACCAGATCCGATATTGTAAGATTTCTAAAGGAGTGAGACATGCATTTGTCAAAGCCCTCCACTCAGCAGGGATCCAGTATTCAGATTGTGATAATAAACTTATCATACTAATTACAAAAAGAGAGTCTAGGCTGTAACTAGAGACCACCTTCGTGAGATCTTTTAGTAGCTTAAAGGGAAAAGAGCTATGATGTCATTCTTGAACTCCTTGTGGGTGTTGCACGTGTCAGGCTGTCTGTTAATGACACAAATAGGAAAAGCCATCCTAGTTTCTAAATCTCCTTCCTGTGCTATGCCTTTTTCTACCCGGGAAAGCAAACGTGCCTTCCTATACATTGCCTCATTGTCTCTATTATCTGTGCTGTTTTTCTCGACTGATACATCGCTAAACTTCACTTCCCGAACGTCATCGTCTGTGTGGGCTCTCTCAGGTGGCATTTCCTTGGGGCTAATTTCCTCATATCTACCTCCTACACTGGCTTACTTTATTGTCTTATGATTCCTAGACTTTTATACACTAAATTCCAGTGGTGGGGCAGATGCTTCTACTCTGATAGTCCCTTCTGATTCAGGCTTAGTTTTCTCAGTTCTGTCTAAAATCTTCTCATCTGCCTGATACTCATTCTGACTGCCTTTCACCAGATTTAACTTTGGGTAGCTTAGAGGCTTCTAACTACTCTGACAGCTCTTTAAGTATGGATAGTTCAGCTCAGACTTCTTAATGCTTTGCTGGCTTTGTTCTTTGCTTTCTCTACCTGCAGAGGTTCCAGAATTGTTTTAATCTGCACCCACAGAGTCCAGGTTTCCATGGGGATGCTATGTCCTTTGCTGTGAACCTTTCTTAGGTTAATAGCTACCATGTCCCAGATCTCCATATCAAAGGTTCCTGACTCCAGAAAAGAAGGATTACATTTCTTTACCACTTGAAGAAACTCCTTCATTTTTTTAATTCATTACCACTGTATTTTGTTTCTTCAAGGGGTGGCGGAGAGTGATACATCTTTCTGGTATTGTCTACTTTCAGCCAAAATCCATCTGACATCAGCAATAATATCCCTCAAACTTCTTCTGAATAGCTTAATACTGAATAACTTGAACTTCTAGCAGATTCCTTTCAATTAACTGCTGCAACTATTGTTGAATGATCCTCAGAAAATTTTTACTTCTCTGTGATATTAATAATATTGTTCAACAATTTCCATATTTTGTTGAGTTGCCTTTCTTTGGAATGGGTACAAATATGGATCTATTCCAGTCAGTCAGCTAGGTAGCTAACTTGCAAATTTCTTTTTTTTTTAAAAACATTTTATTAGGGGCTCATACAACTGTTATCGCAATCCATACACACATCAATTGTGTAAAGCGCATTTGTACATCATTCTCAAAACATTTTCTCTCCACTTAAACCCCCAACATTTGGTCCTCATTTTTCCCCTCCCTCCCCGCTCCCTCCTCCCTCATGAGCAAATTTCTTGCCATAGATAAGTGTTTCCAGCATTTCATTAGCTTGTTGAAAGATTTCAATTGGCATTCTATCAATTTCTCGAACGTTGATTTTTGCTAGTATGCATCACATTTTCCTGATTCATTCATCCACCAATGTATACTTGTTTTCAATGATGCAAAGAGGTAAAATTGAATGAGGATGAAGTGTGTACAGCTTGATAAAGACAAACAATGTCACTAAGATGTGCATAAGGAAAAGGGATCTTTTGGTAATTACTATGGCATGTATAATTTTAAATTGACAGCAACAATAACAAAAGATATGTATGGCTATGTGAATGGGCTTAAAACGTTATGAAAAAGTCCACTACTTTTCAGCTCCATTAAAAAAAAAAAAAGTATTATAAATTGGGTGAGGGTGTACAGCACAAACCTATTTTCTATTCAACAATGCATACAGACATTGTTTCATGCCATTGAATGCAATCCTTACAATATAACTGCACTTATCCCAACTGCCCCCTGTATTTCCTGTTTCCATTTCGCCTTTCTTGACCCTTCTCAACTTTGTTCCTGGTTTAATGCTGCCCTTTTCATCTCAAGTTGTTGTTCTAAGATGTGTGTATCTCCCTAGGGTTATTGTTCCCCTTATAGAGCTCTCTATTTGGCTGAAAACTGAGTCATCCTCATGAATTCATTTCCAGACCTGAAGGTTGACTCAGGGGGTTCACTGATCTCCACTGGACCAGTAAACCTGAATACCATCTGGTCTTTATTAAGTGCTACCTCCTGAAATGGATGAATATTCACCAATTATTCTAGAACAATGACCCTGTGTGTTTCTATTTTCTTTGGATGCTGCCTGTGTCCTTCAATATTTGGTCCATAAAATCCTTCATTATTGCAACTTGAAGCTCAATTGTTTCCCCATTTCTTTCAGCTTGAGAAATATTGAGTGTGTTTCCCCTTTGATTTTATAATTCCAGTCTTTGCACATTTCATTATAATGTTTCTTCTTTTTTTTCTTCTCTCTTTTTTAAGATCATTTTATTGGGGGCTCTTATAGCAATCTATACATCAATTGTATCAAGCATATTTGTACAGATGTT
>NW_022111324.1:59610-83398 GCF_000313985.2 Echinops telfairi | reverse complement strand
CACAGTTTCTGTTGATTGTCCCCCTGGAGGGGGGTTGTCGATCATTGCAATTGGTTCCCCCTTCCTCCCCTCCTCTCCACACTTTCCCCTTACCCTCCTGGTATCACTAACTCCCATTTCTATTCCTGAGGGGTTTATCTGACCTGGATTCTGTGTGTCATGAGCTCTTATTTGTACCAGTGTTCATGCTCCAGTCTTGGTAAAACTGAAAGGCAGGATTGGAGTCATGATAGTGTGGGGATGAGGAAGCCTCAAAGAACCAGAGGAATATTGTGTGTTTCATTGGTGCTATACTGCACCCTGGTTGACTCATCCCTTCCTTGTGACCCTTCTGTGAGGGAATGTCCCATTGTCTACAAATGGGTTTTGGGTCTCTGCTCTGATCCCCCCTCATTCTCAACAATTGTTTTATCTTCTTAAGCTTCCCTTTGAAATTTTCTGTTCAGCTCTTTTACTTTATAATTTCTTCCTGTTGCTTTAGCTTCTCTACACTCCAGAGCAAGTTTGGTGTATCTTCTGACATCTACTTGGTCTTTTCTGTGTTTTTAATATCCTTTTGCTTTCTTCATGTATGTTCTTGATGTCATCCCACAGCTCATCTGGTGTCAGTCATTAGTGTTCAATGCTTCAAATCTATTCCTGAGATAGTTTTAAATTTAGGTGGAATATACTCAAGTTTTTTATTTCCACTTCAACTTCAACTTGAATATGAGTAATTGGAAGTATATTCTATAGTTGGCCTCTGGATTTCTTTGTCTGATGATATTAAGCTCTCCATTGTCTCCTTCCACAGATGTAGTTTATTTGAATTCTATGTATTCCATCTGGCAAGGTCCGTGTGTATAATCACCATTTATATTGTTGAAAAGAGGGTATTTGCAATTAATAAGCCCTTGGTCTTGCAAAATTTTATCATGTGATCTCCAATATCATTCCATCACCAAGATCATGCTTTCCCACTATGGATCTTACCTCTTTGTCTCCAATTTTCACACTCTAGTCACCAGTAAGTATCAATGAATCCTGATTGTTTGATCAATTTTGGACTACAAATATTGGTCCAACAAACAAAGCTTCAGTCTCTCTTTGGTAGATGTAGTTGGTGTGTAAATTTGAATAATAGTCATATGAATTGGTTTTCCTTGTAGGCATGTGGATATTATCCTCTAATTGACAGCATTAGACTTGTACTTAAGGTTAGGTCTGAAACACTCTTTTTTATAATGAATGTAACACTATTCTTCACTTTGTCATTGCTGGCATAGTAAACCATAGATCATCTGATTCAAAGAGACCAATACCAATCCATCTCAGGCTACAAATGCCTAGGTTATCCATCCTTACGCATTCCACTTCATTTTTTATAGCTTGTAATTTTCCTAGATTCATACTTTATACATTTCATATTCCAATTATTAATGGAACTTTGTAGCTGTTCCTTCTCATTTTGTGTTGTGCCACATCAGCAAATGAAGGGCCCAAATGCTTTGCTTACCCTAGATAATTGTGGTCGATCCTCCTTTGAGGAAGCAGCTCTTTCGGTGTTTGTCTTCTGAGTGCCTGACAGGCTCATCTTCTGGCACAGTAGCAATGTTCCCTTACTATTCTTAAAGTGTTCGGTTGCTAATTTTTCAGAAATGGGCCTTCTTTTTAGTCTGTTAGTTGTACCATATTAGGTGCAGGTATGACTTAATAATTGATGTTATTTAGACATTGTATACAGTTTAAGGGGATCGTAGAGGTGCCATATGGACAAGGAGTAGACTGTAATGGGTAAGCTTATGTAGCAACTTTGCGAGGCCATGCTTCTCAGTGGTTACTTGTAATCATCTTCCATTTTGTGATCTGATAGGAAAACCAGCTGAAAGGAGAATTTCTTTGGCCGTATGGCCTGTATCCAACCTATATACATGTTCTGGCAAAGGTCACCCTCTCCTAATCTGAAATGTGGCTCCTCACCTTTCGACTTCTGATTCTTGGGACATGAACCAGCAGCCTGCCCTACAATCTGTTGATCTGAGGTTCTTCGACCTGCAGATATATGAGTCAGGGGAATTTCCAAATCTAACCCACAGATTTGGCACTCGGCCAGTCCACAAATTTTTAAAACAAATCTCTTGAAACCTATGTCTTTATAAGTCTTTTGCTGGCATTTCTTCTAAAGAATCCAACCTGAAACCAGCCCCAAATATCATATCAATAGTGTTGAGATTGAGAAACCCTAGTTCCTAATGTTTATCTCCAGGCAAAAATTTCCTCCTGAATTCTAGAAATGTCTATTCAGCTACCTATTAGATATTCAAAAGGCTTTTTAAAAGGCAGTGTTAAAGAAATGTTGTACAGTTCCCTGAGTAGGATAAAGGCCAAGGGGCCATGTGGCTGAAGGGCCACGGATGAGCGACTTTTGCCTGCAGATATGGCTGAAAAGAGGCACTCTTGAGCTGAGAACTGCTGTATCCTGAGCATTTCTGATCCTGAGTTATAACCTGCTAACTTCTCAAATAAACTCCATAATCATGTTGTTTCTGAGTTCTGTGTGGCCATTATAAAGGATTATCACACCCAGCAGAGAAGTACAATGTGCAATGGGAGGGACAGGTGGTGTCAGCACTGGTAAAGACAGTTGGAGGGTGCAGGCATGTCTGATTTCCACCACATTGAATGGTCTATGGATGTAGCTGACAGTGCTCTTCCTCCTTCTCCTTTGTGAAGTCAGAGAGAGTCAGACACTGACTCCCCACCCTTCTCACAATCTCTTTCCTCCCTCAGCATTCTTATCTAATCAATCATTGAGTTCTCTCAAATTGCTTTCCCTCCTGCAACTGGTGACTACTAACAACATAAGCTTTCAGCAAGTCTCTTAACCTCTATATGACTTGGTTTTCTCATCTATAAAAGAGGGATAGTAATAGCATGACTACCTCACAGGATTAAAGTTAGACTAATGCCTGTACCTAGTCAGTGCTATGTAAGTTCTTGTTATTATTCTTTGTCTAAGTTATTTGAACAGCCTCCGAACTAATTTTCATGCCTCAGTCTTGTTCCATTCCAATTCATACTTCTTTCCAAAAAAACTACCAAACTTTTGTTCACCAATAGATATCATTAAGAAAGAATAGACAAACCAGAGATTAGGAGAGGAGATTTGCAATACCTATATTTAACAACAGACTCATATGTAGAATACATAAAGAACAAATCTGTAGTATTAAACTAAAAGATTGGCGCTGGGGGGTGAAGGACCAGCCCCACCCACTGCTTGAACTCACTGGTTCAGTAATACTACTTCTGGGTTCAGTAATGCACAATTGTATGGTTGAGATATGTAAGCATTATATTAAAGTCATCAAGAGCATGAGAGATAATACAATAATACAGTCAGATATATTACATGGTAACATTGCTCACCTCTGCCCCGCTTGGTGGTCCTCGTGGGGGGAACCCGGCTGCCAGAGTGTCCAAAGTGTGTTGGAGAATGAAATAGCATCTTCCAAGAGTTGAAGGAGAATAACTGTAACCCGAGAATCCTCTAATGCCGCCAAAATCTCTATCAACATTGAAGGTGATGTAAGAGTTTTCTTAGATAAGAAAAAATTTAGAGAATACATTAAAAAGAATCCAGCACTACAAAAATCATTCTCCAACACACTTTGGACAGAAGACTAGCATCCACAGAACACAATCAGGAGACCACTGCATAGTGTACCACTATCCAGAAGTCATCGCACCGAGAACAATGGCCAAGACCTCATTGACCCAAGGGAGAAAAAAAGGCAAGAATGAATCCCCACTCATACACAAACACAGCTGAAGAGGGAAATAGGGAAATATCTAACACAAAAGGTACAAGATGACAGCAAAAAAAATCAACAGATGGATGTAATTACGTTGAACATCAATCGTCTTAACTCACCTATTAGAAAACCAAGACTAGACGACTGGATTAGGAAACAAAACTCATCAATCTGCACTCTATAAGAGACACATCTCAAGCTCACAGACAAATACCAGTTGAGGATCAAAGGATGGTGAAAAGTATATCGAGTGAATGACAATCTAATCTCTGACAAAATTGATCTCAAGGTGCAGGACTTAACAAGAGAAAAGTATGGGCACTATATAATGCTTTAGGGGTCAGTAGACCAAGAGCCAGTGAGAATAATAAACATATATGCGCCCAATGAGAGACTCATGAAACTCGTTAACCACATCCTTCAAAAGATGAAAACAGAAATCACAAGTTCAACAATCATAGTGGGAGACTTCAATACACCACTCCTCAAGAAAGACAGCTCAGCAGGAAACAAGCTCATCAAAGAGGCTACAGAACTAAACACTACAATCAGACAACTCGACCTGATAGATATATTCAGAGCTCACAACCCAATTGCAAAAAAATACACATTTTTTTCAAGTGTACACAGCATGTATTCAAAAATAGACCACATGCTGGGACAAAATTCAAGCTTGAGTAAATTCAAACATATGGAGTTCACAGACTTCCTTCTCTGACCTTTACCCAATAAAGCCGGAAATCAACAAAAGAAAGAACAATAAAAAAAAGGGCAAATACGTGGAGACTAAACAACGCACTTCTTAGAAAGAACTGGGTATTGGCCCAAATTAGAGATGAATTAGGAAGTTTCTAGAAACAAATGAGAATGAAAATGCAACATACCAAAACCTATGGGATACAGCAAAGACAGTTATTAGAGGATAACTGATAGCAATAAACACACATATGAAGAAGGAAGAGAGACTATGGTCAACACCCTATCACAAAACCTTTAGCAGCTGGAACAGAGTCAAAGAATAATCATTCTAATAGCAAAAGAAATTATAAAAATCAGGGTGGAGAGAAATGAGTGGAAAAACAAAAACAATGCAAAAAGTCAACCCAGTAAAAAGGTCATTCTTCAAAAGGATCAATAAAAAAGATCTGCAAACCACTAGAAAACCTAACAAAAGATAGGAAGGAGCAGCATCATTGCCCAGGATGAGGGATGAAATGGGGGAAGTTACAATGGACCTTGATGAAATTAAGAGAATAATTGCACAGTACTACGAAGGACTATACTCTAACAAATTCAACAACTTGGAGGACATGGACAAAAACCTGGAAAAACAAACCCTCCCCAAATTATCTCATATGGATGTCAAGAACTTGAACAGACCCATAGCAAAAGAAAAAGATAGATATGAAACTAGTATATCACTGATACCATAGCTGGGCAAGGATATATCTTTACTTGTAAAGGCTGATATCTCTAATGAATACAGATGCAAAAATCCTTAACAAAATCTTGGCCAATAGAATACAAAAATAATCCATTATGACCAAGTGGGAGACATACCAATGACTCAGATATGATTCACTATCTGAAAAATCATCAACATTATCCATCACATTGACAAGAAAAAGATCAAGAACCACATGAAGAGCCACATGATAATAGATGCAGAAAGGCATGTAACAATATCCAACACCTATTCCTAATAAAGACACTCAAGAAGATAGGATTAGAAGGAAATTACCTCAATGTAACAAAAGCTATATATGAAAAACCAACAGCCAGAGTTACAATCAAGGGAGAAAATATGAAAACATTCCCACTGTCAAAAAGGGACCCAGTGGTGAGAGTGGCAATACCAGGAGGGTGGAGGGAGGATGGGATGGAAAGGGGGAACTGATTACAGGGATCTACATATAACCTACCCCCTGGGGGACGGAAAATAGAAAAGTGTGTGAAGGGAGATGTTGGACAGTGTAAGATATGACTAAATAAAAATTTATAAATTATCAAGGGTTCATGAGGGAGCGGGGAGTGAACAGGGAGGGGAAAAATGAGGAGCTGATACCAGGGGCTTAAGTGGAGAGCAAATGTTTTGAGAATGACGTGGGTAACGAATGGACAAATGTGCTTTATACAATCGATGTATGTATGGATTGTGTTAAGAGTTGTATGAGCCCCAATAAAATGATTTCTTTTTAAAAGGGACCCAACAAAGACTGGCAGAGAACTCATTACTTCCTGTGTCCCAGAATCCCTCTCCCTGACGCCATCAAATTTCTCCTGAGGGTTCATTGGTCAGCCCTATACAGTCCTAATACAGTCCGAATCCATATTCCGTCCTAATCAAATCATTGGCAACAAGCCCAAATCCATTGCCCGGAGTTGCCAGATAGTCCAGGTAGATTGAGAAGAGGAATATTATGGCTGATGTCAAATGAATCTTGGCTGAAGAAGAGAATACAAGAAAGCTGTGCACTTATGTTTTATTTAGTATGAAAAGACATTTGATAGTGTGGACCAAAACAAAATAGGGATGACATTGAAGAGAATGGGGATGTCAGAATACTTCATTGTGCTGATGCAGAACCTGTTTGTGGATCCAAAGGCAATCATTCAAATAGAACAAGGAAATATCATGTGTTTTAAAATCAGGAAAGGTGTGTTTAAGGGTGGTACCCTTTCACAATACTTATTCATTCTGTATGCTGAGTAAATAGTTAGAGAAACTGGACAACATGAAGAACATGGCATCAGGATTGGAGGAAAGTTTATTAACAATCTGAATATGCAGATGGCACAACCTTGCTTGCTGCAAGCAAGGAAGACTTGATACACATGCTGATGAAAATCAAAGCACTCAGGATGGATTCCAACTCAAAGTAAACAGCAAAAATCCCCATAAGTAGCTCTACAAACATCACGATAAATAGAGAGAAGATTGCATTTGTCAAGGATTTCATCTTGTTTGGAATCACAATCAGCACTCAGGAAGCAGCAGTCATGTGCCATTGGTCAAAGAAATGAAAGCACTGTAAAAATCTCAGCAGTCAACAGCATGGCCTGATTTACATAAAGCTTAGCTTAAATTCCGGTAAAGACGAGTTTTAGCTGCTATCCACTGGACCACTGGTGTCATTTTGGCAACCACAGGACTAAATATATATTTTTTTATTTCAATTGACACAAGAATGTCAAAGGAGTCACATGGTTCCTTTTCTTTCCACACATTTCCCCAAAATTATTTTTAAAGCTTTTTCCTTTCCAACTAAAAAATGTGATGAATGATGAATGGTATGTGTTTTTCTGTGTTTCTGTATGAGGAGCCCTGGTGGCATAGTAGTTATGCTTTGGGCTGCAGCCCACAAGGTCTGTAGTTTGAGACCACCTGGCACTCATGCCAAGGGAGAAAGACCAGGCTTTCTACTCTTGTAAGGAGTTAGTCTCAGAAATCCACAGGACAGTTCTACCCTGTCCTGTGGGGTCACCGTGAGTCAAATCGAGTTTATGTATGGGGGGATTATTTTAAGAAACCAAGTTGTGGGGGAGTGGGGAGGGAGGGGGAGGGGTAAAAAGGAAAATGAGCTGATTCTGGGAACCCAAGAGGAAAGCAAATTTTGGGAATGATGAGGGCAACAAATGTATAGGTGTGCTTTACACAATTGATCTATGTATTGTGATGAATTGTATGAGCCCCAATAAAATGATTTTTTTTAAAAAGAAACCAAGTTGTAGAATAGTATATGTCATGTATTATATAAACAGTAACCTAAAACAAAAGATCGATTTTTATAGCGTATACATGTGTGTTTGCATCCACCACCCTTGTATAAGTTTGTCATTCTGTGGTGGCATATAGGTTGCTGTGATGCTGGAAGCTATGTCAATGGTATTTCAAATGCCAGCAGGGTTATCTATAGTGAACAGGTCTCAGCAGAGTTTCCAGACTGAAAACAGATTATGAAGAAGGAACAGGTTGTCCGCTATTGAAGAATTAGCCACTGAAAATCTGTGGATAGAATAGAAACATTATCAGATACTGAAAATCTCATGAGAAGAAGCAGAACGTTGTCAGAGAGAGTGCCAGAAGATGAGCCCCTCAGGTCGGAAGGCACTCAAGAGAGGACTATGGAAGAGCTGCCTCCTCAAAGTAGAGTCAGTCATAATGACAGGGATGGAGGAAAGCCTGTGGGAGGAAAGCCTGCAGAATGTTCATTTGCTGATGGGGCACGACTCATCTATGCCAGGAAATTTGGAAAACAGCTACAAGGTCAACTGACTGGAAGAGATTCATATTTTTACCAACTGAAAGAAAGGTGAACCAAAAGAATGATCATCGTATAGAACAATGTCATGAATATCGCATGCAAGTAAACTTTTGCTCATGGTAAGAGAGGAGCAAAACCAAAAAAATGTGTGAAGATAATTGAACAATGGTGCACAGCACTCTATTGACAGGGAACTGCCAGAGATTCAGGCCAGTTCAGAAGAAGATGTGAACAAGAGATATCATTGCTGATGTCAGATGGAGATGTTCACTTTATTTTATTGCCTATGCTAAGGCATTCAACTGTGTGGGCCATAACAAACTATAGCCTTGAGAAGAATGTGAATCCCAGAACACTACATTGTACTCACATGGAACATGTACATGGATCAAGAGACAGTTCTGCTTATACAAGGGCATACTGCACTGTTTAAAATCAGAAAAGGTGTGCATCAGGATTATATCTTCTCACATTACTTATTCAATCTGTATACTAAGCAAGTTTATCAGAGAAGCTGGATTATATAAAAAGCAATGTGGCATCAGGATTGGAGGAAGGATAATTAACAATCTATGATGTGTAGACGACCCAATCTTGCTTGCTGAAAGTGAGGACACACTTTCTAATGAAAATCAACAATTGCATTACATTGAATTACAATTCAATGTAAAGAAAACAAAAATCCTCGCAACTGGACAAATAGGTAACATGATAAATGGAGAAAATATTGAAGTTATCAAGGATTTTGTCTTGTTCCACAACCAATGCTAATGGAAGCACCAGCCAAGAATTCAAATAGCGTATTGCATTAGGTAAATCTGCTGCACAAGATCTGTTTAAAGTTCTGAAAAGCAAGGATGTTACTTTGAGGACTAAGGTGTGTCTGACCGAAGCCATGGAATCTTCAACCATCTCGTATGCATGAGAAAGTTGGACATTGAATAAGGAGGACCAAAGAAGAATCGATGCCTTTTGAACTATGGTGCTGGTGAAGACTGTTGGAAATACCATGGAACGCCAAACGAGCAAATAAATCCCCCTTGGAAGAAGTACAACTAGAATGCCCCTTAGAGGCAAAGATGGCAAGATTTTGTCTTAGATACTTTAAACATGTTGTTAGATGAGACCAGTCCCTGTAGAAAGACATCATGCTTGGTAAAGCAAAGAGGTAGTATGGAAACAGAGAACAGGACGAGAGTGTATGCGGCTGAATCCTTTATTCTCATATCTTAAGAAGCCTAGCAGGCTGGGTTTCTGGGGTGGAGGGAGGCCTTCACCCTTGTGACTTGGAGACGAGTCCCAATCACACTCTAATATTTAATATTGTCCCTTAATAGTGTTGCCTTAAAGTTACTTCTTACAAGCACATGGTTGATTGCTAGTTAGCCAGCAGCTTTAACTACAGTAGCAGATGTGAAGAAAGTCACTCCCCCTTACCTGCCCCCTGCCCTGGTGTTAGTTTACCCCTCCGATGAACTCAGGGACCTTTAGGGTTAGGCTACAGCCCACTCTGTTACATATGTGGCTACCTATAATTAGGGGGATTTGCATACCCGCAAGGGTATATAAGCTGTTGTTGGAAATATAATCTCTCTACACAAACCTGGCTACTGAAGTCATGGCTGAGGTGAGCACTTGCATGCTTTATCATGCCTGATGTCTCTTTAATTTACCTTTCAATTACACAACCGCCCCTTAGACCTATTCGGTTGCGGGAGCTGGTATCCCACAGGGTAGCAAAAAAGATGGATCGACACATTGGCTACATCAATGGGCTCAAACATAAGAACATTTGTGAGGATTGCACAGGACAGAGCAGGATTTCATTGTTTTTCTTAGAGTGGTGCGGTAGTTATATAACCTATTGTCAATTTGAGACTTACGAATGAAGGGGTGGAGCTTGGCCTGTCAATCAGGTAACAGCTTGATGACCTCATTTGGAGGCGCTAAGGAGATAAATAGCTCATTGGAGGTGGGACACACGCTCACTCCCTGTGAGACAAGGCACATGTGGCAAGCCTAGTGCCCAGAGCTGGAGAAGTCACATAGAGACCCCTGCCAGCGCCAAGATGCTTACAATGCCATGGGATCCACAAGACTTTCCACCCACTGGACTGTGATCTTCCTGCATTTGGCGTCATTGCATGTGTTTCCTGAGCCTGAATAGGAGTTTATAGATTGGTATTGGACATATGGGCTAATATCGGGCTTATGGTCTTGATCTAGACCGGACTGGGATGTTTTCTCAATATACAATTGCTCTTGTATATAAAGTTCTTTCCTAGATACATATGAATCTCCCTGGATTTGTTTCTCTAGTCTACCTTGAGTACCATAGGTGGTTAAGTCAGAGTCCACTCCAAGGCACCTAACAACAGCATATGTGTTTAACTGAAAAGGAATGCTCATTCAACAAACTCTTCAGTGGTTACCTCTCAGAAGGGGAGTACAGTTTCAGAGCAGGGTGATCATTAACTATCATTTCCCTTGCATTTACTTCTATCTTGCTAAAATAATTGTTTAAAATGACAATGAAAATATTGAGAAGAGGAATAAAGACTGAATCTCTAGGGATCATCGTAGGCCCTATTTCTGACAGAGTGGTTACCAATTGGGCTGCTATGCACAAGATCAGCCCTTCAAAACCGCCAGCCAGTGCTCGGGAGGAAGGCAAGACTTTCTACTCCTGTAAGGAGTTACAGTAGTGGAAAGCCACCTTGAGTTTTTGAGTTATTTATACTTCCAGTGACAGCCCCCTCCCTCAACTTTCTCCTCTTCCAAAAAGCTGGCCCTGATAATAAGAGGATTCTCATTCCTTTTTCAAAACTAAAATTTCTTTTTCATGTTACTTTTTCTTTTCCTAGTAGGAAAGGTGAAAGTGTGAGTTCCATTTTCATAATTAACTTTGAAATCTTGGAGGTATTGGCTTTCTGAGCTAGAAAATCTCTCCACTTCCAAAAGTTCTCCCATGACTTTCATTAGGGTTTTTGAAGGTTAATTGGCTTCCTGAGCTAGAAAATCCCTCTTTCCAAAAGTTCCCCCATGGTTTTATGAAAGGAAATCTCTCTGCCACGCTATTGGAGGCCAGCATTCAGAACTATAAAATATGTAAGATGAAAAGAGCTAGATATAATCTAGCCCATTTGTCTCACTTTATAGATGAGAAAACTGAGGTTGAGCAAAGAGAAATGGCTCAAAAACTAGCTACTCTCAGAACTGAAACCAAAACATGGATTTCCTTCCTCCTTGACCAGTAACCTTCTCATGACACATGACCAACACTATTCTGAGAAACTTTAAAATGTGGGCAATTTGGGAAGAGTCTACATATGACATAACGTAAGGTGTTTATAAATCACTGTAAGGGGTAGCATCAAGTTTCTGTAATGTTCTGATACAGCAGAAGTCTGTATTGCTTTAATTTTCATAGCCAAAGTGAGTAGTCTATGACATAGGTCATACCACAAAAATCTGTCTCAATCCCTTATAGTTTCTGTCCTTTATCTCTCCTTTATCTCTTCCTGGTTTTTGTTTTGTTCTCTCTCTCTCTCTCTCTCTCTCTCTCTCTCTCTCTCTCTCTCTCTCCTATTCCCTGGATTGTTTTGTGTGTGTCTGTTGATTTGTCTGTTTCTGAAGTCCTACATACCTTCATGCTCAGTATTTCTTCAGTCCAGTTGAGATGCTTCAGAGGCACTACAGGTTGTAGAACCTCACTCTGCTCCTAGTAGGACCACTCTCAACTGGTGAATCAGAGAGTAATTGGCACTCAGTACTATTAGAGAAAATTGACCAACTCAGAGGACTGGTCCGACTACAAACCCATAACCACTGAGCTCAGTGAGTCATGGGCATTGCTTGGCGTTCTTTTACAATTGCTTGAAAATCCTTTCACATGTTAACAATACTTGTCTGATGTCCTTAAGCTCCCTACCATCACCCTTCACTCTCTCTTTCTTAGTAGATCACATGGATTCCTCCTTCAACATGAACATCAGGGCCGTCAGACATAAACCACTTCAAATGTCTCACTCAATATCTGGATGTTGATCTACATGTGCCATCCCCTCACCTCCTGCCTTCAGCTCCAAGAGAGGGGTGCTACATGTGCACATCCGAGTCCATTGTATCACTAGGGGCTGTCCATGTAAGTAAGTGTATCAAAATTCTCTATAGATTAAGTAAAGAATAGGAATTTATTGAAAGGAAAATAAGACTGTTCATCATATTTTATGCAGTGAAGACTCTGCCCCAACCATTTGCCCTTCCTCCCTGTGTATTGTTTGTTCAGGATTCATTATATTCAGGATTCCAAACTTGGATCTCCTGCTATCCTAAGAGGGGGAAAAAGGAAGACTACTCAAAGTAGGGCTTCCCTGGGGGAGGATGGGGAGAAGAGGAGGTTGAGAGAACGTTGGATAGTGCACCTTTAGGACAAAAGGCCACCATTCCTTTATAATCAAAATTCTTTTTTAAAAAAGTAGTAATTCATTAAAATACTTTGTTGTTTCTAGTCAGTCTTCACCCAAATGCTAGCAGGCTTCTGCCCTCCAATCCCAACTCTGAAATTGCTTGGGTATAAGTCCTTAATAGTTCCCTGGGGGCCACATCGAAAGAACTCTTTCGTAACCCCTTTTCTTTTCTTCCGGGTGTAGTGATATTAACTTCTCCCTTTTGAAGGTCTGCCCGCCCTGGACATCCCTTTTCTCCTTTCACTTCGTCAGTACTTGCACCCAATTATCTTTGTCAGTGACTCTTCCTTTACATACTCTGCAAAAGTTGCTGTGTGCCACACCGGAGACACAGTGTGGGCATTGCGCCCGATCTGATCCCGCCACACCGAGGCAAAACACTAAGGGGGTGCAACAGAACAGCAAGGGAATGGAGCAGCCAGGTCCCCCGGGAATGCTGAAGGTGGACTTTGGGGCCAGGGCGTGGGGCCCCAACAGCCTAGACTGGAAAACACTCCTATAGGCCAACAACCAGTCCTGGAACTAACTACAAGCTTTTCTTTCTTGTTATGTTTTGGTTTTTGTCATTGGTCTGCTGTTGTTTTCTTGTATATTGTTGCTTGGCTTTGCTCTGTCTTGTTTTTGTGTATGTTAATATCTCCGCAGGTCCGTCTAAATAAGATAGGCTGGATGAACAATCTGGAGGAAACAGCAACAGGACCGACAGTTCCAGGGGGACATGGGAGAGGGGAGGTGGGGGGAAAGGTAGTGGTGTTAACAAAACCAGGGACAAGGGAACAACAAGTGATCCAAATCGGTGGTGAGGAGGGTGTAGGATGCCTGGTAGGGCGTGATCAAGGGTAATGTAACCAAGAGGAATTACTGAAACCCAAATGAAGGCTGAACATGATAGTGTGACAAGAGGAAAGTCAAAGGAAATAGAGGAAAGAGCTAGGAGGAAAAGGGCATTTGTAGAGGTCTAAATAAAGGCATGTACATATGTAAATATGTGAGGATGGGGAAATAGATCTATGTGCATATATTTATAGGTTTAGTATTAACGTAGCAGAAGGACATCGGGCCTCCACTCAAGTACTCCCTCAATGCAAGAATACTTTCTTTATTAAATTAGCATTCTATGATGCTCACCTTCCTGACACAACCGCTGAAGACAAAGTGGGTGCATAAGCAAATGTGGCGAAGAAAACTGATGGTGCCCGGCTGTCAAAAGATATTGCGTCTGGGGTCTTAAAGGCTGGAAGGTAAACAAGCAGCCATCTAACTCAAAAGCAACAAAGCCCACATGGAAGAAGCACACCAGCCTGTGTAATCACGAGGTGTCGAAGGGATCAGGTATCAGGCATCATCAGAACAAAAAAAATCATATCATAGTGAATGAGGAGGGGAGTGCGGAGTGGAGACCCAAAGCCCATTTGTAGGCCACTGGACATCCCCTTAAAGAAGGGCCTTGGGGAGGAGGTGAGCCAGTCAGGGTGCAATGCAACAACAATGAAACATACAACTTTCCTCTAGTTCCTAAATGCTTCCTCCCCACCCTCTATCACAATCCCAATTCTACCTTGCAAGTCAGGCTAGACCAGAGGATGTACACTGGTATAGATAGGAACTGGAAACAGGGAATCCAGGGCAGATGATTTCTTCTGGGAGGGTGGAGGGTGGGTGGGTTGGAAATGGGGAACCGATTACAGGGATATACATGTGACCTCCTCCCTGGGGGACGGACAATGGAAAAGTGGTGGAGGGAGACGTTGGACAGGGCAAGATATGACTCAATAATAATTTATAAATTATCAAGGTTTCATGAGGGAGGGAAGAGCAAAGAGTGGGTGGGGGAGTGAGGAACTGATGCCAGGGGCTTGGGCGGAGAGCAAATGTTTTGAGAATGATGAGGGCAATGAATGTACAAATGTGCTTTACACAACTGATGTGTGTATGGATTGTGATAAGAGTTGTATGAGCCCCTAATAAAATGATTTTTAAAAAAGTTGCCGTGTGCCAAGTTTCCGTCCTTAGTCCTTTTTTCTTCTTTCGTTCCCTTCTCCTCTCTTCTCCTCCTCACCTTCGCCCTCTTCATCTTTTTCCTTGACATTCCTAAATTTGGAGAGATTTTATCCAGGTCAATTTCTAATCTTAATCCAGGTATTCTGATGTGCTTCAGAGGAGCTTCTTAAATTATGATGGAAATGATGTGCATATTTACATTTGCTCCTAGGGGGGGACCTGTATTTTGTATCAGAAGTTTGAAATATTAACCATGTGTGTGTTTCATAGATTGTGTCTTTTGCCCATGCTTAGCTACTGACTTCCAAAGTCTTATGTCCAATTGCCTGCCTGACATCTCCACCAGTCACAAAACTGCCTCAAACTCAATAACGTCAAAAGCTGAGATCATTATCTGGGCCTCACAAATCCTGCTCCTCTCCCTGTATTTTTTATGTCCATGAATAAGAGTGTGGGAGCCTCATCTGACCATCTCCACCTACACAAAGAGGAAGGAGAGTCCAAATCCATATCAGTCCAAGGCTAATGTATAGCAAGCAGAGGTCAGAGGGCTCCACCCTCCACCCTTCTTTTTCCTGTTCTGACATCAACTATCTCTCCCATGGCACTCTACTTCTCTCCTGGATTAGATGCAGTGGCCCATAAGACTCATACTATACTTACAATTGTGAGGTTTACTGGAGAAGCTAATAGGTTACAAGTCAGTGTCAGAAACAACAAGGAGACAATCATTTTGTCCACAGCACATGTTTACATGTGCCGCCAGGCACATGTCTCTGGTCCTCAGCCTCGACAGTAAGGCCCCTTAGCTTCTGACCTTCTCAGGCAAGGGTTTCAAAGCTCTTTAACACTGGTAAGTGCCCAAAGGACAACTCCCTCTGCTTACCAGCTCCCTGTCCAAAAGTACTCAGCTTTACTCATTTCATGGGTCCAGAAGGCTACCTCTCTGTCTCAGCATTTCTGGGTTGCTACTTCTGCTGCTGCCGACAATTCTTGCTGCTCTGTGCAAGGATCCCAGATGCACTCCACTCGTGGTTTTCTTTCTTGGTGGTCATGAAACTCCTTCTTCCTGCTTCTGAGATGGCTCACTTCATACCTAACAGAATAGCACAAGTAACCAATCCCCAGTTTAGAGTCCCACATGTCTTATTTGCATGCTACTACCCACTCCGTTGGTGGAAGTTATAAACACTAGATAGAAGAGCCACACCAACTAATTCAACTGTACCACAATCACCAAAGCCAGGAAAATGAGTATCACCCTCAATTCCTCCTTGTCCATCACAGCTCATCCTCAATCACTCATCATTGCGCCATGTTACCCTCTTAGATGCTCACATTTCATTTCCATGTGTTGTTGTTGTTGTTAGGGTCCATCAAGTTGGTTCTGACTCAGAGACTGTACAACAGAATGGAACACTGCCCATCCTTCGCCATCTTCACCATGGTTGTACGTTTGAGCCGTTATTGCAGTTTGTCTGATGGACCCTTTTCCCCACTTCCTTTCCTACACGGGCCTCACTGATCAGAATTTGAATTCAGGAGTCATCAGATGATGTTCCCGGAAAGGGAACCTGGTGATTTAATGGTGGGGCAGGAGGAAGGCAAGAGGGGAAGCGGTTTATGTTGTTTACTTCCTGTTTTCTAGTTCACTCTGTCTCTTTAGAGTTCTGGGGAGCTGTGGAGGTTTGGTTCATGCAGCAGCATGTGGCGGCGACTGCCACCAACAGCTCTGTTCCTTGTAGGTAAGTCAGAGTCACCGTGGCTGAGAGAGAAGCTTAGGTGCCCTGGGTTCCACAGAGACTTCTTTTCAGACCAGCGTTGGGATCCCCAATAAGGATGGGGCTCCTTACCATGTCTATAGCTCTGGATTTAGCTCTTTAGCTCCTAAAGACAGCCAGTTGTGAGCTACAGAGATAAGAAGTCTGGGTCTGATTTGGCATAATCAGGAGAAAAACGGGAGACTGTGAGGCCGCAGTCACTTCACCTTTCTGGCCATCAGTTTCCTAATCTATAAACTGAACTTGTGGTTGTTAGCGACCCCTGACTCCAGGGCAAGCCCATGTGTTAAAAGTGAACAGCTCCCTGGGCGGAGGGGGGGAAGGGGTTGCTTGGCAGTTAATCCTGAGCCACTTGCACCACCTAGTTCCTATAAATTGAAGAGCTGGGGACTAAATGTCTCTACGGTCTGTCCCTTCCTGAATTCTGCCATCCCAGAGTTCCCCCTATCACTCTTCACGTCTACTTTTCCAGGAGTTTTAGCTTGAGATTGTTCCCATGGTTTGACTCAGGAGAATCTAAACTGCACCCTTCATCTGTGAGTTTGAACAGGGAGTTAGACATAAGGGAACAGTGTGTCCACCAGGGGCTTGGGTGGATGTGGGGCAGGAGGCACAGATGTTGGAGAGCAGGGAACATCAGGAAAGGTATCTCCTATAAAGATGTCAATTTGTAGGCGCATTCGGCTTCCAGGAGAGGGAAATTTAAACTCACTCTACATCCCACTTACCCTGATGGCTGTTCCTACTCACTTTTTGTTGTGTTTTTGTTTTTGCAGTTTGGGGTGATCTTCAGGCTGGTGAGTTTGCTTCCTGGTCTCGGAAAATCAAATGACGGTGTTCCATAGAGTACCACAAAGGCGCCCTGGCGGCACAGTGGTTACGGGCGGGGTTACTAACTGAACCCAGAAAGAGGAGGCAGTCTGCTTTAGTAAAGATACAGCGTAGGACACCTCATGGGGCAGTTCTACCCTGTCCTGTTCTGCGGAGTCAGACTTGATTTCATGGAAATGGGTTGGGAGTTTTTTGGTTTGGTCTGGTTTATTGAGTTCCACAACCCCAGGATATTGGGGAATGTCCATTGCTTGGGAAAATGCTGATTTGGAGTTCTCTAATACCAATGCAGGGAGGGGCGGGAAGGAGGGGGCTCTTGCCGCTCAGCCACTCCGGCTAGCCTTCTTCCAGGTTCAAAGCAAACCGAAAATGGAGCCAAGTGCCTCCAAGTTTCAGAGGGCTCTAACACTGAGTCAGAGGCCCGGGCTGAGTCACTCCCTGGGTGTGCTACGGGCTTACTCTGGCGTGGAGCCTGGGACACTAATGAAGGGCGTGCTTCTCCACACCACTCTCATCCTCTACTCTCTGGCTCCTCAGCAGATCTCCCAAAGGCGGCGGTGTCACTAGATCCTCCGTGGTACCGAGTGCTCACCAATGACAGTGTGACTCTGAAGTGCCAGGGGGCCTCCCTCCCTGGGAACAAGTCCACACAGTGGTGGCACAATGGGACCCTTATCTCAAGCAACACCTCCACCTACTTCATCACAGCTGCCAGCCCTAAAGACAGCGGGGAGTACAAGTGCCAGACCAGCCTCACCACACTCAGTGACCCGGTGAACCTGGAAGTCCACATCGGTGAGTCAATGAAGGCAAGAGGGGAACCACCGACAGTGTGGAACAAGAGGCCCTAAAGACTTGGGCCGAGCTATGGATGGTGTTCTCTGGGGCTAACGCTAAGAGGAGGTCAGCTGTGATGTCTCTGAAGGGTATTGGAGTTGTAGTGCAGTAGGCCTTAGGCAAATTGTCGAAGTCTGGCACGTGACAGATACAGGAGGGCTGCATTGCACTAGTCCAGGAATTGCCTTTCACATAAAATGCATACAGTGTGACGGGTGTTGTCTAAAGGTCAAGGCCCAAAATAGATGCTCAAAAATAAATTCCTGGAAACATTAATGAAACTCTTTTTAGGACCTCAAGTTCCTTCTCCTCAAACACATAATTCCCGACCCTACCTCCTAAATCAGCTAGTACAATCTACTCTCCTAGTTGTAGTTCCAGATCAATGTCACTCAAAACAGTCATACTTTAGCATAAATTTAGTAACGTGGTATCTCTCCCAAGAGCCTATGCATATTCAACTAGCACATTAAATGTGGGATGAAAGTTCTGTGTATCCAGACACCAGTGAGGGGAAGACATTTTCAGTCAGGGGGCTTTCATGTTGTCCCTGAAATCACACCGTATAGCCTGGAACATGCACTGTCACTTTGCAAGTTTGGCTCTACTTCCATGGCCGCCCTATGTGAATAATGTATACGGTGGAACCAGCCTGGAGGAGAAGGAGATCCTACCAGAGGTGAACCTGAAGCAGGCTTCCGTCAAATCGGGCCTCAGAGGCTGATCTTTGTGGCTCCTTTGCCTCTGACTGTACCCCCAGGTAACATAGTCCTCACTCTATAGAGCTACAGGAGGAATGTCTAGTATCTTGTTGGTGAGAGATGGCCACCTAATAAGTGATGAATTACCATCAGGAGGCAATAGCAGAAGCAAACCCTGGGATTATTGTTATCAGCTTGCTGTGAACTTACCTCTAGAGCAGCGGTTCTCAACCTGTGGGTCCCGACCCCTTTGGCGGTTGAATGACCCTTTCACAGGGGTTATCTAAGGCCATCGGAAAACACATATTTCCAATGGTCTTAGGAACCAAGACACCGCTCCTCTATCCGTCTCCAGGTGTGTCCACCCACATGCAGATACACACACATACGAGTACCCGGGCGTGAAGAAGACTGTTGTTACCCATGCTACACCATGCTTCAAGACAAAATTTCATTTATTTGTAATTAGAAATAAATATTTCATGATATATAATTACATATTGTTTTTGTGATAAATTTTTATGCTTTAATTATGTTCAATTTCAATGAAAATACAGCCTGCATATCAGATACTTACATTATGATTCATAACAGTAGCAAAATGACAGTTATGAAGTAACAACGAAAATAATTTTATGATTGAGGGGTCACCACAACATGAGGAACTACATTAAAGGGTCGTGGCATTAGGAAGGTTGAGAACCACTGCGCTAGAGTCTAGTTTTAGAAGTGGCCATAAAGAAGGCTGTGTTAAATGGTGACCATGAGCTTTAGCGTCATGGCTTTAGCCTCACCAGGCAAACTCCTGATCATCCCTTAGGACCCATTTGATTTATCTCAACCTCTCAGAAGTCTTCTTGATTCTCTCTGGGTCAGCGTCCTTGGTTTCGGTCTCTTTGGCCCTGCAGACCTGTGTTTGCCGTAGCTCCTGTGCTGTAATTATATCTGCATATGTGTGTCTCCGTGTCCACATTCTTTGAGGCCAGGGACTCTGTCCAATCACCTGGGTATCTCCAGTCTTGCACAATGATGGACACATTGAGAGTGAATGAGCATATGGACATTCATTGAGTCCATATCAGGTTGGATTGGGAAAGAATGTTCCCTGCAGTCCCTCCCTTCACGGACCCCGGGAGGATAAAAAACAAAACAAAAACAGAATGTTCTCCACAAAGGTCCTCCTACTAGATACCAAATATAATCTTACGCTAGTAAAATTTCATCTCTCTGCTAAAAATGTAAGTGAATATATAGCCTTTTTTCCCATAAATGATAAATGGTATATAAACAAAGAAAGCCTTTCTGAAGCCTTATGGCCAAGCAGACACCAAACCTTACCCATGAGCACCTCTGGTCCCTCCTTCCTTTCCCTGCCACAATGTCAGTGCCCACCCAGTCACCTTATTCCTGACTGGCTGACTGCAAGTTCTCTTGTCATATTCCTCTGCGCTATCTCTCTCTCTGAAATCTACCTGTCCTCAAATAAGACAAATCACTACATTCAAAATGCAATTTTTACTCTGACTTAGCACATGCCATGGCTCTTTATTAGCTGCCACGCAGGCAAATCCTTGTCTGCCGTCATCCCCTGTGAGCACACCGACACCCATCCATTTCAGAAACCCAAATCGCTCTTCACTTTCAACACCCAAAGGTTCTACGGAACCTTTCATGATCATGTGCATGTTTGGCTCATGTAGGTATCTGTCCCTCTACCCCATTAGACCAAACAAACAAGCAAAAAGTTGGTGCGACTTGCATTCTCTTGCAGGGCCCTATTGGCTTCTTCCCACAGAGAGCTGTGGAGGGGAGGCTTCCAGGGTGGTTTCCATTTTCTTCAGGACCTCCATCTGAGGGGACTCTCCTCACAAAAGCACTGTTGTGTCTTTCAGGCTGGCTGTTGCTCCAGGCAGTTGGACAGGTGTTCAAAGAGGGAGAGAAAATTACCCTGAGGTGTCACGGCTGGAAAAACAAACAAGTGTATAAAGTCACATATCACCAGAATGGCAAAAGCCAGAAGTATTTTCATCGAAATACCGTCTTCGAAATTCTAAATGCAACGGGCAAGCACAGTGGCTCCTACTTTTGCAGGGGCCTTATCGGGAAGAATAATGTATCTTCAGAAAGTATAAACATCATGGTTCAAGGTAAGAGAAGTGAAGCCCTAGAGTGGCCAGGCCCCTGTGTGTGGAAATTTGTCCTCACCCTGGAGGGTGAGGGGGGAAGGACGCCTGTTCTTCTGTGCCCGAGGCCAGCAAAGACCCTGGCACTGCCTGGTTGCTGGGTAGCTTTGAGTCCAGCCTGCTCGTTAGGGGTAGATAAGAGGTGCCATTCACTCTGTGCCGGCAAAAGCCGCATCTGCTCCTCCACTAATACACTTGTCCTGACTCACCCTACTTAAACCAGACCCATAATGGTCTGTGTCCCCATCATGCTGGCCCATCTTGACCTGCCCTCTTGTCCCCTCCCATTCGCACGACTTAGCCAAGAGTCAGTCTGGAAGGAACTCTCACCTGCACAAAAATGCTCCTAATTGTATGCTTGTGAACTTCAATATCCTCTTTGGGTTTGAGTTTGTTCTGGTTGTTTAGTTCAATCAGTAAAATAGATACATGTCTCTTGAGGCTTTAATGAAACCATAATTTGCATAAAAATCATTTCCTTATGAAAAAAATTAATTTAAATCATCTACAATGGTGACGTCGTGGTTACGTTGGCTGCTGACTGAAAGGTCAGCAGTTTGAAGAATCCACTAGCTGCTCCATGTGAGGAATGGCTTTGTACTCCCATGAAAAGTTACAGTCTCGGTTCTACCCTGGCCTATCTGGTTGCTGTGAGTCGGAATCGACTTGATGGCAGTGAATTTGGTTTTCTGTTTATTTGTTACCAAAGACGAATCAAATTGACATTTGTTAGCCATATGCTGGACACTGTGCTAAATGCTTTTTTAAGTGCATGCAATTCAACAAGTCTAGTGGGCCCTCACAGCCACCCAATGAGACAGGTAATCTTGACTATTTTACAAGTATCGTAACTGAGACCCAGGCACATGCACAAACAAATTCATTTTCCCTAAGATCATACCATGAAGGAGCAGTACTTCAAAGCCTATATGGGTATATTTAGCCATTAGGTAAAATGAAAGAATCCAACAAGCATGTCCTATGAGAGAACGGTAAATCCATCAAGCCACCTAGAAAACACTCCCAGTGTCCGCAGTCTCAGCCTCCAGGGTCAGAGATCCCTTAACACAGTGGCCCCTGACTTCCTGGTTTTACAGACTTCCACCTGCAACCAAAACCAAGACTCAATTCCCGTGTCAATTTCTGCGCCACTGGGTAGCACAAGCAGTTTCTGAATGCCCTTTAACCTAAGCATAGGTTCCCAAACCCATTTGGCCTACTGCTCTCTTTTCAGAAAAACAAACAAAACCCTCAGGCAATTAAAAACATTTGTACTATAGCCCATAATCCAGGATAAAGTGTAGGTCTCTGCTGTTGCAGCCATCCCCTACCCCTAGATCATTTCATCACCCCCCAGGGGGCAGTATCACCTACTTTAGGAAACACTGACCTAAAGGTTGGTGGTTCAAACCTCTCAAGACATTGTAGGGAAGAAAGATTTGATGAACTGCTTCTGTAAAGACTACAGTCAAGAAAGCCCTACTGAAGCAATTCTACCCTGTAGGCATGAATTTGGAGTCAACAGTTGGAATCATCCCTAGGAGGCCATTGGCTTGAGGTTTTTTGGTTGGTTGGTTGGTTGGTTGGTTGGTTGGTTGGTTGGTTGGTTGGTTGGTTGGTTGGTTGGATGGTTGGTTAAGGTAGCAAAAGAGATACGCATCTTTTAAAACTTTAACAAAACAGTGCTAATATTTGCCTTAAAATAATTTAAATTGAAAGTAAACCTCAAATCATTCAAGAAAGAAAACAAATGATATATCAAATTGATCAAAATGTGAACAATTAGTGAATCTGGGTAAAGAATATTTCAGAGTTCCTTATATTGTTTCAGTAACTTTAAGTTTCAAATTATAACAAAATTAAAGCTTGAGAGTAAAAATTTACTATAATGTTTCCAGTCTAGAAAGCAGTGAGAAATTACTTAAAATAACAATATTAATAATGAGAATGAACAAATTCTGTTTCTTTCCCATTTATGTTATTAGTTACAGGGCCTCAGAAGATAAACACTGTCAATTTTCTGTGTATGAGTAGCAGACTTTAATGGTTCATTCTTTTTTAGATTTGCTTTAACTAATTGATCAACATGGGGTGAAAACAATGAAAATAAATTTTTTAAACTTTTTTACAAGGTCAACAGTTTGAAACCACTAGCCATTCCTTGGCAGAAAGACGGGGCTCTCTACTCGTGTAAAGAGTTACCATCCCAGAAACCCATAGGAGCAGTTATATCTGTCCTCGGGTCACGATGCGTTGTCACCAACTCCATGGCAGTGGCTTTGCTTTTGCTGGGTATTGTGAGTTGCGTGAAGGTTTGCCCAGCAGAGCATAGTTTCACAGTCAACAATTCATACACCTGATACAATTCATCCATGGGAATCCTGGCTACGTACCACCGCTTATCTCATGTTCCCCCTGTACTTATTTCCGTTCTTCCTGTCCTATTCCTATCAACTTTGTCATTGGGTACATGCTGCCCTTTCTATCCTAAATGGTTGATTATTCTAACGCAGGGATTCAGTTCCAGGCCTAAAGGGGAAAAGGAATAGTCTTGGGACTCCCACCCATCTCTAACAGCAAACTGTGTTGCTCTTATTTTTGATAGGTGATCTTGAATCCTGCACTATGCTCACAATTGTTCTTATGTTTGAGGCCATTGTTGCAACAACTGTATCAATCCAGCTAATCAAGGGACTTCCTCATTTTTCACTGACTCTTTACTAAGTATGATATCCTTTTCCAAGGACTAGTCACTTCTGAAAATATGTCCAAAGTGTGTAAGACAAAGTCTTGTCATCCTCATTTCTTTTTTTTAATGTCTTTAAATTTTTTATATCATTTTATTAGGAGCTCATACAACTCTTATCACAATCCATACATACATCAATTGTGTAAAGCACATTTGTACATTCATTGCCCTCATCAT
>NW_022111324.1:55404-58037 GCF_000313985.2 Echinops telfairi | reverse complement strand
GTGTTGTCCCCTATAGGGTTAGGGGTCAGTGAGGAACATTGTGTCTCATAGTGGGGTCAGCCATGTGGACTGTGGACTGTGGACTGGCTGCTCTAATCGGGTCATCCTCATTTCTAAAGAGCATTCTGGTGTACTCCCTCTAGATTTGTTTGTGTTGGGGGCACCCCACTATACTTTCAATATTCTTTGCCAAGAATATTGGCAATAGATTCAAAGGCATCAATTCTTCCGCAGTCTCCCTCATTCATCCTCCTGCTTTCATATGCATGTGACTTGTCTGAAAATACCAGGGGTTGGGTCAGGTGCACTTTAGTCCCCAAGGTGACACGGTTGTTCTTTAACACTTTAAAGCAGTCTCGGGCAGCAGATTTGTCCAATGAGTCATTTAGTATTTTGACTATGGTTCCATGAGCATTGATTATGAATCCAAGTAAAATTAAATCCTTGACAATTTCAATGCTTTCTCTATTTATAATAATGTTGTGTATTGATCCAATTATGAGGATTTTTGCCTTCTTACATTGAGTAGCAATCCACACTGAAGGCTGCAGTGCTTCAAGTCCTCCTTGCTTTAAGCAAGCAGGAGTGTATCATTTGCATATCACTGGCCTTCCTCCAGTCCCCATAGGATACCATGATCTTCTTCAGCTAGTCCACTTCCTCAGATTACTTTCTCAATGTAAATGTTGAATAAGTATGGTAACAGGAAACAACCCTGAAACACACCTTCCTTCCTGATTTAGACCACACAATATTCCCTTATTCTATGCCAATGACTGCCTCTTGATCTATGAACACATGAGCGCAATGAAATGTTCTGGAATTTCCATTCTCCTCAATGTTATCCAGTTTATTAGGACTCACACCATCGAATGCCTTGGCATAGTCAATAAGACACAAGTAAACATCTTTCTGGTATTCTCTGCTGTCAGCCAAGATCCATCTGATATCAGCAATAATATCCTTTTTAGCATATCCTCTTCTGAATCCAGTTTGTATTTCTGAAAGTTTTCAGTCAATGTACTGCTGCAGCCATTTTTCAGTTGTCTTCATCAAATTTTCATTTACATGTGATATGAAGAATATTGTTCAATCATTTTTGCATCCTGTTGGGTCATCTTTCTTGGAAACAGGCACAAATACGGATCACTTTATCTTCCAAATTTCTTGGCATAGACTAATGAGTCTTTCTGATGCTTCATCAACTTGGGGAAACATTTCCCTTGATCTTCCATCGGTTTCCGGTGCCTCATTTTCCACTCATGCCTTCAGTGCAACTTAGATTTCGTCTTCTCGATCAAATGTTGCCTCTGAAATGGCTTCACGCCAACCATTTGATTTAGCTGCTCTGTGTCTGAAAGCAAGCTTCAGAATCTCTACTGATATCCATTTTGGTCTTTTCTTTCTTTCTTGTCTTTTTAATGCCCTTTTGCTTTCTTCGTGAATGATGCTCTTGATGTATACCACAACTTAGGCGTTTTGTCACCAGTGTTCAATGCATCAAATCTGTTCTGGAGATGTTCTCTAAATTCAGGTGGGACTCTCAAATTCATATTTTGGCTCTTATTGACTTGTTTTCATCTTCTTCAGCTCCAATCTGAACATTCATATAAACAAGTGATGGTCTATCGTCATTCGCTCACCTTGTTTCTCATACAGGTAGTCAGCTTGATTCCTGTGTATTCTATCTGGCGAGGGCCACCTGGAGAGTCATCTAGGTTGTTGAAAATCGGTCCTGTAAAGTTCTATCATGACGTCTCCAGCTCCATTTCTATCACCAAGGCCAACTCCTGATCCTCCTCTGTTTCCAACACTCACATTCCAATCACCAATAATTAGCGAGGTATCTTGATTGCATGGTGGATCTATTTAAGCCTGAAGACGTGTGTAGGATTCTTCAGTTTCTTCATCACAAGCTTGAGTGGTTGGTGTGCATATTAATTGGACTTCTTGTGTGCACATAAATATCCTATCACAGCATTGAACTTCAAAGTCGATTTTGAAATGTTCTTTTTGACAGTGAATGTGATATCATTCTTCCTGAATTTGCCATTCCAATAGCAGCCCATTTCAGTTCTCTAATGCTCAGAATACTGATCTGTATGTGTTCTGTTTCATTTTTTATGACTTCCAACTGTCCTATAATCATACTTCGTGCATTCCACATTCTTGTTATTAACAGTGTTCTCGTTTTGAGTTGTGCCCCATCAGCAAATAAAGGTCCCCAAACGACTCCATCCATACCATTAAAGTCAACTCTACTTTGAGAAGGCAGCTCTTCCTATGTCTTAGTTTGAGTCTGAGGCGCTCATCTCCCGGCACTTTCTCTCTCAAGGTTCCACTGCTACTCATAAGGTTTTCAGGGGTGAATCCCTCAGAAGTGGAGAACCTATTCCTTCTTCGTAGTCCGTCCTTAGTCTGAAAACTCCACTGAAACCTGTTCACCAGTGATGACCCTGCTGGTATTTAAAATACCGATGGTGTAGCCTCCAGCCCCACAAAATCACCAAGTGATAGATGAGTGGTAATATTACAGACCAGTGAAGAAAGCTGATGGTGCCCGGCTATCAAAAGATATAGCGTCTGGGGTCTTAAAAGCTTGAAGGTAAACAAGCGGCCATCTAGCTCAGAAG
>NW_022111324.1:36623-54620 GCF_000313985.2 Echinops telfairi | reverse complement strand
AGGGGAAAAATGAGGACCTAATGTCGGGGGTTTAAATGGAGAGAAAATGTTTTGAGAAATGATGTACAAATACGCTTTACACAATTGATTTGTGTATGGATTGGGATAACAGTTGTATGAGCCCCTAATAAAATGTTTTAAAAAATATATATTACAGACCAATAAGCCTGGCTTCTTTTAAGAAGCATAATCTTGAGGCTTGAGAGCATGTTACTGAATTAAGAAAGAAGGATCTTATATAAATGTAAGCTTTGGCAATGTTCATAATTTCATATGAGACCCAGCTACAGCCTCACTTGTTCAACTCTCCCTGTCATATCCCTCCACCACAGGAGAACAAGCTGTTGCTAAATGTTGCATGGCTTGTGCTCTGCTCGAGGAGCACGAAGATGACAAGTCCATGGAGCAGTGGGAGGAAGCAAAGGCTGCCCCCATCATGCCATCGGTCCTGTCTTTTGGCAATTAAGGTCCTTCACTGGTAACTGTTTGTTCCACTCTTATGCCTTACCATCTGTTATTTTTCTCATCCCTCTGCCTCATCCCTACTAGGTCAGGCAATGCCGTTCATCGCACCAATCTTTTCATCTTGGCACCAAGTTGCTTTCTGTCTGGGGATGACTGTGCTGTTTGCAGTGGACACGGCTCTGTATTTCTTTATACAGAGTGACCTTCGGAGCTTCATGGGGGACTGGAGAAACCGCAGAGTTAAATGGAAGAACCAAACAGCCAAACTGGAGGAACCACAAAGTCAGGGCCCTTGGGACAAGTGACCCTTCATGCCATGGGGTAGTAACAGCACTGGCAGCAGCATCTCTGAGGCTCGATATATTCACAGCCTCATTGCCCCCAGTAATTATAGCTGAAAGCAGCCAGTAGAATATCCCCTCAAGCCAATCTGAAAGCCCTCCACACAACCTACTATTTCCTCTTGGTCTCCAAAGAAAGGGTCATGATCTTCAGGTGCAAACAATGGAAACCCACTGAGTACCTGAGTGCCCAAGAATTGAAGTCTTGGTGCTACACAGACACTCAGTCCCAACCACTGCATCACAGCAAAGTAACAACGCGGGCTTCAGATGGTGACCCTGCATGTGTATGAACAATGTTCCAAAAATAAACTAATAAAAGATAAGTGGATTCATGATTGAGAGTGGGCCATGTGTAAAGGTAGTTTACATCTGCGCTCCAGGGCTGGTTACTTTGAAGCTATCCCAAATCTCTCTCCAGTTGGTGTTGGCCACTACTGGAGTCTAGGAGACATAGCAGAAGCAATAAGGGGCTGACTGAGAAAGGGTAGGACACTCCAAGAACAGTCCCAGAGATAAAATAACAGAAAATCACAGGGTGAGGGAGAATGAAAAGGTTCAGAGGTGTTCCTGTCAAAATTGGAATCATCTTTGGGTAGATAGTAAGAAACTCTTTCCCCCTCATCATATTCTTAGGATTGTGAGTCGAAAAGGGACTGTGAGCATGAGAACATTTGGGAAAGAAAGCATAGAAGAAAACGGGGATCCAAAGGAAGGAACGCAACTTTGCTTTCTTGGCTTTGGCGACATCAACTGAAGATACCTCAGTTTCTGCACTGAGAAAGCATGGCAAGAAAGCATCAACCACAACCGTATGGGAAGGAACGGACAGGGTGTGAAAATTCTTTTGGTTTTGGTCAGGGTAGTAGAAGTGAGGAAGGGGAAACAGTGTTATGTTGTTGGTAGGTGCCATTGAGTCCATTTTGACCCGTGGCAACCCTGTGTACAACAGACGGAACACTGCCCCGTCCTGCGCCGTCCTCACCATTGTCCACATGCCTGAGCCCGTTATTGCAGCCACGGCGTCCATCCATCTCCTGGGGAGCCTTCCTCTTGGTCGCTGCCCTTCTATTTTACGAAACACGATGTCCTTCTCAAGAGACCAGTCTCTCCTGAACTAGTTCCAAAGTATGTAAGACCAAGTTTCACCTTCCTTGCCCTCTAAGGAGCGCCTTAGCCATACTTCTCCCGAGACAGACTTGGATAAATAGATCAGGGGAGGGATGAGGATTATAAAGTCAGGTTTTCTGCTTTGATACTTAACTGGAGTCGAGTTTTATCCTTGTCACTCACTAGACAAATGTTGGATCACCAAGACTGAATGTGCTGAAACCTATTGAGTTCAATTAGGGAATTGTTAAGTCTCTCAGCATGTCAGTAGCAGTGGGATGAGGATGGAAAAGGCAATCATTGCTGATGGAAGAAAATGTATAGCTGATACCAGGGGCTCAAGTTGAAAGAAATGTTTAGAAAATAGTGCTGACAACATACGCACAAATGTGCTTGATACAATTAATGTATGGATTGTGATAAGAATTGGAAGAGCCCCAATAAAATGATTTATAAGAAAGAAAGACAATATATAGCTCTCTCTTCCTGAATTGGAATTTTTCAGCAAAACATTGTTGCATTTTAATAGTGTCTTAAAAGATCCTGCATGCTAATTTTTGGCAGAAAAGTTTTCAACCATGGTGATAAAACACGAATGATAAAAATCCCTTTTTTCCACCCATTGCTCAAAACTTTATCAGAGATCTGTTTGGGCTGAGGAGAAACTCCCAACTTTTGCTCAGCCACCATCTCACCAAACTTAGCCAGCTTATTTCCAAATCCTGCTGAGACAAAAGAGCCCTGGTGGGCTTCCGCAGCTTGACTGCTAACCAAAATGTGGGCAGTGTGAATGCACACAATTAGGTGTAGGGGGTCTGGAGAGTGTATGGAATATAAGAGGGTGAATAGAAGTAGGAAGTCTTTTTAAAGCACGGCAAAGGCTCCCTAGGGGTGCAGTGAGTAGTGAAAGCTCCTCCCCAGTCTGCAGAAGACAAATGTGGCCGTCTGCTTCCGCAGACAACAGAGTCGACCTCCGTGGGGCAGTTCCGCTCTGTCCTACAGGGTCGCTAAAAGTTGGGCGAGATGGCAATAGATTTGGTTTGATTTTTTTTGTTGTTTTTTTTTTTTTGCTTAGTAAAACCATAAATTAATCTGCCTTACAGCTAGCTCTCTAAAACCTTAGGTCTGGAATACTATTTCACATATTGAGCTTTTTCTTTTTCTCCCAACAGCTGTATTGGCATATAATTTGCATAGGATACAATTCAGTAGATCAATTACCTCAAGAAGAGGTGCACAATCATCCGCACAATCAGTTTTAGAACATTTTCTTCATTCTTGTACTCATCGTTATTAGCTCTTCATTTCCCCTAAACCTCCCCTGCCACACCCCCAAGGAATCATCCACCCAGTTATTATTTCTATAGACCTACCTCTCCTGAATTTTCTATACAGAAAAACATTAAAACAGCAACTAGCAACAGTGATAAAGTGAAACGTCAATTAAAAAGAAAACAGCAAATAAAGAAAATATTAAAAACTAGAACAAATGTAATGACTCATAAGAGAAATCACTTGATAGGGTGTTAAATTTTACCCTAACTGGGGTTTGCTCTGAAGGCATGGGACAGGTAGAAAGCACAGGGAGGCCAAACCCTGGAGACAGGACCTGGGCAGAGGGTTAGAGTGTATGGCTATGGAGTGAGATTCAAACACTAGATAACTATCCTTGGAAACACTGGCCAGTGAGCTCACATTTATTCAGTATTTACAATGTGCCACGCTGATGGGTGCTGAGGATATCCACATGAACAAACCTTGCCCGGGAGGAGCTTCATTCCCTGGACGAGAGCGGTGGAAGAAAGAAAGAGCTGCAGGGAGGAGACAGGATTCTTGATGGGGTCATGAAGGAGACTCCACCAATGATCCACGGGCAGTCAGAGTTCAGGAAAGCCCTGTGGTGTCTAAGGTGAGGCAGAGCCGGATCATGAAGGGCATTGCCTTCCAGATCAAGGAGAGGGTACAGACTCTGCCAGTCAGGAAGGAACTTTTAAGGAGGGGAATGGGGCGATCTGATTCGCATTTAGGATTCTTTGAAGGGCGGGCGGGCGAGCAGAGAGCTGTAAACCAGCTCGCTTGGTTAGGTAATCAAACGGTGCCCGGAGGGGAAGTCGAGAGTAAGTTAGGCAAGGCAGCGAGCTCGGCCGAAACGTGCCATTTCTGGAGCTTACGAAGCAGCAGAAGGGGACGCATCGTGACTAAGGACTTAGTCTCGGTTTCCGTAGGTGGTGCCGTTTCAGGAGTTGTGAAGTCCAAAACACGCGCAGCTTTTAGAGAAAAGACCTCAAAATTCATGTTCCGATTAGTAGTACTTACTTCCATCAGTCGGTAAATTTTCTTTTCCGAACTCTTTCTTTTATCAATTAGTTGGTCGAAGTAATTGCGCCACTTACGTTGTAGACGAAATGCTTCAAAACTCTTTCTTTTACCAATTAGTTGGTCAAAGTAATTGCAACACTTACGTTGCAGACGAAATGCTTCAACAACATTTCTAGCAAAACAGCTAGGACGAGAGCGGGCTATGACGAGAAGCGAGGACTTCTCGTGCTTCTAACGTGTAATAAACAAGAGCGCGTTGCAGCCTCGAGCGCAGCTTTTCCAAGGACCCAAGGGTCCAAAATGTCTTCCCGTCCCTGGGTGGGCTCGAACCACCAACCTTTCGGTTAACAGCCGAACGCGCTAACCGATTGCGCCACAGAGACAGGCGTGGAGAGCATTTTCTGCCAAGTTAGTTCACTGAATAAGCAATTCGTCGCGAGCCTCTCGGGTTCAAAACTGGAATGTGGTTCAAAATAAACGCTGCTGCTCCGGGCCGTCGGGAGGCTTAGGCGGGAGCCTGCGAGGCGGTTGTTCGCTCTCCACGCACCACGCCGTCGGGATCCCGGGCGCCACGGGTCCCCCCGCGCCCCCAGCCGCCAAGGTCTGAAACCGCCCTTCGACCGGGCCGAGAAGCAGGGCGCAGAAACGGGGCGGCTTCGTAGGCCCCGGAGTTCAGTTGGTTTTACTCAGGTAGTTTGTGAAAATCCTCTCTCTCTATCCATACAGATATGTGACCCTTGACACTCAATACGTTGGTGATGATGCGGGTTGAAAACACTGTCTCACGTGTCCTGGCTCCAGGGCCCTGAGCCGGTGCCGGGGCTCCTTGCTCTGCCCGACAGGCGGGGCTTCCGGAGTCCCAGCACCTCCACCCCAGTCAAGCTCCACCGACGGATTCCACAGCACCCGGGCAGGTACACGCAAGCGGCCACTGTCCACTTCGCCCAGGTTTCTGGGCTCCTTGCAGCCTCCACACAGGACCTGCGGCTTCCTTTCGCACCCCCACCTCCAAATCAGGGCACTCCAGTTTAGTGTGGAGCAGTTTTCATTTTCCTGAATATGCAGCAGAAGGAGAAAACATACACACAAAGATATGCCTGTGCACAATGTATATATTAAATATATGCCTTCGATATATACATGTATTTTTAAAATTTCCCAGAAACATATAATATATATCTAAGGATGGTTGATATATACATGTATTTTTAAAATTTCCCAGAAACATATAATATATATCTAAGGATGGTTGCCCAAGTGACTTTTAAACAAGAGTGATGTTTCTTACAATTCAAAATTTTTGTCTTTAGACGTGCTATTTAAAATAAAATAATAGGGTACAGGACATTAGTCGTATTGTGATTGTTTTATTCATTTCCTAACTTGGCAAAATACTATTCTACAAGAGGGAGAAGATTGAAAGAGGGGCCAGGGCAAGCTATTGGGAGGTTTGATAAGTAGTTTAAGTTGTTGAATACAATTGATTATCTAAAATGTAACCCCCACTGTGTTAGGCCGGGTTGTCTGGAGAAACAAATGCAGTGACATTCATACATGTATACGAAAGAGCTTTATATTAAAAAAAGCATAATAAAAGGAAGGCATCCCAGCCAGACAACTCAAGTCCATGAGCCCGATGGAAGCCAGGGCCCTCTTCAGACTACACGGCTATAGGCTGATCATGCAGAAAGATGAGATGTGATATGCAGGAAGATCACAGGGTGATGGGTGCAGAGTTGCAGGGATCCTAGGTTGCTGGAAGCATGGCAGGGTGCCGGCAGCTCTGAGTCAGTGGGCCCACATGGAGCTACCCCAGGAGGCAGAGTCCCAGCAAGCAGGAAGGCAAGGGGCAGAGAGAGAAGGAGGTTCCCAGTTTCTTCTTAGAAGAAGGCCACACCTCCAATGAGACACCATCAGGCTGTGGTGGATAAGTTGGGTTCCACCCCTACACATTCATAAAAATTTAATTTGACATATAATTTAATTTGACAAAAATTTAATTTGACATATAATTTAATTTGACATAAACTCACCTAGTTCACAATAAAAAAATTTAATAGATCAAAGAGAAGTAGAATGGAACTGGAAAATTATTTATAATTGAGTATCAATAAAAAATATGACGTACCAGAATTGTGGGTAAGTCATATGCACTTGGTAGAAATAATAATGCACCACCTATCAAGATTTAGCAGTCATATTGAACAGTATTTTCTACTAAAGAAATGTATATATTTTTAAAACCCAAAAAAACTTGTGGAGTACAGCTAAGCCTGTTGGTCTGAGGGAACTGTATACCCAGTTACTAATCCGATGGGTCAGTACCATATTCGTTAACTCCTGGCAAAAAGAATCATAACCTTTGCTCTGCTTTTGGCTATTTCTTGAGAGCCCAGAAGGCCAGCACCATACCTTGGCCAGTGACAAGGAACTCAAAGTGGCCATATGCGGGCCTAATTTAAACCAGATTACTGAAGTCCCTGGACATGTGTCTATATTGGTGTGTCTCCCAGGACAGGAGGACTGGACACTTTAGTTGGCAAGCGCCTCAGTGTCAATCTGGCTCCGCAGTTCCATGACTACCACTACCAGCCAGGTAAACCCCAAACCCTTTGCCAGTAGAGTTGATTCCCTACCTACAGGAAAGGGTAGAACTGTCCCTCAGGGTTTCCAAAACTGTACATCTTCACAGAAGCTTGCTGGTGGGTTCAAACAATCGATATTTAGTTTAGCATGGCTCAACCACTGAGCAGCCAGGACTCCTTACCTGAAAACGACCTTGCTTTTGGCAACGTGTGGTAACTGCAGCCGTCATGGGACGCTGGGAGCAAGAAAACAGGTGGGCAATTAATATGGAAGCCACCCGCCTGGTCCTGCAGTCTCTAGTGGTACTGCTGACTTTCATGTGACAGAATTGAGGCTGTGGGGTGGTTGGGGCCCGAGGGAAGTCTAGGGCTAAGGGACCGTTAAGGTGCACGTGGCCCTTTCTCTCATCTCTGTTGAATTCCATCTCCATTTTGTGGGACAAGATTTGTTTAGCCCTAAATCCTTTCCTACTATAAACATTAACATTTTTAAGTATAATTAATGCTCATTATTGTCAAGTATCATTCTAAACAATATTAACTAATTTGAGGACCATGGTTGTTGCCATTATCCTCTTTTACGGATTAGGAAATGGCAACAAAGGGAACCAAGATTCAAACTGAACAGCTAACAGCAGAGCTCACCGACTTAACCAATACACCGTGTGGCCACCATCCAGCCTAAGGGGTTGAGTTCAATCTTCATTATACATGCCATTCCCATAAATGATTTTTGTGACCTAGTTGATAATAGCAATAACAGACATATGAACCCTGCAGACAATATTTTAAAGGCTAGAAAAAAATTGTAACACAACCCTGTTACTGTTAATTCAGCTGAAAATGGCAAAGGATTCAACCAGGACTCCTTACCTGAAAATGTAGGAAAAAATGTAGTAGGAAAAATGTTCTGCTTATTAGGACTACAAGCTCCCTAATGATTCTCAACTTACTGAGGAAGCAATGAGGGGGATGTGACGCAGTCCCTTGTGTCAAAACCAAACAGTAGAGACGTCATTTAACTAATGACAGGTATATCAAAAAGTACATGAATAATTTTATTAGGTTAAATAATAACTTAGAGCTAATTAGAATTGACATGCTATACAATGTCCGGAGGTGGAGTAGCATCAGAACCTGTTTAACTTTGGGAAGACAACAGAACTCACGATTAGCCCTAGACTGACTCCAGTGAGCTAGAGGTCAAGCCTTTTCACCAATTCTGACACCAGCTGTTGCCCCCCCCACCCCACCCCACGCCCCTCCCAGCTCTCTCTACTTCTCCTCTGGGCTCCACAATCCAGTGCACTGGCAGCACAGAACCCACAGACCACCCGTCCAACAAAGTGGCTTATTAAGGAACCCAATACAATTGGGGATCAGGATTAACAGGTTTCAACTCAGGATCAAGATCAGGAAGTATGAAGGCAAAGCCTCCCTCCCTCCCTCATTTCAGGAGGGCTCTCTCAGATCCTCTCAGCAGGCCCTCTGTCTGCAATCCTCAGGACAGGGTCCTCTTGGCTCTGTGGTCTATCACAGTGACTGCTGCTTACTGGGCCCCTTCCTCTCTGTCTTCACACAGGAAAACCTGTAACTCTCCTTCCTGTGCCTTCTTTCTTCCTTCTGCTTTTTTTTTTCTCTGCCTCCCTTCCCACTTCTTTGTACCTGAGAAAATTTTGTGGAGTTGGCTGCATATATTGATAACGCCATTTCACTTTTTAATATATAAATCATTTAATTGGGGCCTCTTACAGCTCTTATAACAATCCATACATCAATTGTATCAAGCACATTTGCACATATGTTGCCATCATCGTTTTCAAAAATTTTTCTTTCTACTTGAGCCCTTGGTATCAGCTCCTCTTTTTCCCCTCCCTCCCCCACCTTCCCACCCTCATGAACCCTTCATAAATTATAAATTATTATTATTTTCATATCTTACACAGTCTGCTGTCTCCTTTCACCCACGTTTCTGTTGTTCATACCCCGGTGGGGTGGGGAGTGGGGAGGGAAATTCGTCAATCACTGAAATCAGTTTCCTTTTCTCCCCCTCCTTCCCCCACCTTCCCCCTACCCTCATGGTATCGCTATTTCCATTATTGGTCCTGAGGAGGGTATCTGTCCTGGATTCCCTGTGTTGTGAGCTCTTACCTGTAGCAGTGTACATACTCCAGTCTAGCTGGATTTGTAAGGTAGACCTGGGATCATGATAGTGGAGGCAGGGAGAGGAGGGAAGCATTAAAGAACTAGAGGAGTGTTGTATGTTTCGTCAGTGCTATGCTGCACCATGGCTGGCTCATCCCTTCCTTGTGACCCTTCTGTGAGGGGATGTCCAATTGTCTACAAATGCGCTTTGGATCTCCACTCTGATCCCCCTCATTCACATAGATATAATTGTTTTGGGTCTTCCGATGCCTGATACCTGATCCCGTCAAGACCTCGTGATAACACCGGCTGATGTGCTTCTTCCATGTGGGCTTTGTTGCTTCCCTGCTAGATGGCCGTTTGTTTAACATCAAGCCTTTAAGACCCCAGATGCTATATCTTGTAATAGCCTGGCATCATCAGCTTTCTGCTTGTCACTTTTAAGGCATTGGTGCCACAAACTGACCAATCCCTTCTCAAGTAGGCCACAGACACTTTGTTTGCATAGTAGACTATAGTCATCTCATTTACATGGTCAGAAGTCACTTCATTAGCATAATATATTGACCAGTCCTTGCAAGGTACATATCAATCACAGGGCAGGATGCAGCCCAGGGCCAGATAAAAGAATATCAAACCATCCTAGTGTACAGTTTAGTCAGGAAATGCCAGTCTCTGGGCTACAAAACTAAGGCCACAGAAGCTCCTCAGAGCTCAGGGGGAAATTTTTCAAGCTGTGTTTCTAAAGAACCAAGACAAAGGCCGCATGCAAGAATGCATTGAGGGGGGGGGAGCGGGGAGGCGGGGAGAAATGAGCTGACACCAGGGCTCAAGTGGAAAGCAGGTGTCATAAGAATGATGAAGTCAGAAGAAAAAAAAAAGAATGATGAAGTCAACATATGTACTAATGTGCTGGACACAGATGACGTATGTACAGATTGTGATGAGTTGTATGAACCTCTAATAAAATGATTATTTAATAAAAAAAAAAGGAATGCATTTCACCACACATGCTATTTGCCCTACAACTTATATTCCCTGGAAGTCAAGTTTATCATTTGTATGCGTTCACACACAAAGACCCGTATATATCGTTAATGCATAACAGTATATTTTAAAATTATAGATAGTAATATATAATTCTATAAATATATAAAATGTATGGTCCTATAACAGTTTCAAATATTTTGAGTATTATTTCTGGGTCTATGCTTCAAGTTAGGTGAATCTCATAAAAGTTATAATGAAATAACTTGAAGTGCAATAGTTGTAAGTGAATACATACTTTGTGAGAACAGTTACATGAAGTTCTAAAATATGGTCATTTAAGTGATACGTTATTTGATAATGTGCATACATAGTAAAATTATTACAAGGACCTAAGACATAATAATATGCATTCCAGAATAAGGGAGAAGGAATCATCAGGGAGGCTTCCAGAGTAAAAGTAATGTTCCAATGCCTAAATTGAGTGTAAATACAAAGATGATCATCTTATAAATCCCCAAATCGTCTATCTGTGATACACTTATTTGTGTGAATTGTTTCATTAAAAATCTATTCTTTGAAAGGAGGAACCGATTACAAGGATCTACATATAACCTCCTCCCTGGGGGACGGACAACAGAAAAGTGGGGCAAGGGAGATGTTGAACAGTGTAAGACATGACAAAATAATAATAATTTATAAATTATCAAGGGTTCATGAGGGAGGGGGAACGGGGAGGGAAGGGGAAAATGAGGAGCCAATACCAAGGGCTCAAGTAGAAAGCAAATGTTTTGAGAATGATGAGGGCAACAAATGTAGCAATGGATGTATGTATGGATTGTGGTAAGAGTTATATGAGCCCCCAATAAAATGATTTAAAAAAATAAAAATAAAAACCTAGACAAAGAAAAAAAATCTATTCTTAGTTACAGCTACCTAGTCCTCCTGCTTCAGAGGAAAGAATTGGGGAATCTCATAGCCCTCAAGTGTACAATGGGGTGGAGCAAAAAAAAAACATATATATCTGACTATTAACACCAGATATGGAAGGATTTCATAGATTACTTTTTATTTATGGATGAGTATAGCAGGGTTCTTAATTGTAAACAAGTTTACATACAAAGGGGTTTATTAAGCTACACAGATAATTCACAAAATTATTGGGAAAATGGAAAGAAACAGACACCAGACCAAGTTCCCAGGAATGACTCTCGAAGCCACGCTGTATGGCAGGACACTGCTTTACTTAGCAAGCAGGCACAAAATGAACATGAAAGCGGCTATAATTTTCAGCTTTAGAGCACAGTTGTATTTGCCACGACTTATACCATCGGAATTGGATTTCTACCTTTCTCAGAAATATCTGTTGCAAACCAAAATCCCAATCAAATAATCTGATTGGCAGACTGAATCATAACCAGACCCTAACTGCAGGAAAATCTAGAAAACGGCATGTTTAGCTTTCCAGCCTCAACAGTACAAGACCTCTCTAAAGGGTTGAGAGGCACCGGTGTCACTTTGAGGACTGAGATGCACCTGACCCAATGTCCAAGAGGAAGCATGTTGTCTTCTGATTAGCCATCAACCCCTCATGAATCCAAGCGGGGACTGGAGTCACTGTGGTCGCTCAGTTCTTGCTCTGCCTTGTTTGGGAGAGGTGAACAGGTGAGTGTCTAGTGGTTATGTCACTTTAAATCAGTGTCTGAAGGATAGATTACTTAATAAACTGAAGCTGGGAACCATGGGAAGTGGAGAGAATCCAGTTATTCAAGTAAAACCTTGCCCCAGATCATATTTCAAAAGGACTCCTCAAATATCTTAAAGAGACAATACTAGAAAACAAATGCAAAACACAAAAAGCGCTGTAAGGAAATAGAGGCTCTGATTCTGGGGTAACCTAAAGGCTTTTCTAAAGAAACAACCAGGAAAATATGTGCCTACTTAAAAATTAGAAATGTCTGAACCTCAAAAACACTGGCTAAAATTAAGAAGAAATTCTTTAGTGCTGCAGGTAGGAAGCAGAAGTGGGAATCAGGGTCCCTATTCAAGACGGAGCCAGGGCTTGGGATTCTTTTCCAATGAATAGGAAAAGTTGCTTGGGGGGAGGGGGAGATAGAAGAAAACCAGAGGCAAGATCATTCAAATGCTGATTAGGTATATTTGCTTTCAAGATTAATCACTCAATAAATTTAATCCAGAATCAAGATTAAAGTGACTGCAGCTTCTTATCCTCTTGCACATTATGCATGAGCATAAACAAAAAAGAATTTAAAGTTATCTGAAAATAATACATTTTTTTAATCATTTTATTGGGGACTCATACAATTCTTATCGCAATCCATGCATACATCCATTGTGTCAAGCACATTTGTACTTTTTTTTTAAATAATCATTTTATTAGGGGCTCATACAACTCATCACAATCTGTACAAACGTCATCTGTGTCCAGCACTTTAGTACATATGTTGACTTCATCATTCTTACGACACCCACTTTCCACTTGAGCCCCTGGTTTCAACTCATTTTTCCCTCTCCCTCCCGAAAATAATACATTTTGTTTCGGTGTCAAGACAATACACCAAAAGGGAAAAATACACTTATTTGCCTCCCCGTCGGGGAATCGAACCCCGGTCTCCCGCGTGACAGGCGGGGATACTCACCACTATACTAACGAGGACGGCGGCAAGCAAGCTCGTAAAATGAGTCTCTAAGAAGAGACTACTAAACTGTCAGTTCAACTTAATCTGAAAAATTTTTTGGTTGACAAAATTGTACCTGTTAAGATCTAAACTAGTGTATTCCAATAGAAACATAATGCTAACCTCATATGTAGTTTTTTTCATATGTAATTCTTGTGTCTAGTGGTCACATTTAAAAACTAACCTGTAAGAATTTTAATAAAAATTCTTAACCGAATATAACCAATAAATTATTACTGCAGCAGGTATACTACATAAAAATATTACTAATTAGATGTCATTTTATCTGTATTTAGTCTTCACATTTTGATAGGTCTGTTACACAGAGAGCACTTTCAAAAGGGACGTTACCTTTTCATTGAAAATACTTTATTCTGTATTTAGATTTCATAAAATGTCCAGTTGGAAATGAAGAGTCCCATAGCCAAGTTGTTCCAAATGTAATTAAACATTTCCAACACTGAACGAATTTTCAATTAATGAAAGTTAAATAAATTTGAAAATGCAGTTCCTCCTCAGGCGCACTGACTACATTTCAGTGGCTCAAGGCTCCAGGGTTAACCTCGCAAATACGCGTATGGACGACGGGGTTCCTAACCAGGAATCCCGGAACCCAATTGCCCCCAGAGACTTCTCCAGAGGCAAGTTTAAAAGAAGGGAGGATTAACCTTAGGGTTACAATCTCGTCAGAACTTGGCTGTACAGAGAAGGAGGTCCGGGAGCCAAAAATGACTAAGGTGTCTCGCAGGTCAAGATGCCCCGTAAACCTCAATTGGAAAATCAAAAATCACTTGCGTTGGCCGGGAATCGAACCCGGGTCAACTGCTTGGAAGGCAGCTATGCTCACCACTATACCACCAACGCCTCTGACTGATTAAGCTTGAATTTGTCAATATAAGATAAGGAGAATCCTTGCATTTCCCATTGTGAATAGTGTTTTATGTGTGTGGCTCTGAAATAAGTTGAAATATGTGCTAGTTCTAGATAAATCCTATCTTTATTTGTCTACGTGCAGCATACTTAGCTGGCCTCTCCTGCCAACGGCACCAGAGCCAGAAAGCGCCGGCGCCAGGGAGGGGCCCGCGAGGCGATACCGCGCCGAGCCCGGGCTCCCTCCGCAGCCGGGGTCTCCTCCGCGCCTTTTCTTGGCGCCCCGCCTATTTAGCTGCTCAGCTGCACCCGCGCCCTGACACCCGCTGGGCTGGATTCTGAGTCCAAAGGAGGTCGATTCCCGAGGGGCCAACGCTTGGGTGGCTCCGTTACTTTTGAGCAAGAAAAGGTTTATGGTTTAGGATATTAAGGAAGCAGGAAATATAAGCAGGGTCTCAATTAGCTTTAATTTCTGTGTTTTCCGAAGGAGTCCGAGGAAATTTCAGATTTTGTTGGGAATAATAATAAACTAAAACTTCAATCGTAGACATAGCAGAGAAAGATATTAGAACCAGAGAACAGCGTTCTGTCAGTGTCAGGATGGCCGAGCGGTCTAAGGCGCTGCGTTCAGGTCGCAGTCTCCCCTGGAGGCGTGGGTTCGAATCCCACTTCTGACAGTGCTGGTTCATTTTGCTTACTTATTTTCCCTTTTGCTTTCAAGCTTCTAAGCCAACGCGTAGATAGGATTTCACTAATGAGGAAAGGAATATTAGTTGATCAACACTAATTTTTTATTCAGCACTATTTTTTATCTAACGTACCTACATATGCTAAAATAATGTATGTATCCCTGTGAACTCGATTTGTTGTGTTTATCTGCTATTGGCAGAAGATTGGACTATGAAGTCAGATAACTGTTGAGATGAAGATCTATCCCTAACTATGCAAAGATAGATACAGATATAGATATAACTTTGTTTCTCTAACACTAGATTTTCAGTGCCTATCTATTTCTTCATTTGTCAACAATGTATTAAGTCTTTAGTGCGTGTCAAGCACAGTAAGGTCTGAGCAACTACACAGAATGTGTTTTTCTTTGTATGTATTTTATTCCACAAAGGGGAAGATAAATTTTAAGTATACATAAATAAACAAAAACAAAAATTGTAATAGGTTATTAACATATATATAGAAAGAGCACGCCTTAAAAATCCTTCAGAAAAAGAAATATCCTTCTGATTCCTTTCCTCTCAGACCTAAATGCTGGTCTGAGGGGCTATATAAGGAGGAAAAGTAACAGTGAATCTGACTCAAATTCTTTTGTGACACAAGTTAGTTTTTAAAGAATCAACCAATCACTCATAGCTGAATTACAATACTACCAGAGAAACAAAATATTTATGCAAAGAAAATTATAAAACACTTCTACAAGAAACCGAAAGTGACTTACACAAATGGAAGGCTGTTCAATACTCCTGCATAGGAAGACTTACTAAAGTGAAATGTCCATACGACCAAAAGCACTTTATAAATTCAATGTAAATCCCAGCACAATTCTTCAAAGAAACTGAAAACCTAATCAGCACCTTTTATGGAAAGGAAAGAAACCAAGGATAAACAAAACACTATTGAAAAGCAAAAACAAAATAGTAAGCCTTTCACTCCAAAATTTCAAAACCTATTATATAGCCATGGTTATCCAAACAGCTTGGTATTGGTACATCAATAAACATTCAGATCAATGAACTAGAACTGGTTTCTTATAGAAGTGTTTTATAATTTTCTTTGCATAAGTCTTTTGTTACTCTGGTAAGATTCCTAAATATTTTCCCTTTTGAGTAGTTATTGTAAATGGTATTCTTTTAATTTTTTTAGTATTATCATCTTTAATATACAAAAATACAAGTACATTGATCTTACAGCCTGTTACATTGCTAAATTTCTCAATTAGTTCCAGTAATTTTTTAATTGGATCTTTGGAGTTTTCTGTATATAGGATTAAATCATCTGCAGATAAAGAGAGTTTTGTTTCTTCTGTGCCAATGTGGATGCCTTCAATATCATCTTGATGTCCTATAGCTCTGGATAAGACTTCTAGGACTATATTAAATAAGAGTGGCTATAACGGGAAGTCCTGTCTGGTTCCCATTCAAAGAGGAAATGTTTTCCATTTCTGTCCATTAAGTGAGATGCTGGCCATTGCTAAGGAGTTTCTTTTCTATTCCTATTTTACTGAGTGTTTTTATCAAGAATGGATGTTGAATTTTATGAAATGCCTTTCTGCATCGATTGAGATAATCATATGAGTCTTTTCCTTTGTTTTGTTGTGAGTGATTGTTAATTGTGATTGACATCCTGCTGGGTATAAAAGGAGCCATCTCAGAAACAGAATGTGGGGGTTTCACTACCAGCAAAAGGTGGGATATTTCACTACGAAGGGTGGAGCATGTCCTTTATACTCCGAGACCCCTTATACATTGAATCACCTTGATCCTGGAGACAGCTGTGACACCGGAGGAGTGGCAGAGTAGCAGCCGCAACAACCACAGCAGAACCAAGAGCCAGAGCATGGGCTCGAGTGGCGGGCTTCCCAACCCACAGAGCAAGTAAAGCTGAGTGGTCAAGGCACTTGATTGGGGGCATCTGGGTTTTTCTGACCCACGGAGCTGGAGTTGAGTGACTTTGGATTGAAGTTTACAGTGGAATAGCATGGCCTTTGGACATTTATTGGCAGCCCTGAAAGAGCTTTGTAACATTCTCTGAGCAGGGCAGAAGTCCTTTTTCACAACAGCTAATTATTGTAACTGCCATCAATCAATGGGTTATACATCTGTAAAAAGTTGAAGTGGCAAAGCTGTGATAGATGCCTTCACAACATAAAGAAAGAGTGGTTGCTGAGGCTGCTTAACCAAACACCTCGTGAGGTTTGGTCCCATGTCTGGGGGGTTTAGGGTCACGATTTCATGGGCCATCCTAGTTAACTGGCCTGAAAAATGGTCAGTGTTTCTGTTCTGCCTCCTAGTTTATTACGTAGTACCGTGGGTCTTAAAAGCTTGCAAACATTTATCCAAGATACACACTTGACCTCTTCTCACCTGGAACAACAGGAAAAAGGAGGAGGATAGGGAATTGTGGCTAATTACCTTGATGAATACTGAGTCCTCCTTTGTTGTGAGACCAAAACTAGATAGTGCCCAGATACCATTACTAAACATTTTGATCAAAGACTATATAGAATAATCCTAATCAAAAAGGAGGAAATGCAGAGCAGAAGATCAAATTCTCATGGACGCTAGACTTTCTCCAGCCCTAGAGACTAGATGAACCTTTGAAATCTTTCAACTTTAAACCAAAAATACCCCCTGAAGTCTTCTCAAAACTAAACAATAGCCCAGCTTAACTAGCAAAAATGAAAGGTCTGCCTTGAGCATTATGCTCTCTTAAGAACTATCTATTAGAATTGGTGGAACCCCTAAGACTATGACGGCCCTTAATTATCCTCCAGGTCTAGAAGCAGACTCTCGCACATGGCTCAATTTTCAGCCAGACGATCGGTCTATAATGGGAACAGTGACACTCGGAGGTAGACACACCTTAGAATAACCAACCATTTAAGATCAAAATGGCAGCATTTACCCAAGGACAAGTTCAAAAGAGTTAGAAAAAGAGAGCTGAAAGCAGAACACACAAAGGAAGTGGGATGAATGATGGTCCATTGTGGGGATTGTAGTCAATGAGATGACACAAGCGTGTTGAATGGAAACCTGATCTTCTCTGTAAGTGCATGAAAAGTTTTTTGGTTTTTCTTTTTTATTTCGGATCAACTTGACACCAACTCAGATGATGAGAGGGCAGGGAGTGACTGTTCCTGTTGGAAGAACAACTCAGAAAAGGAGAGTGAGGAGAGGTGCACAACCTGAAGTGTGGAAACAGTGTCATTAGCTTGTATAGAGAGAAATCGTCGAGTTGGTGTATGTTTGCAGAGCATGTTTTCAACAATAACAAAATGAAAGCACTTTGGTTTGCACAAAAAGATCTAGATCAGGACAAGTGAGGGATAAGAAGCATGCGAGTAGGAAACAAGCAGCCATCTAGCTCAGAAGCATCAAAGCCCACATGGAAGAAGCTCACCAACCTGTGCAATCACAAGGTGCCAAAGGGATCAGGTATCAGGCATCATCAGAACAAAAAATCTTACCTTAGTGAATAAGGTGGGGGAGTGCGGAATGGAGACCCAAAGCCCATTTGAAGGCCACTGGACATCCCCTTACAGAAGGGAATAGGGGAGGAGACGAGCCAGGCAGGGTGTGATGTAGCAACGATGAAACATACAACTTTCCTCTAGTTCCTACATGCTTCCTTCCCGCCACCACCACCACCACCACTACCATGATCCAAATTCTACCTTGCAAGTCTGGCTGGACCAGAGGATGTACACTGGTACAGATAGGAACTGGAAACACAGGGAATCCAGGG
>NW_022111324.1:20292-35837 GCF_000313985.2 Echinops telfairi | reverse complement strand
TCAAACCTGCTCAATGTTAGGCTGCCATCCTGAATGTAGGATCTACCCTTCTTGTCACATGTATACCTCCAATCCCTCCTCTTCCTATTGCGTGTGTATCTCTCTCTCTCTCTCTCTCTCTCTCTCTCTCTCTCTCTCTCTCTCTTTCGGGTTCCTCTCTTGGTCCTTTGTGGGTTCCCCCTCTCCTCTCCCATCCTCACTCCTCTGCTCCCTTTCGCTCCCTTGTTCCCTTCCTTCTTGTCCTCCTTCCCCACCCCCTATCTCCATGTGGACCACCAAGCAGGGCTGAGGTGAGCATGCTACCATGAAATGTGCCTGACTCCATTACTTCAATCTCTCTTTTATCTCTCATGCTCTCTATGACTTTACTATAATCTTCAGATATATTAACTGTACAATTGCATCTGTTGAACCTGTGATTAGTGGTGGGGGGCTGGTACATCCACCACAAATGCCATTATTTGATCCCCCTGAAGAAAATGTGGTAAATACAACTCAGTAATTATTAAGCTGGTGTTTGGCTGGATTACCTGAGGATGAGACAAGGAAAAGAAGGGAAGGAATATAAAAGGTGCATAATCTGGGCCAAAACAAACCTAGGAAAAGTAAATCTGCTGAGGATGTCTGCTGACCTGGGTCTACCTAAAAGTAGTCAGCCCTGTCTCATGCCTCAGCCTGCACAACCAACTTCCACTTTATTATTCCCTCTAGCCACAAAACTGAAAGAGTGAAAATGGAGAAGTTGTAGCAGTAGGTTCATCTAAACTCATCATCAACTACCCTGAAAATGCCTAAAGGCAGAGGTAGAGATTGTGGTTGATTCATTTGCTTAGACTCCATGTGTTCATCTCATGTGATAGTAATAATATCACCAGTTATTGCCCACCTACCATGTGCCAGGCATTGCACTAAGGGACCTCAAGATAGTGAATCCTGAAAGCAACTCTGTTGTGGGAAACAGAAGGAGTTCTCTTAAGCTGTCTCCCCAAAATATATGCCAGATTTAGCTTGAGAATGACTGTTCACTAGGCAGTCAGCGAAAGTAGATCAGAGGTTATTCTCCCTAACATCTAGACTGTATAGTCTGACTCACCCTAAATAGGGCCCACTCCCTTCTGATAAGGATAGCAGTTGTCTGTTTACTTGCAGGACATACCAGAAAGGTCAAACCCACCCAAGGATGACCAAGGTTAGGTATCCATTATCAGCTGTCTAGATCAAGCAGACACCACTGTTTATCCCACAACAAATATGGGCACACCCCTAGGTCATTCCCCTCCTATTGATTGTATTGCCTATGTTCCTACCCCTCCCTAGGCCTTGAGTTATTGTCTGCTATCAGGGGACTCGCATGCCTCCCAAAATAGTAATTGTCTGTTTTATTGTATGAGACACCAGAGTGATCAAACTTGTTCTAGGATGAATTGTATTGCCCCTTTCTGTGATGTATGACTCTGTAATCAGATCCCCCTAAAATGATATGGTGCATGATTAGCAATAAATAATGAGGCTCCCTGGTTCTCAGGGGGGCAGCTGAGGAAGGAGGGCTGCTCCCATTAGGGCGGTGGACGAGAGGGCTGCTCCCGCCAGGGAGGTGGCTCCTACTCTGGCAGCCGGGTTCTCCCCCACGAGGACCACCAAGCGGGGTGGAGGTGAGCAATGCTACCATGTAATGTGTCTATCTGTATTATTGTAATATCTCTCATGCTCTCGATGACTTTAATGTAGTACTTATATGTCTCAACTGTACAATTGTGCATTACTGAACCCAGGAGTAGTATTACTGAACCCAATAGTAGTAGTAGTAGCGGTGGGGGCTGGCCCCCCACCCCTCTTCGCCATTTTAATTTAATACTACAAATGGCGCCCAGTGTGGGGCTTGGTAGGAGAAGAACTCTTTTGAGTTAAATCCCGTGTAACAATTGTACGGCCTCATTGGACAGAGAGAGTAAATCGGGAAAACTTTTTTTTGAAGTTTATTTTTTTAAGTGTGTTTTTAGTCCGAGTGAGATATGGGTCAGGCAACGAGTAAAAATATGGGGTACAGTATCACTCTTTGCCACCTCTTGAAGAAACAGAAGGTAAAGGTAACAAATAAGAGAATGAACGAGTTTCTTCAATTGGTAAAGAAATTTAATCCTTCTTTTCCAGAGTCAGGAACCTTTGATTTGGAGATCTGGGATAAGGTAGCCATTAACTTAAGAAAAGCTCACAGGGAAGGACAGAGTATACCCATGGAGACCTGGGTTTTGTGGGTGCAGATTAAAGAAGTGTTGGAGCCACTGCAGGGTGAGAGAGTAAAGGAACGAGACCAGCAAAACAGTGAAAAGCCTCTAAACTATGCAGATTTAAATCAGGTGAGAAGCAAGCAGAATGAGTTTCAGGCAGATGAGAAGATTTTAAGTGTAGCTGAGAAGGCAAAGTTTGAATCAGGAGATAGCAGAGTGGAACCATGTGCCCCACCTGAATATAGCGTGGAGAATCACAATATTATCAAGCAAGGTAGTGCTGGAGGAGAAGAGGTTAGATCCAAAGAAAAACAAGTGGAGAGATTTAACGTAGAGGGTGAGGTTCGGGAAGCAAAAAACAAAGAGGCAGGGTGTAGAGGAAAGCATAGCCCAGGAAGCAGATTTAGAATTTAGAGTGGCTTATCCGTGAAAGTTATAGACAGACAGCCTGACGAGCAGCACCCACAAGGGATTCAAGAACGGCAACATACTGCCTTTCCCTTCAAGCTACTGAAGGACCTCAAGCAAGCTGAATCTAACTATGGTCCAGACTCCCCATTTGTTATTAGTATGATAAAATCTCTGGCAGATTCTGAGCATTGGATCCCAGCATATTGGAGGGCGCTAACGAAAGCTTGCCTCTCATCTTCAGAATCTTTGCAATATCAATTATTATGGACTGAAACAGCTCTCCCACGTGCTCTCAAAAATGCAGAAGAGGGTATAGATATAGGGATTCATCACCTGCTAGGAGATGAGAATTAGATCACAGTTGAGTCCCAACTGCAGTTTGATGAGCAGACATTCACTCAGGTGAGAGAAGTGTGCTTAAAGGCCTGGGAAAAAATAATCCCGTCAGAAAGCAGGCAGCTGAATTACACAGCAGTAAAGCAAAGGAATGATGAGCCTTACATAGATTTTATGTCCAGGTTGCAAGATGCTGTCCACAAGAACGTAGCGGAGAAAGGGGCAGCAGACAATCTTATTCTTATATTAGCATTTGAAAACGCGAACACATCATGTCAAGCTGGCATATGCCCTTTTCAAAGAACAGAGCACCCTGTTAGATTATATCAGGCTATGCAGGAATGTAGGGACAGATGAGCACAGAGCCAACCTCATGGCTGCTGCTTTGGCTAATTGCAACAGACCTAGAGGGAAATGCTTTACATGTGGAGAAGAGGGACATTATCAGAGAAACTGCAGGCAGGTATTGCAGAGGAACAAGACAATTCGCAGCAGGAGAGACCCAGGGAGAGAGCCAGAGGTGGGCGCCAAGGAACCTGGACTTTGCCCCCGCTGCAACAGAGGCAGACACTGGGTGAAAAATTGTCATTCAAGGTTTAGCAATAGAGGACATCCACTAGAAAGCAACACCCAGGCAAAAAACGCATAACGGGGCGTGCTCCGAGCCCCTCTGAACGGAGCAGGGAAGATGGTCCTCCGATGCAGGGCCCCATTGGGAATGCTACCAGTCCTCAGTCAGATGTCCGCTCCCCCCAACACCTATCGGGCATAGGGCTCTCCTCTACTAGCAGGGAGAACTCCTCACTAAATTTGACCAGTCAGGAAGACATCCAGCTTTTACCAGATAAGGAACCTACTGCGGTCAGGACAGGAGTTCGGGGTCTTTTACCCAAAGGCACAATTGGACTTTTATTAGGGAAATCTAATTTGAATGCTCTCAGTGTACAAACCATCACAGATGTGATTATTCAGGACTACGACGGAAAAATTAAGGTAAAGGTTAGATCCGGCGTTCCCTGGACCATAAAGAAGAGAGACAGTTTAGGACAACTGTTGTTACTCCCTTGTGATCCCATGGATAAGAATGACGCCGCTGAGGGAGGGGCATGCAAATCCAAGAGTCATGGGATATTTTGGAGTGCTATTCTAGACAAACAGGAGCGTCCACTTATGAAGCCAGCTATTGAAGGCAAGGAATTCTCAGGACTCTTGGATTCAGGGACTGATGTCTCTGTCATGAGCTATCAACAGTGGCCCCCCACTCCTCTTCGCCATTTTAATTTAATACTACACTCCGTGAAGTAGATCTTGTGTTCTCCCTGTCATCATTTTATAGACAAAGAAAATTCACCTTAGGGTCATCAAAGATATACAACTAGTAATTTTCCATACTAATATTAGGACCCACGTAGGTGCCTTAATTTTTCACTGTATCTCACTGTCGTCCAAGCCTCCCTCTTTAACCTCATCTCTCACCACTCCTGCAATGGTACCACTTCATGCCAGATAAGCCATACGAAATGCCCTGCTATTCCCCCAAGCCATCTTTCTATCATGCGTTTCAAATGCAAATGCTACTGGTCAGCAGACCACTTTTTGAGTAAGAAAGACCTAGGAGTGTATTAGGAGTCCCTGGGGGGTACAAAGCTAACTTACACTGCTGCTAACAGAAACAAAGAAGGTTTGAGCCTACCCACAGACGGTGTGAAGATCAGCTTGGAGAAATCGGCCATTGAAAGCTCTCCGGAGCACATTTTCACTCTGATGCAAATGGAACAGCTGTTAGCTGGAATCTACTAAACAGCAGCTGGTCGTGGAGAAGCCCCTTGGGAATGCAGATCTCAGATGACCTGGAGGTTGTTGAGTGCCACTCAGTCTACTCTGACTCATAGAAACCCTGCATGAAAGAGGAGAACTTCCCCCATAAGGCTTCCTGGGCTGTATGAGTGAGTCCTACTGGCCTGTGGATTCCATGTGGGGCTGCTCACTGCAAGGTCATCAGTTCTATCCCACCAGCCACTCCTCAGAAGCAAGATGAAGCCATCGGCTTCATAAAGATTTAGTCTCAGAAACTCAACCGAGGGTCCCTGAAAGTTAGAAACAACCTGATGGCAGTCCATTTTTGAAAGTTGAACCAAAAGTTGAACCAATTAACCAAGCAGAGCATCACCAATTGAAGTCAAATTGATATCATCTATTACCTGATATTGTGGTGACCCGCACCTGCAGAGAGTCTACAGAGGCAGAGGTGAAGTGGGATTACTAAGGAAGACAAACAACAGGGTTAGGAGGACTGGTGCAAATGCAGCAACCAGCAAATTTATTTTTTAGCCCACAGATATATATACCATCAGTATCAGGAAGCAGGGTACAGTAAACCTAAGTGTTTATTCAAGCTGACTAAGATGTTCTGTTACTTTTCTAATCTAAGAATGACTAAAAATCATTCTGTAGCAAAAACGTTCCTTTCTTATCTAACAGGACTCTCTGCACAGGCTGTCCTCTACAAAACAAACTCAATAGACTTGATATGGACTCCTGAACTATTCATATGCCGGAGGTAATGAAGGGTGGAGTTCAGGGCTGAACCGTGTCCTCTCCACCGCTCAGACTTTGCCTGTAAAGCGATGGTCCCCAACAGATATGATGACTAAGAAGGGTACTTCACCTTTATGTTGTTCTTCCCAAATTTCTATCATTCTAGTCTTATCATGAGAAGACATGCTACAAATTTCTTGACCAATACTCTTCAAAAGGGGAAAAGGTCACAAAAAAGAAGAGAAGTCTGAGAAACTCCTGGATTATCGGAAACTGAAGAGACATTATAACAAATGCAACCTGGTATTCTGGGTTGGTTCCTGGGACCAAAAAAAATAACAAAAAGGAGGGGAGCATTTGTGTGAAATATTATGAAATCTGAATAAAATCTCTAGTACTATACAAATACTGATTTCTTACTTTTGATAACTACAAGGGGGTGTGTGTCAAAAAGTATAGCTATTGTAGAACTCTTTATTCAACAAAAATATCAGAACATGCAGCCAATGTTTCTTGACAGAGCCTCCATCTGGGTTCATACACTTCTGAAGGTGGTTTTTCCATCTCTCTAACCCTTCCCTGAAGCATTCTGCACTCTGATTCATACCACATCAAAACATAAGTTCACTGGCACCCTCGACAGACTCAAATAGTGTCCCTTTGCATGTTATTTGACTTTGGGGAACAAAAACCATCTGAAGGGCTGAGATCAGGACTGGCAGAGTAAGACTTCTCAAAGAAATCCTCATGGACCGCCCCTGGCTGTCCTTGAAGAAGGAGCAAAAACACCTTGTCAAGATGGAAAACTGTTCTCAGCACAACTTTCCTGACCGTTTTCCATTCGTGAAGTTTTCAATTTTCTTCAGGCTTCATAATAAGTCCTGTGTTCACCTGTATCCTTAAAGAAAATCTATCAAGATAGCCCTGGGGACCCCCGAAACAGTCACTATAAGCTTTTAAAAACTTTCATTGGCATATAATTCACATATCATACAATGGAATCATTCATTATAATTCGAAGAGTTATACAATTATTACCACCATCAATTCCAGAACATTTTCTTCTCTTACTCATTGCTGTTAGCTCCTCATTTCCCTCCAACCTCCTTTATCATGTCCCTAGATAATTTTAAATCCAGTTTCTGTCTCTATACATCTACCTATCCTGATTTCCTATACAGAAATAATGCAAAAAATAAATATGAGGCAAAAAAATGACAAAACAAAACAGAAGAACCTCAATTGAAAAGAAAGTGGAAGGTATTAAAAACTGAAGCAACTTCAAAATGGATCAAAAGGGAAATCGAACTATGAGGTATTACATTTTAGCCTCACTACATCTATCATAATTGACTTTACAATGCTCCCTGTCTGGTAGCAAGGCTAGTCAAACCCCTGGTCAGAGGAGATGCCTTGGAGGCTTAATCCAGGTGAGGGCCCTGCATATGGATTTTGGGCTTCCACTGTCCACGTAGCCTTCTGCAAAGCTGGTGTTCAGCATTTAAGCTCTGATACCATTCCCTCCTTGGATTTGGAGTTTATTGTTTACAGATCTTGGATCATGTGGGCAAGGGTGCTTCTTTGATGTGGACTTTGTTCATGCCTCACTAAGGTGGCTTCTTGTTTTAGGACAAGCATTTAGGATGCCAGACACTTTTCTTTCTGATAGCTATACACCATCTGCGTTTTTCACCACACTTTGCTATAGCAACTATATCTTCAGTGATCCCTTCACGAGGGCAAGTATCGAGTAGGGGTATGTCATAAGAGTTCATTGTTCTTAGATTGGGGCTAGAATTTGTGATCCCAAAATCCATTCATAATTTGTGATCCCAAAAATCCATCCATGGTTTATTTATGTCTCTGATTTACTTTAGAGAAATTATTATCATTTATGCTAGAGAACATTATAAATCATCTCTTGGGGCATAAAGTAATTCCACTGATAGTGTTGTTAATTTAGCCGATGGTATAGAATTTAAAGCACCGTTAAGAAAAGGCAATTATGTATGTATAGGTTGGCTTTACAGTGGGGGTTGGTGATAGGGCAAAACTTTCAATAACATACATTCACAAAGGCAGAACCATCCCTACCAGACAAATACATGTCATAAACAAGGAGATCATTAAGGTAGTAAATATATGGTAGTCCTGGACCCTGGGCACTCTCAAAGCAATAGGTCCAAACCAAAGTCCAGCCCCCACCAATTCCAGAACATTGGGATAGCAGTCATCTGCCGCTTCTCACAGTATATTGTTTCAGCCCTACGTCCAAGGGAGTGTGTCGGTTCCTTAAATCTCCTACAGGTAAGTCTGAAGCTCAGTTATCTTAGTGCACTGTAACCTCTAGCTGCCCTCTCAAAGTTGAACTTCACTGCCCAGCAGATCCCCTTGGATACCACTGTTTTGTTTTGTTTTGTTTTGTTTTGTTTTGTTTTGTTTTGTTTTGTTTTGTTTTGAAGGCATGCTAACGAGATTAAAGGAGGCCTGGTGACTTAGTTTGGTGAGTGTTGGCCGCCATTCAGACCAACCTGCTACTCTCAGGGAGACAGAAGAGGCTACCAGCACCCGAAAAGATTTAAAGTCTCAGAAATTCTACATAGGGTTGCAATGAGTCAGAAGCAACTCAATGGCAGTGGGTTTGGTTTGGTTTGGGAGTTAATTGAGACAAGGAAAGTGAGAAAACTTGTTCATAGCCATTCACTGATCACAGAGACATGCTGAAACACATTTTCTTTGCTACAAACCTGTGCATGCATGAACTGAAACCCTCATAGCAATATTTTTTTACTTAACCTCACACATCACAGTTATTTATGTAAGAGCTGAACATTACGGGAGTCTGGGTGAAGGATACATGGGAACTCTCAATACTACCTTTGCAACTCCTTTGTCAACATAAAATGACTGCGCCTTCAGATCAGCCTTAGCTAAATACTATGTAGTATTTATTACTCTCTGCACGCCTAGCTGCATGAGTGAGATGAATGGGAATTTTCATTTACTTGACTGACAGTAAAGTTGAGCCTGATGGTATTTCCTAGGGTAAGGTTTGCTAAAAAAGTCAAATATTCACCAAATTGATCATGTGATTGTCAATTAAACGTATGCTTTCTCTTTCAGTGCTTGGCATCCAATTAAGGGAATATGTCCAATCCATAGCACTTGGGGAAAGGTGAATTACCAAGTTCATCTGTGGATTTTGTAGGGCCCATTTTGTGGGCTGACACTGCCTAGGCTCTAGAACCAGGCAGATCAGAATTCTAAATGGCAGCCCTTTCCACCCCCACTCCCCTACTTAAGGGTGGGCTTACGTTGTTTAACCACTTCAAACCTTAGAATCATCTTCTTCAAAAATAGGATAATGATCCATGCTGTAGCTGTGAGGGTGAAATTAGATCCTGCATGTCAAGTATTTCCTTGACTAATATTTAGTCATTGTAAATATTTATTGATAGTTTACTTATGCCTAACACTTTTTTTTGCCTTATATATATGTTCATTTAACCTTCACAATCATCCTGAAGTAAGCTCTATTATCATCACCACCCCAAGTATATACAAGGGGAAACTAAAGTTCAGAGGTTAATTTGCATAGTATATAAAACAGCAGAACTGAAATCCATGCAATCTAGTTCCTTCTGACATGTGGGTGTTAGGTGCCATCCAGTCCGTTCTGTGTACAACAGAATGAAACACTGCCTGGTCCTGGCTGGTCCTCACAATTGTTCTCATGTTTGAGCCCATTGTTGCAGCCATCTCCTTGAGGGCCCTCCTCTTTCTTGCTGCCCCGATGCTTTACCAAGCATGCGATCGTTCTCCAGAGACTGGTCTCCCTGACAACGTGTCCAAAGTATAGCAGATGAAGTTTCGCCATCCTTGCCTCTAAGGAGCATTCTGGCTGTACTTCTTCCAAAACAGATTTGTTTGTCTTTTTGGCAGTCCATGGTACTTTCGATATTCTTCGCCAGCACCATACTTCAAATGCATCATTTTTATCTTCTGTCTTTATTATTCAGTGTCCAATTTTCACATGCATATGAGGCAACTGAAAATACCGTGGCTTGGGTCAGGCACAACCTAGTCCCCAAAGTAACCTTGCTTTTCAACATTGCATTGCCTTAATTAGTGTTCTATAATTTATCCCTAGGTTCTAAAATCCATTGTGATGATTAGACAGACCTCACAGATAAAATCCATGATTAAAGGGTTTGTTAACAAGTTATAAGGGCAGAGAAAAATTCTCAGGGTAGTTGCTTACCAGGACATGTTACAAAGTTACAGGTCAACTAAATGCCCAAAGGAGCACACCATTGTGCTTTAAGCCTCAACCCAAAGGCATTCAGCTCAAGCTCTGTGGTTCAGCAAACCCACTTTCCTGAATTCAGCGGTCAAAGCACTCCACTCCAGGAAGCCTCAGCCAAAAGATACTCAGCTCCACTTGCGTGGGTCAGTAAGTTCAACCTCCCCAATTAAGTGCCCAGAGGCACCCTACTTCGCAAGCGAGGCTCCTGAACAAAAGCACGCATCCTAATTTGCGCCCTGTGTTGGGAAATCCACCATTCTTTTTTGTGCTCTGGCTCCTGCTTCTGCTGTTGCTCCTTTCTGTTGGTAAGGCTATCATTTGGATCCAGGAAGTCTACTGCACAGGCCTCTGGGGCTCAAAGAAAGCACTCCACTCCTGGCTTTTGCTGATAATAAGATCCCTCCACCTGCTTCTCAGAGGGCTTTTATACACAACAGGATGCCACTCCAGGGAATCCAGTTCAAAATTACACTCAGGTGAATCCTGTCAGTATCTTCCCCATCTTTTCACCAGGCCTGTGCAGAGGAAAGATGTGTGGTGGGGGTTCGGGACTTTAGCTAGAAGAGCCACATTAAATAACTCACTGGCCTGGCAACACCTTAAAGAGATCTGTGCAGTATATTTACCTGTGTGACGAGTTGTTTGATCTCCTGACTGGTGCTTCTATAAGCATGGATTGTGGATCCAAGAAAGACAAATTTCTTTTTTTCCCCCTCTTTTTTCCCCCCTCCCTCCCCGCTCCCCCCTCCCTCATGAGCCCTTGATAATTTATAAATTATTATTTTGTCATATCTTGCCCTGTCCTACGTCTCCCTTCACCCACTTTTCTGCTGTCCATCCCCCAGGGAGGAGGTCACATATAGTTCCTTGTAATCGGTTCCCTCTTTCCAACCCACTCTCCCTCTACCCTCCCAGTATTGCCACTCACACCACTGGTCCTGAAGGGATCATCCGCCCTGGACTCCCTGGATTTCCAGTTCCTATCTGTACCAGTGTACATCCTCTGGTCTAGCCAGACTTGCAAGGTAGAATTCGTATCATGATAGTGGAGGCGGGGAGGAAGCATTTGGGAACTAGAGGAAAGTTGTATTTTTCATTGTTGCTACATTGCACCCTGACTGGCTCATCTCCTCCCTGAGAACCCTCTGAAAGGGGATCTCTAGTGGCCAACTGCACTCCCCCCATCATTCACTATGGTGAAAGACAAATTTCTTGACGTCACTCTTCGCACTTATCATGATGTTAGCTAGTTGGTGGTCTTGCAAAATTCAATCCTGCAATCTCCAGCTTTGTTTCTGTCACCAAGACCATACTCTCCAACTACTGCTCCGTCTTCTGGTTCCAGCGTTTGTACCCCTATCGCCATAAGTACCCTTGCATCTTGATTGCATATCTGATCAATTTCAGGCTGAAGACAGTAGCTTTCTTCATCTCGAGCTCTTGTGGTTGGTGCATTACTCTGTGGGTCTCAGCCCAACACTTAACCACGACACCACCGGGGCTTCTTATGAATCTGAATAATAGATGTATTGATTGGATTTCCTTGAAGGCACATAGATATAATCCTATCCCAGACTGCATTGTACTTCAAATCAGGTCTTGACGAGGAATGAAATGCCATTCTTCTTGGTCATGTCACTCCCAGCATAGTAAACCATATGATTATCTGACTCAAAATGCTCAATACCGGTCCATTTCAACCACTAATGTCTAGCATATTGATCTTCATATGTTCCATTGCATTTTTTATGACTTTAAATTTTCCTGGATTCATATTCTATACATTCCAAGTTCCAATTATTAGTAGCCTTTGGCAGCTGTTTCTTCTCATTTTGAGTTGTGCTCATTCAGCAAATGAAACTCCCCAAGGCTGGACTGCCCCAGGCTTCACTCCACTCACATCAGTACGATCAACTCTGAGAAGGCAGCGCTTCACTTAAAAAGCAAGTTCCATTTGAAAAAGAAGAAGAAGAAGAAACGACACAGTCACTGTACCAAAAAGAAGCACTCAACACTCAACTGTTTCCGGAGGTAGCATATGCCTCAGTCGTATTTTGAGTTCATTCTAACCGGAGGGGGTCATCTTTTGACACTATCTGACAATGTTCTGCTTCTATTCAATAGGCCTTCAGTCTCTGACAATGCTTTGATACTATCCATACGGTTGGCAGTAGTCAATTTCTCAGAAGTGGACAGCCTATTCTTTCTTGCTTTATAGTCTAGTCTAAGTCTAGAAGCTCTGCTGAAACCTGTTCCTTTTGGGTGACCCTGCTGGCATGTGAATGCCAGTGACACAGCTTCTCGCAACACAGAAACTAACACAGTACGACAAACTGACAGACAAGTGGTGGATTTCCAATATAGCTATTGTATTATACTGCTCTCATCTAGATATTATTATTACTGTTGCTATTATTGTTAAATAGGCGCATCAGCAGTAACTAGATGGGGCCATGTTATACATTTCTGTTACATATGAAACTTAATCACACCACTAGACCTGCTCTCTGTAATGTATGCCATCCCCCAGAGCCCAGATAGATTCTAAAGGCATAAATAATATGATTTGAGGCAGCTAATCAGCATATGCCAATGGTCTTAGGCCATATACGAGTATACTTATGAACTAAATCCAGCTTCCAGAAAAATTTTAATCTCAGAGTCCTACATGAACATGGTATCTACCTTTCCAAACCTTAAGTTTCTCTCCATTCTTTATTTTTCCAGCTCCAGTTCCACCCCCACATCTTCCTGAACTATATAAGCCACAGTCCTCTCCTCTCTACCAACCCTGACATGACACTTCAGTACTCTCAGCGTCTCTCTCACTTTCACTGGTAGAGATAATGCACCCAAGCTGGGGTCATTTCCTTCACATTCTTCTTTCAGCACTTGCCTCAATAGTTTCTGCTTCTGAAAACTGTCTCCATTTTCTGCTTTGGAAAGATCATATGCTGCACTGGAAGAAAAGAAAAGTAAGAAGGCATATTAACTTCAATAAATATTTAGATATTTATTTCAAATGGCATAATCCATCCATACAAGTGACAAATACGCAAAATGTACGTGAAAACAATTCAAACATTACAATGCCACATTAGGAATGCTACCTTTCTAACGTCTGCTTCCTCCTGGAGCCTTAGGGCCGCCGTCCCCGCCCCTTCCGCGGCAGACGCTGGGAGGCGCCCTCGCGCAATAGGGGCGTCCTCGCGGTCCGAGGCGGGCGCTGGGAGCTGACGCAGGCCTCACCCACCATTAACTCCGAAGTGCTGGAATTGGGAGGCTCAGGGAAAGCTTAGCCTCCCCCAGCTTGATGGAAGGGCGCTTGGCGGTGTTTAAGGCAGAAACCAGTTAACGCAGTAACTTCCCCAAACAGCGAATTCGCCCTCTCTGGGTGAATGCAGGAATGCTTTCGAGAGCCGGGCTGAGTTCAGATGCTCAGCAAAGCCGAAAGCACGCTACTATACGATAAGAGCCATAGTCTTAAACACAAGAGTTTAAATAGTCATTTTTTAAAGTACGTAAACATGGCGTTTTAAAATTGGTGTGACCAGGCACCGTTAAGGGTTGACATTGCAACCAGCTTTTCAGCTTTAGCATTGGTGGTTCAGTGGTAGAATTCTCGCCTGCCACGCGGGAGGCCCGGGTTCGATTCCCGGCCAATGCAAGCCTCTGTTATTTTTCTCTAAACAGATAGTTATTATATTACATCTTTTTAATATGTATTTTTCCATCTTTTATATTCTAAGATTCACACATTAAGCTAAGAACTCAGAATCCTTTCGTTTTATTGCTCCCTCTTTTACCAAGTCACTTTTAAAAAAAATCATTTTATTGGGCGCTCATACAACTCATCACAATCCATACATCCATCCACTGTATCAAGCACATTTGTACATTTGTTGCCACCATCATTCTCAAAACATTTGCTTTCTACTTGAGCCCTTGGTCTCAGCTCATTTTTTTGCCCTCCCTCCCCTTACTGACACTAGTCCCCGCCGCTTACAGGCGGATTGGAAAGGCAATTTTTCTATGCCCAGGAGAATGAACTGGTGTAGAACACAGGTTACCTACTAGCATGCCTTCCTAGTTGAGTCTTTGCCGTGTCCCATTTTCTTCAGTCCAGACCATTTCATTTGAAGTTTCTGGTGTTTGGACTTCTACTTCAAAACCAGGAGGAGATATTTCAGAAACTTAAGAGTGAAAACAAAAACTTTTTTAGCTTACCTATGGGGCGGTGGGGGTGGAGGAGGAGGATTCTTCTGTGTACCAGCCGGGAATACTCACCACTATACCAATGAGAATCGCAGTTCCAACATATGGAGTATATTCTATTTTAGCAGTATTTAGAAGACTTCCGGTATATTTTTATTTAATATGCTGTGTTGGCCTAGTTCAAAGGAAACTGCCTATTTGGAAAAAGAAATCAAAATCCTTTGCCTCATCGTGGCTTTTCTCCTCTAAAAGGTTAGAGCCCTTTGGAAAGCTTGGAAAGGAAGGTGCTTTCAAAAAGCACAAAGGAGTCAAAACACAGGGGTCGGGGCAGTTGGGCTTCTGGACAAGGTGTCTGTCCTGGTCAGCCCTCTCCCAGTGTACTAGAGATCACAAGTTGGCAGGGTTTGTGGCTAAAGAGACCAGCTGTGCTGGGAAAGTGATCAATCTAGGGAAAAGGAAGTATGATGAATTATTTCCACAATAGAAAAAATCAACAGCCTCAAAATAGGTTCTCACCTTGAAAGGACAAAAGCAGCCTGGCCTGGGATTTAGGAGACCTGGAGGGACAGGTACCCTGACTTGTTCAGGAACTACCCTGCCCTGGCTCTTCCAACCTCCTTTCCTAGTCCTCAGCACTCCCAAAACCTCATCTTCCCTCCCCTCAAGTGAGGCAGACTAGCAAAGGAAACTCCATTTTTGTAAGCTGCCAAGTAACTTGCCCATTCCTCCCTCCCATCCTAGTTAATCTGCCTCCTCTTATGGGAAAGTCTGTTGGTGATTAATTGTAGAATGTACTCCAATATTCCCAGTTTCGATTATTCTTCAATATGTCATTTGTTCTGATTCAATATTGTTCCATTGGATGTTGTAATCTGAATGGTATAGTTAGTTTTGTTATGGTCATCAGGATGTTATAATCAATTTTGGTATTGTTTCTTTTATGATAAGAAATGTACCTTGTCACTGACCCATGGCCCTGCAGGGGACAGCACGGGAGACACAGTGTGGGAATTGCGCCCGATCTGATCCCGCCACACCAAGGTGAAGCACTGGGGGGTGGGGGGTGCAGTGGAACAGCAAGGGAATGGAGCAGCAAGGTCCCCAGGGAATGGTGAAGGTGGACTTTAGGACCAGGGCATGGTGCCCCAACAGACTGGACTGGAAAACACTCCTAAAGGCCAACAAATGATCCTTGAACTAATTACAAGCTTTTCTTTCTTGTTGTGTTTTGTTTTGTATTTTTGTCAGTGGTTTGTTGTTGTTTTATTGTATATTGTTGCTTGGTTTTGCTCTGTCTTGTTTTTGTGCATGTCTCCGCAGGTCTGTCTAAATAAGGCTGGATGAACAATCTGGAGGAGAAAACAACAGAACTGACAGTTCCGGAGTGACATGGGATAGGGGGAGGTGGAGGGAAAGGGAGTGGTGTTAACAAACCCAAGGGAACAACAAGTGATCCAAATTGGTGGTGAGGTGGGTGTGGGAGGCCTGGTAGGGCATGATCAAGGGTAATG
>NW_022111324.1:17335-18998 GCF_000313985.2 Echinops telfairi | reverse complement strand
TTAAGTGGAGAGCAAATGTTTTGAGAATGATGAGGGCAATGAATATACAAATGTACTTTACACAATTGATGTATGTATGGATTGTGATAAGAGTTGTATGAGTCCCTAATAAAACGATTAAAAAAAAAGAAATGTACCTTGTAATGCATGCTTACTCTTCTTGGAGTTACAATTAATCCATTAATTTTGCTTTCTGCTTCTGTTCATGCTTGCTGAAACCCTAGACAGTTGATAAATGAATATTTTGGCCTTAAAGATGAACTGAGATGTGGACTTGGTACAGCAATCAATCATTTGCTTTTAGATTCTAGCAGTGCGGTTACAACCAAATAAAGCCTTTTCTAAATTATCAAGACATTGTAGGGCTGTCATTTATTCGAATCCGCAACATTTTAAATTATCAAGACATTGTAGTGGCTGTTTGTCATTTATTCGAATCCACAACATTTCAGTTCCTGACCAGGAAAGCCACTGTGTCTTCATGCCTCCGCCTGGCAGCTGCTCCTGGAAGTTTGGGACCTCTGGGAGAAACGCCCCCTGGTTTTACCAGGGCCCCAAACTCCTACCTTCCCAGTTGAGCGGCTGCCTGGAGACCCTGGAGTTTTGGAATTCCGCCCGAGTCTTCTGTTCCTGCGGAGGTGAGTTAACTGTGGGACGGGTCTTCTGGTTTGACTCGGGAAGGGCACTGGACGCGGTCTGAACTCTTCGCAGCCGCTTCTCTCCAGGACGCTGGCTGAGAAGCCTGGTAACTTGTTGAAGCTGGCGGCTTCTTTTCAGACCGTCACTTCACACTTCATAAGTTTGGTGCCTTGAATTGGCAACTGGTTTATTAGCTTGTTGAACTGACAATAAGTTCAGTGACTTGTTAGGTCGGCAGCTTTTCTTTCAGTCACCAAACTCAACAAGTTTGGTACTCCGGTTTGGCTCTTTGTATGTCTCTGTGTAACTTGGTCAGTCTAATTATTGTCCACTGTGTGTAAATGTCTTTGTTTCTCCTGCAACTCTGGTATATATATATATAGATTTCTTTGTGTTTGTGCCTTTGTTTTTATTGTAAAAATAAATAACAATGTTAAACAGCTCATACAGAAAAAGGTCTGGTTTTCAGTTCTCCTGGTTTAATTTGTACTGTCCTTTTCCCGTGGCCTCTGAAGATCTTTTGCTGTTCTAAGGTTTTACCTGCTTTGCAGTAAAACTTTGTTTAACCTGTGTCTTTGTTGAAGGACTTTAAGCAGTTTCACCCAAAGGTTTGGAAACCGGAATGGAATGTGTTGTTGTTGTTGTTGTTGTTTTCGGTATGTGTTTTTGAATGGGTAATTAATCTTTACTTTGCTTTTTTTCCCCCTGGCAACTGTTTATAGTTTCTCATCTTCAGAAGGGAATTAATGGTTTTTAATTTGTGTGTGTGTGTGTGTGTGTGTGTGTGTGTGTGTGTAATTAAAGCTCTAACCTGCAGGTCAGGTGAGCACCTGAATGGTCTCACTTTAAGTGGAACTCCCTCCTATTTGTCTGCATTGTACTGAGAGAATTAAAAATCAGCTCCAATAACTACGCTTTAAAGTGTTTGTCTCATTAAGGTAGCAGAAGGACATTGGGCCTCCACTCAAGTACTCCCTCAACACAAGAATACTTTCTTCTAGTAAATTGGCATTCTATGATGCTC
>NW_022111324.1:14606-16333 GCF_000313985.2 Echinops telfairi | reverse complement strand
AAACGATGTACAAATGCGCCTTACACAATTGATGTGTGTATGGATTGGGATAACAGTTGTATGAGCCCCTAATAAAATGTTATAAATAAATAAATAAATAAATAAATAAATAAATAAATAAAATAAAGTGTTTGTCTCCTCCTTCCCCGTGTGTAATGCAGTCTCATTCATCTTTGGTTAATTCTCGTGTTATTTTTTGGGTCACACTTTTTGGCTGCCTTTTAACTTTCTGTACAAGAGCTTTCTGCCGCTGCAAAACGCTCTCTCTGCACTTGGCAGCTCAGGGTGTTGTTCTATGTAACATCCCTGGTTCCACCAGGACTCCAAAATCTCTTTGTAAAATGAAAAATTCTCTACGGTGGCTCCAAGCCCTGCCCATTTATTTTGACTTCTTGGGCAAAGCACCGCCCCCCCCCCCCCCGCCTTGCCTGAGTCTGTTTGCTGTGGGCTCTGTCCCCAATCCTCAGAAGGCTGCACCCACCCCCTTCTCTCCTCCATGGAGAGCAAAGAGCAGCCACAGATGCTGACTGCCTGCGCTCACTTGTAAAGAGCAGACGCTGGCTCCCTGCTCTGCAGAACTCTGGTAAGGTCCCTGGTTTCGTTTTTTTTCTAAACTGATCACCCCACTTGAAATGACAGCCAGTAAATAGTGGGTGTGCTTTTCACATCCAAGGCTCACAGTCAAAAAGCTTGTGTTGAGCTTCAGCAGGGGTGGGACATGAAAGGAAATCAAAACTAATTAAAAAAAATTTTTTTTTAGAATTAGTAGAAATTGCTCAACGGGTTTATAATGCGTGGAGAGACAGCGAAAGGACTGTAGCCCAAATTGTAGTAGCGGCCTTAGAAGAAGCAGGTCAGACCCCTCAGAAGCCTATAAAACCAAAGACTGAGTTCAGGTTCAGAACAGGTGACCCTTAGGAAGGAACCAATGCACGTGTAAAAAGAAGAAAAGCATTAAAAATAATAATAAAGTATTAAAACCTTTGCTAAATCAAGGGAAAAGTTGTGTTTGTATTTCAATAGATTAAAAAATGTATACATTTCTCTTTGGTGTGTCTACCGTAAGCAGGGTGTCTCCAGAGATTCCTGCAAGGGCAGTCTCAGGCAGAGACCAATCATTTCTCCTACGACTCCTGAGTGCGTGTTCCTGGCCGAGCTGTCAGTGCTTGTTATTTCATCTCAAGTACGTGCAGATCCCTCTCATTGAGCTTACATTCCACATACAAATCGTTAAAGAGCATGTACCAGGACCTGTGCTGTCCACCAATGACACTCATTGAACTCCAGGACCATGGGAAGACAGAAGAAAAAAAAAGTCGCTTTCTCAACAAGAAAGGACATGCCTTGAACTTTACTTGGGTTATAACACTTATCCATTGTGTGTGAAATCTGCAAACGGTTGTCTTAAAGCTGAAATGCAAGTGTAGATGTCTTAGTTATCTGTTAATCAGACTAATTAGCAGGAGTAACTTTAGCTAAATATAAAAATAATACTGCACAATTTGGCAAAGGAAATAATAAATTTTGTAAAGTTTTAGAGTTGTATAAAAAGTGGCATTAATTATGCAGTCAAAGGTCACATTAAATATATGTATATATATATTTTAAATAATCATTTTATTAGGGGCTCATACAACTCATCACAATCTGTACATACATCATCTGTGTCCAGCACTTTAGTACATATGTTGACTTCATCATTCTTACGACACCCACTTTCCACTTGA
>NW_022111324.1:12402-13524 GCF_000313985.2 Echinops telfairi | reverse complement strand
TCACAATAATCTACACATAACCCCCCTCCCTGGGGAACAGACAACAGAAAAGTGGGTGAAGGGAGATATCAGACAGTGTAAGACATGACTAAATAATAATAATTTATAAATTACCAAGGGTTCATGTGGGGGCGGGGGGCGGAAATGAGGAGCTGATACCAAGGGCTCAAGTAGAAAGAAAATGTTTTGAGAATGATAATGGCAATAAACGTACAAATGTGCTTGACACAACGAATGTACCGTATATACTCGTGTATAGTGAGTTTTTCAGCACATTACTTAATGCAGTTTGTGTGGTAAAATTAGGTGCCTTGGCTGATACTCTGGTCGGCTTATACTCAAGTATATACGGTATGTATGGATTGTGATGAATTGAATGAGCTCCCAATACAATGTGTTTTTTTAATGTATAAATAAGAGTCATCTTATTGGGCTGACATGCCATCTTTTGTTCCCCTGAACAGTAAGACTTGTAAAAATTCCTTGCCACTACACAGCCAGAGGTCAGATAAGACCACACTCTTTACTCAATTGTGTTCTAGAAAGAACATAGAAAGTTAGCATTTTACTTCCTAGAAGTTATCTTTGGTCAATCCTGTCTAAATTGGCTAAATAAATAAATATAAGTTTAAACTAACGGGGCAAAAAGGCTCAATAAAGCTCTGGAAGAAACCGTGCTGCTGGATCTAAGTGCTAATGGAAAGTCAAGGTGGCTGGTAGGGGGCCCTGCCCTGGCTTAAGTCAGTCAGAGCCTGAGGCCATCTTTCATGTCAATAAAAGTGTTTAAGAAAAATTTTAAATAAATTAAAATTGTTTTTAAAAAATGGGTTTAAAATCTGGCTTTCTTAGAGTTATACTGTTTTATTTTAACTATTGTTATTAAGACAGTAATTGATAAAAATGATCATTGAACATAGAACGTTTGTAAGCTATTTGCTTTCAGCCATCAATCTGAAATCTGTAAAGTGGGTGTAGACCACCCCAACAAAGAAACCTCTGAAAAGGTCAGCCTCACCAGTGCTTTGAGTGCTCTGGACCTTTGCAGACCCTGGTGCAGATTGCTGTCGGTAGAAGAAAAAGGAACTCATTTGGTTTTCTTTTAAACTTTAAACTAGTGATTTG
>NW_022111324.1:10098-12302 GCF_000313985.2 Echinops telfairi | reverse complement strand
AAAAAAAAAAAAAAAAAAGAAAGTCTGTAAGCAGCCTGATGTGCTTGCTAGATGACCACCTGGGTCCACTGGTGTGGAAGTGGAAAGTATTTCAGTGTGGGATATAAAAAGACTTTTCCAAGCTTTGTCTCCCCCAAAGACATGCCAAACCTTAGAGGCTGTTTCAACAGGAATGTCTCACAGGGATTGAGTGTATCTGGCCTCCAGTGAGTATTTATCTCCTTTGCCCCTCTTCATGAGGTCATCAAGCTGCGACCTGATTGAACGGCTAAACTCCACCCCTTCACTCTTAAGAGTCTCAAATTGACACCAGATTTGTAGCTACCACAAGCAACAAGAGTGTGTCATCTGCATATCGCAGATTGTTAATAAGCCTCTCTCCAATCCTCATACCACATTCTGCTTTATTGGAGCCAGATTCTCCAATTATTGCTCAGCATACAGATTGCATCCAGTTAGGGTACAAATAAATTCCAGATCTTTTTAATATTTAAATGATCCCTTTAGGAAACTGTTAGGGATTGAACCGTGTCCCCAAAAGATAGGTTGACATCTTAATCCCTACACCTACGAATGTGATCTTGTTTGGAGTTGGATCTCTGAAGATGTTGATATGAGGTCGCGCTGGTGAGTGGGTCCTACTCCAAGGTGAGAAGAGACACAAAGGCAGATGCAGAGAAACGGCGGCTATGGGGTGACGGTTCAAAGTCAAGAAATACTAAGAACTAAGGACTGTCACCAGGGGCTGGGAGGCAGGCATGGGACAGTTTCTCCCTCCGAGTGTCAGAAAGAATCAACATGGCCAACAGCCTGGTTCCAGACTCCAGACTGTGAGAGGGTAAATTCTTCCTTATGAGACCTTGTACAGGCCACTCTGCTGCAATTCTCTCCCATAGCAGCTCTTGGAAACAAACACAGCAAGGAAGCCCGGGATCACGTTCTCCACAACGTTGTCTTCTCTTAAATAATATTTAGTTGTGTTTTTTTTCAATGAGGGTGTCCTGGGCAGGTTAGCTTCCCCTCCAACATTTTCCACACAAGTGTCGGTGGTAGCATTCTTTACACCATGCAAGCGTGCTCCTCATTTCTGTGCTGATAGTTCTAGTTCATCCATCTATTTTCCTCACCCCATGACCAGCTCATCTTTTTTTTAAAAAGTAATCTTTGACCAGCTGGCCTCATAGGGAGAATTTTTTGTTTTTTAAGGAGCACAGTACCGGCGAGATACTTTATTTTGTCAGCCAATCTTCCATCCAGCTAACAAGTGGCCCCAGGAGCTAGTTTTGGTTCGAAGTTTAAAGAATGTCTCAGAATGGTTCTCTTGGAGAATCCACCAGTTTCAACAGGTCCAGTAAGTCTGGATTTCTTGAGGAACTGGGTTTTTCTCTCTTATATCAGGATCCATAGGCTGCCAGGGCAGTGAATTATTAAATGTGGGTCTTCTAGCCAAAATCTCAACTCCAACCAAAAAACCTTTCTCTGCATGGTCTGGTAAGAAGGTGGGAGGAGATACTGATGGGATTCCCTGGAGTGCCAACTGGCTATGTATAAATGAGTCCTCTGAGAAGCAGGAGGAGGGATCTCATTATCAGCAAGATCCAGGAGGGCGAAGAATCCTCTGGACTCAAGATCTCTGCCCAGTGAACCTCACCACCGCCACCGCCATAACCACACTACACCTACATACCCCCCCACCCCCATCGGGATATGGGATTGCTAAAGAAAACCGCCTTGGCCTTGGAGCAATTATGAGACTGTCTCTACCGAGCCAGCAACGAGCACACACACACACACACACACACACACACACACACACACAAATGAACGCACACACGCTCACACGCGCGTCCCAAGCTTGCCACCTTCAGCTCCTGAATCCTTTTCCCTCGCTGGCGTTGGCCTGCTGGCACAGGACCTCGCAGTAACCATAGAGGGACCGCGCAGGAAGGCCTGGCCGGGCGCGTGGTGTTGGGGCCTGTGCGAGCCGATCCTGAGAGCAGCACGGGCACCAGGGCAGAAGACGTAGCAGCTGCGTGCTTGGCCTTGCCGGCGGCAGGGCCCCGGGAAGTGGCTCAAGGTAGCCAGCGTTGGCGACAGTAAATGAGTAGTAGGTTGAGCGAGTGTGCAGCGTGAGTGGCAAGTGTGTGGTGGGAAGCGCGAGGGAAAAGAAAAGCTTCCCTGACCGGGAATCGAACCCGGGCCGC
>NW_022111324.1:0-8452 GCF_000313985.2 Echinops telfairi | reverse complement strand
GGAGGAGGAGGAGGACCAGTCTGGGGCGCAAGGCCAGCGGAGCGAGGAGAGTGCACGGGTGGAGGATGCAGCGTCGTGGGCGGGCCCCAGCGAGCCAGGGAGCCAGAGTTAGACTAGCTTGCGCACGGGACCTGTCTTCTTGCTACTCTCTGCGTCCTCCAAAGGTCTGCATGTCACAACACTGGCCTGCCCTCTCGGTATGTCAGGAGTCGGGGCTTGCCTGGGCTTCTAGGCCATGGGCCGCCCGTACCCTGGAGCATGCCATTGTTTATTGCTTTTACCTCTCTTCAATGGGATCGGGGATACCAATGCCACGCCCTAACGCCATTCCCCGCCCACGCTCCTTCCCACTGCCACCTTCACTCCCACTCCCACCACCACAGCCACCCCCGCCCAAGAACTCGCCTGTCCACACCTGGGCTGTCCTTCACCTACTTCAACTGCTGCTTCCCCTGATGCAGCTGCGTCTTCTCTCACCTGTCTGCTGTCATGCTAGGTGCAGCCCTCCCTTTCTTAACTTAAGCCTGTAGAGATTTCTCACCATCTCCATGCCTCTTGATTTGGCCTCTGGAGTCTCCATTATGGCCGCTTCTCTCTCTCCACTGACCTCCTTCCTGCCTGCTGTCCCTAGCACTGGGTGGGCTTCAACGTACCCTACCAGCCAGAGTCAAGAAAGCTGTAGCCCCCTCCGCACAGGATACAGGTGCCTGTAGGGTCCAGTTGTGTCTTCCAGGATAGTTGTTTTGTCCTGTAAAACCTTCTTTGTCACTGGTCGGACTTTTCTTGTGAGCTGGATAATATTTTCTGGCGGTGCCACCGTTGTCATTCCTTCTGAATTCACAGCCCAGGTCCTAGTCACCAGCACCATCTTTAATTCTCTACTGAGGAAGTGGAGGTATAAAACATCCTAGACATATGGTGCTAATGAGAATGAAAAGACAGGGAACCTGAACATTGAAGGGCCGCCTGGACCTGGGTTTGCTCTGCCGCATTAGTTGAGAAACCTACAGAACAAGAAAGGGCTCTCCTGACTGGGATCAAGTGTGGAACAGCTTAGTGGATTCACAGAGATTTTAAAAGAGAGAATCTGGCCGCATTGGTCTCCTTTTGGAAACATTATCTTATCGCGATCAGACTTGGGGGAAAGGATTCATTTGTGAGAACCGTTTATTTTTTTCTGTCTCAATTGGGTACACATTGAATTTTTAAGGCAATTTTGAAGCAGAAAATATTTGTTAGTGCAGTGCTAAAGTACTGGCTGCTTCCTCTAGCCACCTCAGTAAACTGTGGGGAAAGTATACAAATGGAAGTCGTGCACAAATCTTTGGACTAATAAAGGAAACATGAGCAGCCCCTTTTGTCCTAGGAAATCAATGACAAAAATGTTACCGGAAATAGTGGGGAGGAGGGGGGAAAATGAGGAGCTGATATCAAGGGCTCAAGTAGAAAGCAAATGTTTTGAGAATGATAATGGCAACAAATGTACAAATGTGCTTGGTACCATGGATGTATGTATGGATTGTAATAAGAATTGTATGAGCCCCCAATAAAATGATTTTTTAAAATGTTACTGGACAGATTTTCCTTTTCCCAGGTTTAATTTGTAACAATTTTTTCTCCATCTCTGACCCAGAGAGTAGTCATTGCCCTCAACATTTCAAAAACATTTCCTAACTCTGTTTGATTCAATCCTGAAATCTATTTGTCAGGGCTGCAACGGGCACTCCCTTAGACCAGTCCTGTATGTCTCCCTGGTAGTCTAGTGGCTAGGATTTGGTGCTTTCACTGCCATGGCCTGGGTTCAATTCCTGGTCAGGGAAAGAGAAATATATTTATTCTTTCTCATGACTGACATTAAATTGCATCTACTAACCACCATCTCCATCAGATGTTAAGTCCTTTCTCTTTTAGTCTCTGTGGCTTCTCCTCCAGTGAAAACACTGACCAGTTCAATAGTATTGTCTCAGCAGCTTGTGCATTTCCTCCCTTAGGAGGCATGGTTTTAGTTTTAGATACCTGTGGGAGGAGGTCAGATGCACAGGCATTCCCTCCCCTGAGGGAATCAGTTGCCAGACTGCTGTCTCATCCCTCCACAGGGGTGGGCCTGCTCCCTGTCCTCTGGGGACAATGGACAGGCTCCTGTAGGAGGGGTTTACATCCTACTGATAATGTTCCTATGGAGACCCAGAGACCACCCTCTCATTGCTGTGTAACCTATAGTGCAGCCCCTTCCTGTGACGTATGTCTCTACCTGTAATTAGTGGGCTGGCTTGCCCCCAAAAGGTATTTAGGTGTGAGTCAGCAAGACTTCTCTCTCTGACCCTGAGCTCCTTGCTGCTCACTCCCTGGTCACTCCCCTCTCCCTAGTTCCCTTTCCCTCCTTCCCTTCCCCCTCTCTCCACGTGGACCACCAAGCTGGGCTGAGGTGAGCAATGTTGCTATGTATCATGTAATGTGTCTGACTGTATTGTTGTAATAACTCTCATGCTCTCGATGACTTTAATATAATACATATATATCTCAACCGTACAATTGTGCATTACTGAACCCGTTGAGTAATAGTAGTATTAGTGGTGGGGGCTGGCACCCCACCTCCTTCAGAGTCATTTATTATTTTTTAATTTAATACTACAGATACCTACATAGATACATATATACTCTCACTGCCATCGAGTCGTATATATCTGTGTGTGTACTTCTATGTTTATATGTATGTATATATGATACATATACATGTATACATATTTGTGTGTGTGTATATATATATATTCAGTGAATGCTAACACAGCAGCTTTGTTTCCCATTTATCACTTTCTACATAAGTTGCTTGATGACTTTGATTACATTTTTCACCACGTGTGAACATTCACATTATTTCTGTTCTGGTTGTTTTGATTACATTAATATTTCCTTGCCCACTTAGATCCCCATTTTTTTCTTAAAATAGCTGTTGGCCATTTGGAACATGTTTTTACTAAAAATAATTCTTTTATGAAATGGTTTCTGCTGATTTTCATTCCAAAGACCCTCAGATTTTAGAGACCTGTAAAATGTCTTGGATATATGGTGGTGGCACCTGGTACTAAATTCACAGAAGAGAAAACTGTGTTGGTTGAGCTTTAGGGCAAGTACTCTTTCCAAGTCAAATAAATGCCTGTGACACAGTCCCAAGGCAATAGCAATGTCAACCCTTTGGTAACCATTGGTGACCATTTATTAACTGCTCTGCTATACACCAAAGCCTGTTAGATGTTCTTTCTAGAATATTAAAGGGATTTTTTTTCTGCCCTCTATCCCAGCAGCTTCCATTCACTTATTCTAAACATTCATACTTTTCTATGGCCAATGTCCAGATTTTTTTGGTCCGGATTTTCTAAGACTAATGTCCAATGGTCTTAGTTATAAATAGCAGGAATAAACTCTGGAAGACTAAGCAGATTAAGAAGTAACTGGGAAAGGAGACTGGAGAACAAGACTCAGAAATAAGGCGAGTGACTTTTACAACACTTCAGAAACATATTGAGTAGCTCATGGAAAGATGGAGAATCTGAAGTCCTAGGAGCAGAGTAAGGCTTTGCTTTTGTTTTTTGTGTGCACATCTATGTGTCTCTCAAAGGACAGGCATGGAACCATCCAACTCTAACAGTCAAAAGCCTGACGGATTTCACTATAAACATCTGGTGGAATCTATGTGTTGGGAATTCCTGTTGAGTTACTTGTGGCCAAACACCAGGGATCAGTACCTACCGGTAGGCTTGGTTCCCTGTGGTCAAGGGCTCACCACTGTGATTCTGAGCCTGGAGGAAGAGCAGATTTGGGTGATTCTAAGGGCCAGAGTAGACAACCTGCTACTCTAGCTCAGCTTCCCCAAATCCCTGATGACACTCCTTTCCTTCTAAGTGCCCAGCACCAGCAGACAACAACTTACTCTACGACCTTGAGTTGAACCAGAGAACTGAACAAAGCTTAGAGTAAGTCCATCCATGCACTACAGAGAAAAGGAGTTCAGGACTCTGTGGGTCTTATCTTATTTGGCCAGGCTCAGGGAGCAAGAGTCAGAGAACGAACAAAGGCAGCTCACTGATTAGATGGCAAAATAAATAGTCACCATTTAAGTCACTGTTCTGAGGAACACTTAGTGCACAGCCTTGGTCCTTTTTGTGCTTGTGAGAGCCTTGGCAAAAAAAAAAAGAGAAGGAGACTGAAATGACAGATTAGACCATTAACAGAAAAATCACCTGTGAGTACTGTCTTCTTCTAAGTAATCATCCCAATGAAACCAAATGGCTCTACACCAAAGATGAGTAGATAAGAGGAAGAGGGAAATAATAGGAACTCTGATATGTTATAAAAAATGTAACCAATGTCAATAAGCAGTAGTAGAGAAATTGTTAAACGAGAACTGAATTTTCTGGGTAAACTTTCACCAGAAACACAAATGAAGTAGGTTAAGTGCAAAACATAAACATCAGCAACATATAGAAAGCTATGTATGCAACGATAGGAGGTCACAGGAAGAGGAGGAAAGAAAGAGCTTTCCTAATCCTTGGATTATTGAGGTAGACCCTCAAATCTTAGTCATTAGTTCACCAGCCCAAACCCAACATACAGGAATGTGCTACACAGTGGCCTTGAGCAAGTAGACTGTGACTGGCAAGATGGGTCAAATACTGGAGAACACTGGAACAGTCACTAGTCTGGGTACTGTCAGTGGTGAAGGATGCAGGATGGAGGCCATGAGGCAGCTGTGCTGTGTTTATTACCAGATTTTTGTTGATGCAATTTGGCAATATTGCAGTTCTCTTGCTGTGTAACACAACTCCTCATAGGTAATACTTTGGGATTCATCTGCAGTGAAGCGAAATTACTTCTATGGCTCTTCACTCACTAGCTGGGTGTTACAAAGACTATGGATAGAAGAGCCATAGCAAGGAGTAGCAAGCACACAAATAAGGTGCAGAAGACTCTGACTCAGGGATGGTTCAGGCTTGCCATTCTGTTGGGTATTAAAATGAGCTATCACAGAAACAGGAACAGAGAGAACCCCTCGACCATCAATAAAGATGAGGCACCAGGGGAGCCCATGCTAGATCCCTGCCTGAGGTGGCAGAGGCACCAGAGGCAGCTGCACTGAGCCCATGAGACAGAGCAGGGGCTTTCTTGGACCATGGAAAGAGGCAGATGCCTAGGGGTTGCATGACTGAGAGGCTAAATAAGGATCAGAAGGAGCTATCCTTGCAAGCAAGGCTGAAAAGAAACACTCCTGTAGACAAAGAACTACATCCTTAATGCTTTTTTTAAAAACAGTTTGAATGGCACGTTATCCACATATCATACAATTAAATAATTAAATCATATCAGAAAGAGTTGTACAATTACCACTACGATCAATTCTAGAACATTTTCTTTTTAGCATGCATTGTTAGCTATGTAATTACTATTTTTTAATTGTGGCAAAAATGTACACAAAAAAACATTCTCCAACTCAATTTCTACATGTATAATTCACTGTCATTGATTATACTCTTCATGTTGTGAAACCGTTATTGATATCCTTTTCCAAATTATTTCATAACCATTAACATAAACTCAATGCCCCCTGAGCAACAAGTCTTCCTCCTTCATCTATATAACCATTGGTCAAGTTTGGGTTCTTTCTTTTTTTTTAATAATGTTCATGATATAGCATTCGCATATCATACATTTTCACAGTTAAATTTCCTTTGAAAAGAGTTGTATGCAGACCATAGCAATCAGTTCCAATACTTCCTCCTTCCTTAATGTTTGCTGATCTTGACTTGTGGTAACCTGCTATCTTCCCTTGAAAACACCCACCACAGCAATGCTCTAATCACAAGTATTGTCTGTGAGCTCAGTGTGACCATTGTAAGTTTATCAAACCCAGCAAAGATGTAGAGTGCTGTGGGAAGGACTATTGGTGTCAGAATAGGACAAAGAAGGGTGGAGAGTGAAGGCGTGCCGGCCCTCAGCTTCGTAGGAATCACTCTGGGCCAGATGTGAAAGTAGAGTCTCCTTCCCACTAGGGAAGCTGGAGGAGGTTGAACTTGGCTCTCACACAATTTCCTCACTGGGATTGTGAGCGGGTCAATGAATAGTTACAGAGAGCAGAGACAATCATTCACTTAATTTGCAAGGAAAAATTGATCTGGTTTGTTCCCTATGAAGAAAATTGACTTTAAAAAATATTTTTTATTTTAAATTATGTGATTTACATTCATCAGCTTTATATTTAATAGTTTAAATTTCTAATCACCCCCCGCCCAAATGGTTTTTTCTTCACCTGCTCCTTGATTTATCTTCTTCCTCTTGTGGATGACTGTCTTCCATCTCACTCAAGGTAAGAAAGTTGACATCTATCAACTATCTCTCCTGTGGGATACAGAAAGATTTCTCCCAAGTTGTCTTCCCCAAATATATGCCAAACCCAAGATGCTGCTTGCTATACATAACTGACTGCACACCAGGAGGTCAATGAAAGTAGGTCAGAGGTTATTCTCCTTAAAGGGTATCAGCCATCTAGAGGAACCAGACTGTATAGTCTGACTCATCTTAAGTAGGGCCCCACTCGCTTCTGACATTGTTCCCTTGAAGGAGTGCCTGAAGGAAAGCCCGGGACCACTCACAGATGACTAAGGTTAGGCTACTAGATTGAGTCTAGGGTCTGCCCATCTTGCCACATATGTACCCTATTCCCTCCCTTTACTATTGCGTGTACACCCCTAGGTCATCATGGGTGTATAGGAGAAGTTGACTAAAAGAAAGTGTGGCAAAGTGGTAGGTCATTATCTATAATCAGGGGACTGGCATGCCCCCAAACATATATAAGCTTTGGTTAGAAATAAAACCTGATGAGAGCTCTCTCCTGTCCTCTTGTCTCCCATCTCCATGTGTACCATGAAGGGGAGCTGAGGTGAACATGCTACCATGAAATGTGTCTGACTCCTTCATTTTACGCTCTCTTTTCCTCTCCCATCTCTCCTATTTCTCTATGACTTTAGTATAATCTTTATATATCTTAAGCATATAATGGCTCCTAACGAACCCACGATTAGTTGTGGGGGGCTGGCTACCCCCCCACAATCCTATTGATTTAACTTCCCTCCCTTGTTCTGCTCCCACCCTTGGCAATATTTAAAATCTGTTCCCAGTGGTATGAAAGTCTTTATCTTCGGATTTTCCCCCCTTAAAATCATTATTTCAAAGAATATTTGTCATTTCGTGACTGGCTAATTCCAATAGAAAACTAACAATGAGCAGTAGAAACAATAGGAAACACCATAGGGATCTTACTTGTTTTGGCTTACACAATTGGGACTGAAAACGTAAAGTAGAGCAAACATCCCCTCCCTGAATGGGTGCCCAAACTGTGCTTAGATGACCTGCAGACAGGAGCAGAGCTTTTAATGGAAATTTTAAGCAAGTGTGATCCAGATTCTGAGGCATATCTTCAAGGAATTGTAACAGGAGAAGAAAGAGGGATTTACCAGTATAATACTGTAGAAAAAACACAATCAACACAGAAACTACCAAGAAGTCTAAAAGGTGCAGTCAAAGCAAAGCAGACCAGTCAAGAGCTAAACTCATGGAAATAGCTTCGCTGGGCTCCGCAGGATCACAACAGACACTCACAGGGGTGACTTTGTCTGCACTGGAACAGGTCAGTCAGACTCACTGGGAGGAAGCCACCACCTGGTGGACACTAGACTCTAGATACAGATTTGGGAAAGGGCGGTACCTGACTCTGCTAGGCCAGAGAAGACTGTTGTGGCTGGCGACAAGCAAAAGGGCATCATGACCAGGGTGTAGGAAGGCTGCAGGACCCGATTGGAAGTAGCTGGGCATCATGTGGTGGTACCCGGGCTTTGCGGCGTTGATGGTTTACTGGTGAGCATAGCTATAGGTGCGTTCCAAGCAGTTGACATGGTGAGATAGCCTGCCAACACTGTAAGTCGTCCTTTTGCAGGGAGGCCTAAGGGAAGCTGGAGTGTGAATGGGGTTCACACTTGGCAATAGGGGGCTGGCAGAGGGTGGGGGTAGGGGTAGAGTTGGGGATCTGGAAGAGCTGTGAGGGGACTGTGAGCAGGGCTGCGGTTGGCCAAGCCAAGGCAGCGAGTCACCAGAGGGTTGAAGGTGCAGGAGCAGCAATAGCAGCACACCTGTAGGCGATGTATGTGCCTCTGCAGACGGGGCAGTGAGAAGGAGCGCCAGGGGCCTGCCTCCCGGCCCAGAGAGGGGTGTGTGCGGTGGGTCCAGGCTGTTGTCGCCAAAAAGGCTGCTGTGTCAGGAGTGGGATTCGAACCCACGCCTCCAGGGGAGACTGCGACCTGAACGCAGCGCCTTAGACCGCTCGGCCATCCTGACGGCTCGCCCCAAGCATCGACGTTCGCCTGGCTCGGACAGGGCGCCCACAGGGGTGCGTGCCACTCTCCTG
>NW_022111323.1:5042039-5043335 GCF_000313985.2 Echinops telfairi | reverse complement strand
CTGACTCCATTCTCCCTTCTTCCTCTGGTTCCTCTACTGAAAGGAAACTTCCTTTCACTATTCAGCTTCTGATTGATCTTGAGGTGGAAGATGCCACCTATCTCCTTGTCCTTAGCACTGATCCCTGCTGAAAAATAAAAAGCAAACCCACTTTGATTTCAACTCATAACGGCCCTATGTAGGGACACCAACACTGTAAATATTTATGGGAGCAGAGAGCCCCATCTTTTTCCCACTTATCCAGCTTGGAGTTAGCAGCCCAATTCTTATCTCACTATGCCACCAGGGCTCCTGCTACTACTGTTCAATTCAATCCAGCTGAGAAAAACAGCCTAGTATATCTTCTCTGTGCAAAGCTCTGGACTGACGAAAGAGCACAGATCCACAGCTCACCCTGATAACACTAAGTCAATGTGTATTACTTTATCTGAGACCTGAAAAATGACTGAAAACTTATTAAATGGAGATAGAGCAGAGGTTGAAGGAACAACACAAGCAAAAGCTTAGAAGTGTGGAAAGAAGAGTAAGTGGCTAGGTGTAGCAGGAGCTGGGGGTATGATAATCAAGCAGCCAGAATTGAAGAAGGATAAGACAACTGGAGTGGGACTCAGCAAGTTCCCACTACTTCTCAACTTCCAGTACATCTCAGGATGATGCCATTGATATATTCTCCTGGTTCCTCATGGAAAAATTAGGCAGATAGGGCTACTGGACCAACACGTGTCAGGTTATGATAGACAGAGCAGTGAGAGCCAAACTCTAGAGGCTTCCAGTTTTTAGGTTTTGGGGGGATTTATCCTGGGCATTTTATATAGGGTTCTACCATGGTGGAGGGGGCCAGAACTCCATGATAGAAGGGGCCTTGGTGGAGGGGGGCATACTTGAACTTTGTGGAGAGCAGATAGAGTTCAATCTTGACAAGAGACAATTACCAGTGTTCAAGTCCAGTAACAGCCTAATAAATTAGAATAAAAAACATGACATTTGAAGGAAATTGAGTGGTATAGGAGGGAGGGAGGGAGGCTGAAGAAGGGTAGACCAGGTGAACCCTGAGCCAAACTCTTTGTTATCCATCCTCTGCCATCTATCATGGACCAGACAGGGGAGAGGGATGCTAGGATTCAAATTTCATAGGCCACACTGCTGGCTTTACATATCATTTCTCACATAATGCTCAAGACAGTCCTGGGAGTTAGATGCTATTTTTCCTATTATATAGAAAGGGAATCTAAGATTCAGAGAGTGCAAGAGATTACATGGAACTGTGTGTGACCTCCTCCCTGGGGGACAGACAAC
>NW_022111323.1:5039352-5041483 GCF_000313985.2 Echinops telfairi | reverse complement strand
GAATGAAAATTCCTCGGCAATATAAGCTATATAAGAAAAGCCAACAGCCAACATCATAGTCAATGGAGAAAGTTCGAAAACAATTCCACTGAAAAAGGGGACCAGACAAGGATGCCCTTGTTCCCACTTTTATTCAATATCACAGTGGGGGTCCTAGCTGACAGCATAAGACAGTGGAAGGACATTAAATATATCTAACTGGGTGAGGAGGAGGTGAAACGGTCGCTATTTGCAGATGACATAACTCTGTACATTGAAAATCCCAAAAGATCCACAACAGGAGTACTGACAATGATAGAGGAATATGGACGAATGGCAGAATACAAGATCAACAAACAGAAGTCTACACCAAGAGGCACACACAGCGGGGAGGTAGTGTGGTCTGAACCCCCTGCAGCAGGGAAAATCACGAAGGGAACATAAGAGATCAGCACCTGGAGCAATGCAAAGCCACAAAGTCCCTGAAGAGCCCCCACCCCACCCCAAATAGACTTCAGGCTTGGAGGGGCAGCTCAGAGAATTACCCCAGGACTAATGGGGAGCTAGACACAAAGGTCAACAGACAGACCTGAAATTATGTATGTTTTTCTTTTTTTTTTCTCCCAATCTTTTGTTTCTATTTGTTTGGTCTATGCTATAAAACAGACATGGGAAGCAGGCTGAAGGAGAAAGCAACAGGACCAACAGTGCCAGAGGGATTTGGGGTGACAAGGGATCAGGGGAAGAGTGTGGTGAGCAAACAACACCATAGAGAGATGAACAACTAGGGCATTAAAACCAACAATGAGGAGAATATAGAGATCCTCTGGGTGTTGGAGCAGAAGCAATCAAGCTGAGAGGAAGTACTATGAGGCAGAAAGAAGTAGGGCACGTGTGATGGTGGGGTAGAAAGAAGTTAAAAGGAAACAGAGGAATGATCCAGGAAGCAAAGCTATGGATAGACGTATAAGCATAGGTGTAGGTGTGTCCATATGTAAGTACATTAATCCACAAAAATGGAGGTATTGTTATATGGCAATACATTAAGGTAGTGGCTGGACTTTGAGCCTCTGCCCTTACCCTCCCTCAATACAGAAAGTTTTCTTCTAACAAACTGGCATTCTTTGATGCTCATCCTCCTGGTACAATCACTGAAGACAAAATGGGTGCATACACAAATGTGGTGAAGAAAGCAGCTGTTAAAAGATATAGTGTCTGAGGTCTTAAAGGATTGAAGTGAACCATCCAGCAGAGAAACAACAAGCCCACATGGAAGAAGCACACCAGCCTGTGCGATCATGAGCTGTCATCATGACTGGGTAACAGGCATCAGAAGACCCATAACAAACAAACAAACCATTAAAAGACATATTGTTGAGAACAAGGGGGCTTGGAGCAGAGACCCAAAGACCATCTGTAGACAACGGAACATCTCCCCACAGAGGGTTCACAGGGAAGGGATGAGTCAACTAGGGCACAGTAAAGAATCAATGAAACATAATATTCCTCTGGTTCCTTGAGGCTTCCTCACTCTCCACTATCATGATCCCAGTCTGCTTCTTACTTCGGACTAGACTGGAGCATGTATACAGGTATAGATAAGAGATAAGCGCTCATGATACACGGAAACCACGAGCAAGAATGGGAATAGCAATACCAGAAGGGTAGGGAGAAGTGGAGGGAGGATTGGAGGAAGGGGAACCGACTGTAATGGTCAACACATAACCGCACATCCCCCCCAGGGGGAAGAACAACAGAAACCATGGGGAAAGGTAGACAGCGCTAGATGTGAATTATTAAAATAATAATTATTTATAGTCTATCAAGAAGTCACAAGAGTTGGGGTAGGGAGGGGGGGAAAAGAGGACCTGATATCAAGGGATCAATAGCAAGTAATTGTCAAGAAAAAAATAATGGCAGTGTATGTACAAATATGCCTTTGATGTATGGATTGCAATGAGAGTTGTAGGAGCCCCCAGTAAAATGATCTTTTATTTTATTTTAATTTTTTAAATCATTTTATTGGGGTCTCGTACAATTCTTATCACAATCCATACATTAATCCATTGTGTCAAGCACATATGTACATTTGTTGCTATCATCATTCTCAAAACGTTTGCCTTCTACTTGAGGCCTTAATATCGGCTCCTCA
>NW_022111323.1:5028698-5035233 GCF_000313985.2 Echinops telfairi | reverse complement strand
TGAATTATTTTTTTAATATGCTTTTGTGTTCTAATGGCCAGTGTTCTGTTAAGGATTTTTGCATCAATGTCTTTAGGGATATTGGTCAGTAGTTCTTGATTCTTGTGGGATCTTTACCCACTTTAAGTATCAGAGTTATACTAGCTTCATAGAAAGAGTTTGGGAGTTTTCCATCTTTCTCTATGTTCTGGAAGACTTTGTATAGTATTGGTGTCAGTAGTTCCCTGAATGCTCGGTAGAATTCTCCTGTGAAATAATCTGGCCTGGGGGATTTTTTCTTGATAATCCCTTGGTTACCTTGTCTGTTTCTTCCATTGCCATGGGTCTGTTGAGGTTCTTGACATCCATCTAGTCTAGGGAGGGATTGTGTTTCCAAATATTTTTCCATGTCTTCCAAATTGTTGAATTTGTTAGAGTATAGACCTTCATAGTACTGTGTAATTATCCTTTTGATTTCTTTAGGGTCCATTATAATGTCCCCTGTTTCCTCCTTCATGCTTGCAAATGTTTGTTCCTTCCTTTCTTTGTCTAGGTTTTCCAGCGGTCTATCAATTCTGTCAATACTCTCAAAGAACCAACTTTTAACAGCATTAATTTTGTCCATTGTTTTCTAGTTTTCCCTCTCCTGTATCTCGGCTCTGATTTTTAAATCTATCCTCTTGGTATTAGTAGGGTTGTTCTGTTGACACTGCTCTCATTGGTGTAAGTTTTGTGCCTGTATATCATCCACGAGTCTCTCTTCTTTTTTCATGTGTGCATTTATTGCTATTAACCTTTCTCTGATAAATTCCTTTGCTATATACCACAGGTTTTGGTACATCGTATTTTCATTCTTATTGCTTTCTAGAAACGTCCTGATTTCATTTTTGATCTGGGTCAATACCCACTCCTTTCGCAATAGGAAATTGTTCATGCTCCAATTGTTTGCCCTTGTTTTCTTCACCATACTTCTGTTAATTTCCAGCTTTATGGCACAGTGATCAGAGAGAGATGTCTGTATAACCACTATGTGCTTGAATTTACTCAAGTTCACTTGTGTCCCAGCATGTGGTCTATTTTTGAATATGTGCCATGTGGGCTTGAAAAAGAATGTAAATTTTTTCCATATTGGTGGAAAGCTCTGAAAATGTCTGTCAAGTCAAGTCTTCCAATTGTGCTATTTAGATCTACAGCCTCCTTGTTGAGTTGCTTTCCCAATGATCTGTCTTTTTCATAAAGTGGTGTATTAAAGTCACCAAGTATAATTGTTGAACCTATGATCTCTTTTTTCATCTTTTGGAGTGTTTGATTTACAAATTTCCCAGGTCTCTTATTAGGTGTATGTATGTTTATTATGCTCACTAGTTCTTGGTCTATTGAGCATTATATAATGCCCCTCCATATCTCTTGTTATAGCCTGTATCTTGAAGTCAATTTGGTCAGATATTAAGATCGCTACCTCTGGGTTTTTTTGCATTGACATTTGTTTGGTATATTTTTCTCAAGCCTTTAATTATCAACCCGTTTTTGTATGCAAGCTTGAGATGAGCCTCCTGGAGGCAGCAGATTGATGGTTTATGTTCCCTGAGCCAGTCTGTTACCCTCTGACTTTTAATGCCTGAGTTCAGGCCATTGATATTCAGTGTTATTATATGCATGTGTGGACTCTCTGACGTCGTCTTGTACCTTTTGTGTTGGATATTTTCCAATCTACCTGTCTTATCCGCTTGTGTTGTGTGTGTGGTTTATGTTTGCCTTCTTTCCACTATTGAGCTGATGCTATCCTGGGGGCTGTTTCCTTTTTGTCACCCTATGAGTGGAGTTGTTCTATGTGATGATCTCTGGTTTGCACTCAGTGAGTGTTGATCTTCTACCCATACTGGATCAGCAAAGATCTTTTATAGGGCTGGGTTTGTTTTTATATATTCTTTGAGGTTGTCCTTGTCTGGGAAGACTCTTACTTCTCCATCTATATTAATAGATAATTTGGTTGGATAAAGTATTCTTGGGTTTGCGTTGTTTTCCTTCGATTTTTGGAATATGTTACTCCATCCCCTCCTTGTCTTCATCGTTTCCGCTGATAGGTCTGAACATAACCTTATTGAAGTACCTTTATACGTGACTGTTTACTTTTCCCCAGCTGCTTTTATGATCTTCTCCTTTTTGTCATAGTTCGATAATTTGACAAATATGTGTCTTGGTGACCTCTTCTTGGGATTCAGTCTGGCTGGTGTTCTTTCAGCCTCTTGAATGTTTGCCTGATTTTCATTTATTAAGCTGGGGAAGTTTTCCTCTAAGAATTCCCTCGCTATTTTCACTGTTGACTTCTTTATTGTGTCTTGTTCCGGTCATCCAAACATTCTAATATTGTTTCTTTTTATAGCATCAGACATGGCTCTCAAGTTTTCTTCAGTTTCTTTGATTTTCTTATTTGACTGCTTTTCCTGTTTGCTGAGGTCTGCTTGGTTATCCTCTAGGTCACTGGTGCGATTCCCTGCCTCTTAAAGTCTGTTAGCAAGGTCTGTCAATTTGTCACTGGATTTTGTTATTTCATCCCTTAACACTTGTATTTCCCTTTGGTGCATTGGCTTTATCTCCTCTATCATTTCATCTTTTTTCTGAATTGCTTACCTCATATCCTTTATGTCTCCAAGCAGCATTCTGAAAATTGCTTTTTGTGGCTGGTCAATATCTGCTTCTTCTATGCCCATCGTTTGGTTCATGACTTCTTCTGGCATTGTCTTCTGTTTCTCCTGCTTTTTTGTTGAAGCTGTTAGAACTGGTTGCTGTTTACGTGTTGTTTTAGAGGACACCAGAGCTATCTTCATGAGTTGAAGAGCCCTGGGCTCTCTCCTGTGGGATTTATATGAGTGCTTCTATGAATTACCTGCTGGAAGCTGTAGTGAGGGGTCAGGCTATCACTATATCTTCCTGTGGTTTCGCTCCTATTCTAGCCATCCAGTATTCCGTTATTTGGAATGTGTTTTGGATATTCCTCTCATGTGATGCTGGTCGGGTCGTTGTGGGCCAATGAGGGCGTTGCTTCCCTTGCCGATCTCTAAGTAGGTTAAATGGTTCTTGGAGCACTTCAGCTGGCTTGTGGTGTTTTCTTCTGCAACTGGAGTGCTGAGGAGGATGTGTGGGTTTTTCCCTCCTTGGTTTAGAGCTCTGTAACTGGCAGGGGAATAACCGTAGATAGAGAGATCGCCTTGGAGATTGGGTTGATGTTCCTGCAGTAGCGTGGAGCCCCACCACTGGTGGTCAGGCATTGCCCCCAGTCACTTGAAGGGCCTCGGAGTTTAGGCTGGGGATTTCTCCACTGTTTGCAGGGGAGAACCCCCTGCTGCTTGGTGTATGGAACAGGGACATTGTGATTTCCCCAGCTGCTTGAAAATCCAATAAATGTGGGTAGGAGCTCCCCCATTTGGGCCTTCAGAGTATCCCTAGGCAGAGGGGAGTGGCCTGGAGGCCGCTAGTGGCTTATGACAGGAAAGCGAATGAAAGGAGAGGAAAAAGAGAGAAGACAGAGACCAGAGCAATAATGCCAAGCAAACTGACACCTGCACACACACACACACACACACACACACACACACACACACACACACGTAAAATGCACAGAGTAAACAAAAGTGAAAACAGTAAAAAAAGAAAGAAAAGAAACGAAAACAACAAAAAAAAAGATAACTGAATCTGCTGAGGCTGTGGTAGGAAATAGAGAAGAGCTTGTAGAACATGAGAAAAGAAGAAAAAGTGAAAAAAGAGCACAAAGAAAGAAAGAAAAAGAATAAAAATGAAAGAGGAGAGAGAATTAAACAAAATAGATAGAGATAACTGTCTCCATGGTATGCTGTGTGTAGTACTGACTCGTACTGTGTGCAGCACTGTCTTAGGGCTCAGGCTTCCCACTGGGTGGGCAGAGTTGCCCTAGGCAGAGGGTAGGGATCTGGGAACCAACAGTGGCATGTGAAACTAAAGAGAGGGAGAAGAGATAATCATACAAGCAGAGTGAAGCGAAGAACAGAAAAGAGAGAGGAAAGAAAGGGGAAAAAACTCAACTGTGTTCACTAAGATTGACCGTGATGGTAAAGAGGAAAGATAGAGAGAAGGAGGAAATAAAGAATAAAGATATAGCTGATCCATGATTGATTGAATGTGGGGCCAGAGGGGTTAGATCCTGCCCCACAATAGCAGGTTGGTGTTCCCTCTTAATGCAGGGACCCAGTGGTTCTGGGCAGAATTGCCCTAGTTAACGAGATCACCTTAGAGGTCCAACAGAAGTTTCCTCATCAGTGTAATGCAGTGTAGATGGCTGTGACAGCTGCCTTGTGTTGTGTACAGCACTACCACAAAGGGTAGGGTGGAGTTCCCCCTGCTTTTTGGCTTGATTTGCCCTAAGTGGAGGGTAATGACCTGGAAGCCAGTAGTGGCGTATAATAGGAAAAAGTAGAAGAGAAGATGAGAAAGAGGGCAAAAGAAGAGAGAAAAGAAACCAACACAAACCTGAGCTCATTGAGACTGATTGTGGTGGAAAATATAGAAGGGTGAGTGAATAAAGAGAGGAGAAATAGAATGGTAAGTAAGGAGATAACTGAGACTTGATCACCAGTCCGTGAGGCTGGAGGAGTTCCAACTCTTCCTCAAGGTAGTGGGGTGGTGTACCCGTTTGATGTAGGGTTCCACAGGTGCTGTGTGGGAGTACTTTCAAAGGCAAGATCTCACTTGTGGCCAGGCGTCAGTTCCCACCACAGTACTGAGAGCTGGAGTTCACTAGTATAACTGCCATGTGCTGTATGAAGCAATGCAACAGGGGTGGGGGGCAGGGTGTTCCCACAGCCCGGTCTAGGGCCCCAGGACAGACAGGACCTCCCAAGCTATGTTTAGAATCACTGAGAGAGAAGCTGGGCTTATTGTCCCATCTAGACTACTGGTGCCCTACTAGGTCAGAGGATTTTATTTTTCCTTTTTTTATCCCCCTGGCCTGCTAGAATAGAATCAAATTAAATTGTCTCCCACAGTCTCTGGGCTGCAGCTCCGTGCTGTTTGAAGCTGAGACTTGCTCCAGCCGGTCTTTGTTAAGCAAAAAGCCACCAAGTCCTGTAGCTGAGTTTTGGCATTCCTTAGCTAGCCTTCTTCTTATACTGATGTATGTTAAGGGCCCCCATCTATGTGCTCCTTGGAGCTGAGCAACAAGACTTGGGTTTGAGTTTTTAACCAATAATATATATTTCACTCGTTTTTATATTATGCTTGTGATGTACTCTGATTTGGGGGCTGTCATGCTGACTCCCAGAGGGGGAGATCCAGCTTCTCAGGGAGGTTGTTTCCTTCTTGGCCAATTGGAACTAAATTCGCTCCCTGGACTCCGACTATCCGCATATTTTCTCCCCCACCGCAATCTGCCTCAGGTAAAAATTTGCTTTATCTTCTACTTCAAATTATGGCTGCCCGCCACCCCCAATCCCCAGGCTGTGAGCAAAAGGCAGCCAATAGCTTGGCGAGCTCTGCTGTGGGGTTCTCCTTGTGTAAGGGATTATGTCCCCTTTAGGGTGTCAGCCTGAAGAAATCGCTGCTCCCGGCAAGGGCATGAGGATTTTTCCAGCTGGTGCCCACCGCCTCGCCCTTGGTTTGCTTTTCAAGTGGAAATCACACGCAAAAAATAGGTTCAGGAGAGATCCTAATACCCTAGTTCTAATGTCAGGACTCTATCTCCCTGTTTCCTTCACCTTACCTCCCAATTTGCTGGCCTGGCAGCAGGAGCTCAAGATGGGTCAGTCCTATTGAGTCGCCATTTTCCCCTGAGCTCCCTAAAATGATCTTTTAATTTAAAAAAATACCATGTTTAGTGACATATAATTAACATATCATAAAATTCAATGGTTTAAGAATATTAAAGAGTTGTACTATTATCAACACAATCAATTTTAGAAGTTTTTCATTCTTGTCCTCATTATTTCATACTCATTTCCCCACAACACTATCTTCCATAACCTTTAAAAACTGTTAATTCAACTACGATTTCTATAGATTTACCTACCCTGTAGTTCATATATAGAAAACATACAAAATATACCCCCAACAATAATAATAAAAGAAAACACAAAAATACCTCCAAAACTAGAGCAAATTTAAAATGAATCCAAAGAGAGAACAAATGGCAAGACACTAAATTTTAACCTAACTACATCAGCATTAATCCACTTTCCAATGCACTCTGATAGCAAACATATTTTTAGAGGACTCTCATTTTATTCTTTTAATGAAGAGTTTTGATGTACATAGGTATTTTATTTTTAGTAGTTCCCAGCCATTTGTTTTGTCTTCTACTATTTGGGCTTCCTTTATTATATTTTGTAGGGTATGTACTTGTATGCCCTACAATAGGATCCTTAACTTTGTTTCCATTTTCTCGTTGATGACTCTTTTTTTTTAATTATTTTATTGGGGGCTCATACAATTCTTATCACAATCCATACATCCATCCATTGTGTCAAGCACATATGTACATTCGTTGCCCTCATCATTCTCAAAACATTTGCCTTCTACTCTAGCCCCT
>NW_022111323.1:5027299-5028598 GCF_000313985.2 Echinops telfairi | reverse complement strand
TACAGTTCTTATCACAATCCATACATACATCCATTGTGTCAAGCACATATGTACATTCGCTGCCCTCATCATTCTCAAAACATTTGCCTTCTACTCTAGCCCCTAATAACAGCTGCCCATTTTTCCCCTCCCTCCCCACTTCCCCCTCCCTCATGAACCCTCCATAATCCATACATACATCCATTGTGTCAAGCACATATGTACATTCGTTGCCCTCATCATTCTCAAAACATTTGCCTTCTACTCTAGCCCCTAATAACAGCTGCCCATTTCCCCCCTCCCTCATGAACCCTACATAATTCACAAATCATTATTGCTTTGTCATAAGTTACACTGTCTGATGGTTTACGTTTAGGTCTCTAATCCATCTTGAGTACATTTTTGCTAATGATTTAAAGTGTGGTTTCTGTTTAATTTTTCTGCAGATGTATATCCAATTTTTCCAGCAAAATTTGTTGAAGAGGGTATCCCTTTCCCATTTAATCTTTTTGGTCCTTTTTTGAAAATCAGTTGCCTATTGGTAGAAGCTTTTATTTCTGGGGTTTCTCTCTTGTTCCATTGGTCTACATATCTATCATTATGCAAGTACCAAGTTGTTTTCATTGCTATGACTATGTCGTACATAGCTTTTGAGACTTGGTAATGTGAGGCCTTCTACTTTGGTCTTCTTCTTTAGGGGCTCTTTGTCTATTTCACTCATATGTCTATCTCACTGAATATGAAATTGGTAATTGGATTTTCCATTTCTTTAAATAATGAAGTTAGGATTTAGAACATAATTGTGTTGTATTTACAGATTGCTTTAGGTAGTTTGGGGAGAAAGACAGGACTTTCTATTCCCATAAATAATTATAGCCTCACTCAGAAGCTCACAGGGGGCAGTTTTACACTGTCCCATAGAATCTCTGTGAGTTGGCATCAACTTGATGTCAGTGAATTTTGGTAGTAATAATATTTTCACATTATTAAATTTTCCCATCAATGAACACAGAATAATCTTCCATTTCTCTTGCTTGCTCACTCACTTGTTCGCTTTTAAAAAAATAATTTGGCCTTGCCTTGTTTTTGCACTTATTAATGTATCTGCATGTCTATCTAGATAAGATTGGCAGGATAAATAATTTGGAGATGAAAAGAATGGGACCCTTGGTTCTGGGGTAATACGAGAGAAGGGGAGGTGGGAGAAAGGAAATGGGGGGCGGGGACCAACTCGGGGACAATGGAACAACAAGTGATCCAAAATCAGTGGCGAGGAGGGTATAAGAGGCCTGGTAGGGCTTAATTAAGGGCAATGTAACT
>NW_022111323.1:5015829-5026455 GCF_000313985.2 Echinops telfairi | reverse complement strand
GTGGACCGACTACAAGGATATAATTCCCTCCCTGGGGGATGGACAACAGAAAAGTGAGTGAAGGGACACTTCAGACAGTGTAAGACATGACAAAATAATAATAATCTATAAATTATCAAGGGTTCATGAGGGAGGCAGGAGCGGGAAGGGAGGGAAAAAATGAGCTGATACCAAGTAGAAAGCAAATGTCTTGAGAATGATGAAGGCCACAAATGTACAAATGTGCTTGACACAATGGATGGATGTATGGCTTGTGATAATAGTTGTTGGAGCCCCCAATAAAATGATTTTTAAAAATAATAATGTTCTGTAGTTTTCTCTGCGAAGGTCTTTTGTGCCTTTGGTTACATTTATTCCTAAGTATTTGATCTTTTGTATGGTTATTTTAAATGGTATTATTTTCATAGCTTTATTTGTTGCTACCCACGAATCTAATTAGTTTCTGCTTATTGATCTTGTATTCTGCTACTTTAGCAAATCCCTCAATAGATTCCAACAACATTTTAATAAAATCATTGGGGTTTTCTCTATATAAAACCATATCACTGCAAATAGGGAGAATTTCAATTCTTCTTTGCCCTTGTATTCCATTGATTTCTTTCTGCTGTCTAATTGTTTGGTCTAAAACTTCTTACAAAATGTTTAATAAAGGTGATGAGGGAGACATCTGTCTAGTTCCTTTTCTCAGGGGAAATATTATCAGTTTTCCTCCTCTGAATATGATGTTAGTCATTGAATTTTCACATGTTGTCTTTATTATGTTGAGGAATTTCCATTCTATTCCTATTGCATTGGTTTTATTTAATCAGAAATGAGTGTTGGATATTGTCAAATGGATCTCCTGCATTTATTGATCTGATGGTGTCATCCTAATTCTTTGTTTTGTTTATGTGGTGGATTATACTGATTGTTTTCTGATGTTGAACCATTCTGGCATCCTGTGTATGAATCCCACTTGGCCATGCTGGATTTATTTATATGTTGTTGGAGTCTATTGGCCAGGCTGTTACTAGGTTCATGAGGGATATTGGTTTGTAGTTTTCTGTCTTTGTGGGGTCTTTTCCTGATTTTGGTTTAAGAAATATGCTTGCTTCATAAAATTTGCACATAAATTTGTTGTTCCTTTCTATATTCTGGAATAGTCTGTGTAAAATTGGTGACAGCTCTTTACTAAATACTTGATAGAATTCCCCTTTGAAGCCATCTGGTCCTGGGATTTTCTTCATTGGAAATTTCTTTTTTCTTTTCTATTTTTAAGGTGATAAGGATAAGATCATATTAGTATAAAGACAAAAATATAAATAATGTGTCAGTGGGAGAAGGCCCACATCAACATTCAAATAGTCAGGGAAGAAATTTCTGTCACAGAACAACTAGGAGATGCTTTCATTCAGCACAAATTCAGGTTGTATCTATAGGGATGTCGACTGGTCAAGTATTGAGTTCAATCCAGCATAATCAAGATTCCAATGGTCTCTGCCTGCTAGTGGGGCTACTTTGGACTATAGTAAATCTTCCAGTGGCTCAGTCTGACTATCTACTTTTCAGATGAATGTTGGGCTTCCACTGTCCTCCAAAGCCCTCTACATACTGAGTGTTCATAATTTTAGCTCTGATATTTTTCCCTTCACCATATTTGAGTTTTGTCATTGTCATCTTTGGATCACACAGCTGGTATGCCTCTTTTGGGTAGGTTTAGTTGACTCCTTGCTTAGATTGTTGCTTGTTTGAATATAAGCCTTTAAAACCCCAGACACGATTCCAATTGATAGCTGGGCACCATCTACTTTCTTCACCATACTTTGCTATATGACCCTTATCTTCAGTGATCATTAATGAGGATGAGTAGTGAGCAGAGACATGGTGTAAGAAATAATTGTTCTTAAGTTGGAACTAGGATTTAGTGAGAGCCCAAAACTCATTCCTGGATCTTTTCCCTTGTTTTCTTTTTTATAATTTGCTGTAACTTGAGCATTAATTCATATGCTATATCATTTCATAGTTCAACCATATCAAACATAATTGTACAATTGCTTCCACAATCAGTCTCAGTTTCCAAACACACTTTTTCTTCCTCGACTACTTGATGTCATTTCCTTCTTATCTCCCCTGGAAATTTCTTGATGACCTTTTGTATTTCTGCTTTTGTTACAAGTCTGTTGAGGTTTTCTACATTTATCTGTGTTAATTTGCATAGATGGTGTAGTTCTAGCTATTTATCCATTTTCTAGGTTATCATATTTGTTGGAGTACAGTCTTTCATAATACTGTGTTATTTATTTTTTATTTGTATCTGATTTGATGTTGCCCTTTTCATTTCTAATTCTTCCTAATTACATCTTCTCTTTCTTTTCCTTCTTAAGTTTCCCAGTGGTTTGTCACTTTTGTTAATCCTTTCAAAGAATCAGCTTCTTGTCTTGTTCACTTATCCCATTTTTGTTTGTTTTCCACTTAGTTTATTTCTGCTCCAATCTTTATGATGTATTTCCTTTGGTTGTTGGAGGGTTTAAGTTGTTGGAGGTTTTGTTTTAAGGTGTTGATTTTAGATTTCTCTTCATTTTGCATATGGGCATTGATTGCTATAAATTTCCCTCTATGCTATATCCCAAAGATTTGGTATGTTTTGCCATAATTAGCGTTTGTTTCAAGGATTTCTTAAGTTCATCCTTTAACTGATCTATTAGCCAGTCATTTTTAAGTACTATGTTGTTCCGTCTCCATGTGTTTGTTTTTATGTTCCCATTCTTTCTATTGTTAATTTCCAGTGTGTTAGCATTATGATCTGAGAAAATGAATTGTAGGATTTTACTGTTGTTGTTTTTAATTTAATTTATTAAGCTTGCTTGGTGGCCTGGCATGTGATGTACTCTAGAGTTGTGCACTGGAGAATGTATACTGTATTGTTGTCAAGTGTCTGTATATGTCTAGAATGTTGAACTGGTTGATTTGTGTTGTTAGCTCATCTGTTTCTTTATTGGGTTGCTTTCCTGATAACCTGCCTTTCCTTGAGAGCGGTGTGTTGAAGTCTCCATTATTATTATTATCAAGCTGTTTATGTTTTGATTGATGTAGTTTTAGTATCTTTCATTGAGTGTGTATATGTTCATTATGGTTACATGTTCCGGTTTATTATTCCTTTAATCATTATGCAATATCTTTGTAAGGTCCAATTTTGTCTGTCATTATATGGTTTGTCTTGAAGTCTATTTTTAAAATAGTTTTATTGACATATATTTCACATATTGTACCCTTCAAAGGTTATGTGCTTTCCAACAAACTTGCACAATCATCACTGACATCAGTTCCATAACATTTTCTTCCTTTATCCACTCACAGCTACCAATATCCCATTTCCCTACAATTTTCCCTGTCTCACACCTCCAACAAGTCATTTACTAGCTTTATAAATCCACCTATCCTGGATTTCATATGTTGGCAACATACAATAAATCCAGTAAAACAAACAAACAAACAGACAAAAACCACCCACAGCAAAAACAAAATAAACTTGAGAAAAAATGCAAATTTAAAAGAAAGCAAGAAATATTAAAAAATAACATATTTAAAATGGGTCAAATGGATATCAAATGATAACATGTTAGATTTTAACCAAACTGTATCTGCAACAATCCACTTTCCATTGCACTCTGCACACTAGCAAGGCTATTCACATCCCTGCTCCATGGCCAGAGATGATTCACCAGAGGCTCAATCCAGGTGCATTTTTCCTTCACGTTTTAAATATGATACAATTTAAAAATAGGTCAAGTGATAAGATATTTCAATTTGACCTAACTAAATCTGCCATAATAGAGTTTACAATGTTCTTTGTCTAAGAGGAAGGTTACTCACATTCATTGATTATGGTCAACAGGGATTCATTCACCTGAGGCTTAATCCATATAGGAACCCTGCAAATGGATTTTGGGTTTCTGCTGTTATCCATAGACTTCTGAAAATCAGGTGCTCACAATTTAAACTCTGATATTATATCCCCCTTTGGACTTAAATCTAATCATTTATACTCCTTGGATCACACATGCTGGTGTGCTTCTTTCATGTGGGTTTAGTTGATACCTCACTTATATGGCTGCTTGTTTGAAGAGAAAGCTTTAAGACCCAAAACATTATTCTTTTTGATAGCTGGTTACCATCTGCTTCTTCCACCACACTTTGTTATAGCACTCATATCTTCAGCGATCTTTTCATGAGGATAAGCATCAAGCAGGGCTATATAATGACAAGTAATTTTTTTTTAGATTAGGGCTAGAATTAAGATGAGTCCCAAATCTATTCACATATAGGAACCACATTATTGCTATATGATAGAGAACATTGTCAATGATCCCATTGGGACGTAAGGTAATTTTATTGATAGTGTAATTAATTCATTCATTGGTATACAATTTAACACACTGTTGAGAAAAGGGAAATATACAAGAGTAGGCCACCTACAAACTGCATTACATAAATTGTTAAGTTGAATAGATTAAACTCTTAAGTGACTGGGCACAATTTACACTGACAATTGGGGTTGGTGATAGGACAAATTTTTCAATATCATTCATTCACAAAGACAGAACCATGCCTATCAGATTAGTAAATATCATAGTAAAGCCAGAAGGGCATTTAAATAATAAATATATGATAGTCCTGGGCCACCTTTCGTTTGGCACCCTCAAGGCAAGGTATCTGAATCAAAATTCAATGACTGCCAATTTCATAACTTCCAAGTAACAAGTCATCTGCTTCTTCTCACCCTAGAACATTTCAGCCTTAAGCCTAAGGGCTTCATTTGAATTTGAAGTAAAGCCCAGTTCAATTCGTAGAGTTTCCACAGTGAACTCTTCTGGTGTGGCCTATGCAAGATGTTGTATGCCTTGAAAGAGCAGTCTAATGTTCAGTAGTTTATAGCACACGGCCAAGGTCACCAAGGACTGGACAGAAACTTCATTAAAATGTGTCTAATTAAGAATATAGTGTCCTGAAGTCTATTTTATCAGAGATTACTATTGTCATCCTTCTCTTTTTATGGCTTCCATTGCTTTGGTAGATTTTTAACATATTTTGATTTTTACTTTATTTTTTTCTTTGAGATTGAAGTGTGTCTCTTGTAGGGTCTTGTTTTCTAAACCAGCCTACTACTCTCAGACTTTTGACTGATGCATTTAAACTATTAACATTAATTAAACTTCAGTGTTATTTATATATGTGGGTTTGTTGCTGTCATTTTGCCATGCTTCCATTTTTCCCCTTTTATTTATTTTGTTGTGGCATTGATATCCTTTTCCTCTTCTAAGTCTGTGTTGTTTCGAATGCTGCTTTCACTGTATTGTTTTTGGGATGGTGTTGTGTTGTGTGATGCTCTCAGGTTTGTCTGCTGTTGTCATTGATTCTTTGTCCATAATGATCTGTAAAATATTTTTTATAATGTTGGGCTTGATTTTACAATTTCCTTTCAGTTTTGCTTAGGAAATTTTTTCTTCTTTGTGATGTTGGGAAAATGTTCTTCCATAAATTCTCCTACTGTTTTCTCTGTAGAATTTTTTTTTGTTTGTTTCTTCTTGGTCTGGCATCCCCATTATTCATAGGTTGTGTCTCTTGAATAGTGTCCCACAGCATTCTGGGGTTTTCTTTTGAGTCCTTTATTTTTTTTGTTGATTGTTTCTATTGCAGATTGTAGTCAGAGTGATTGTCTTCAGTCTCTTTGATTTAGTTTTCCTATTTTTTTCCATTCTATTCCTCAGGTCTTTTAGTGTTGAGCAATTTTGCTATCTCATTTTATATCTTCTGGAATTTTTGGGGTGTGAAGTTTCTAGCTTTTCAATTCCTTCCACTGTTCTCATGAGTGTTACTCCCATCTCTTGAAGGGATCTAAATATAATTCTTCTGAATTCTGTTTCTGATAGTTTCAGGGAATCGTTTCTCAGAATACTTCATTGAATTTGAGCTATTTCCAGTTTTTTGGGTTGTTTTTTCTTGAAATTTTGCATTTACTGTAATTGACTCCTCTTTTCACAGCTTTGGGGTGTGGATATTAGTGGTGTGTGGGATGATGGATTATGCAAGGTGGTACTTCGCTCCTTAAGCTTATGAGGGGGATGTTGTAAGGGGACTAGAACACATAATGTGGAAGATGATGAAAAGGGAAGAGATATTGATAAGTACTGAATGTAAGGGCAAGGAAAGAGAAAGAATAAAATAAAAGTAATAATAATAGTACTAAAGGGCTATGTGGACAGAGCAAATTCTAGTGAAAAAATGGAAAAATGTGCTTTAAGAAGGGTAATGAGACTTAATAGCTACTTGAAAGTATATTTCACTTGAAAGGGAGAGAGAACAGAAAGCAATGGTGGGACAGGAGAAAATAATAAGAAAATAATCAAATCAAAAGTAGAATTAAAGCAGAAAAGAGAAATATAAAGAAAATAAAAGAGGACAGAAAAATTGTGAAGGGGACGAAGGCCATAGAAGAAGAAGAGGGAGATATTTATATATGAAGAGAATATAAAGAGTAAAAACAAACACACAAACAAAAAAGGTCAGGGGGTGGCTTGGGAGTTTATAATGGAATTATGTTACTATGACAGTAATTTGGGAAGGTCTGTGCCCTCAGGGGCCAGAGAGAATAGCTAGATTAACCAAAAGAAAAAAGAAAACTTGGATTGGGTGGGTCTGGCTTGCCTGTGTCTGCCTGGGAGGCAAGTTTTTCCTCAGGGACCAGGGCCACACAGAAAAAGGACTTGCGGTTCAGAGAAATATAGCTGAGAATAAAATAAAGAAAGGATATAAAACTCAAAGAGTGAAAAATAGCAAACCTGTTTCTTTGGTATGGCTTTTATGTACCTGCATCCACTGCATGGGCAAGGGAGGACAGTGTGCAGGAAGGGACACTGAGAAATGAGGAAGTAAAGGGAATTTTTTTTTCTTAAATGGCAAAATGTGTTGTTTGTCCAGTAAAGATGTCCTTGTCAAGTAGTCTGTGTGGTCTTCTGTCCTGGGGACCAGCCAGATGAGGGGTTTGATTGGGTGAATTGAAATAGGACCTGGGATGGATCTGACTCATGCAGGGGTAGGGGAAGTGCTCTGATGTGGCCCAGGCCACTGTTCAATGGTGAAGGAGAGTAATGAACAGAAACAATCAGCCATTGTTGCTGAATTCTAATTAAAAGAGAAAAAAATTTTTTGTTGTACTTTTTTTGGGCATTTTTTCTGGGTTTTAGGTATCTGGGGGTTCCCTCCTATTGTGACTTCACTAGTATTTGCTGAGGAGATCATCCTGTGCTTGTTATCTGGAGGTCATATTCCCAGAAGTCCCTGCTAATAAGATATCTTTGATATGCACAATCTGATCAAATAAATTCACAGAGCTTTACACTGCATCTGGAGAAAGTATATAAGTCAAATTTCTAGAACTTAAATACAAAATATTATGTATGTTCTGAACCTCAGATATACACTGGAGACAGTAAGTAGGCAAACATAGACTAAGGGAAAAGTTGGAGACCTGGATTCATGAGGAATAGGTGAATACCGTGGTCCTCCTTGACTAGGAGATGATCCAGGGATTCTTGTTATGATAATGTTTCATAACTCCAAGTGGCTATTTTTGAGCAAAGAAAAGAAACAAAGCAGGAACAAAAACAGGGTCTAATTCTTTCCAGGAAATGGATCTGTGATCTCTGTATAAAAGACACAAGGAGACACAATTCAATTCAAGAAAAAAACTGTCTTAGGTTGTTCTGACATGCTCTCTCTCAGAAGGGAATGATCTCCCTGTTTCTGGAAGCAGGTAATTAACTGCTAGCTGGTCAATCATTTGATTGAAGTATGGTAAAGGGGACTTAATTATCAGAATGAAAATTAACTCAAATCATATCAGCTCCCCTGGAGACCTGTGAGGGTCTTCTATTTATAGAGCTTTTCTCTTTACAAGTTTCTGGGAATTCTGTTAATTTCTCAGCTTTTACCATTCCCCAAACTTCCTACTTTCCCCTAGACCTGTTCACTTCCTCATCAGAGGACCCAATGTTCTTATTACATTGTATTGGAATAAATGATTTAGGCTTTGCCTCTCCCACAGATTTAAGATCTTCAAAGTGGAGAAAGGATTGCTTTAACTGTGTATACATTTATTCAGTAACCACCAGAGAAAAAAATGAATTATTGGATAAGGAGATAATTCAACTGCCAGCCAAAAGCCTTTGGAAGTTGGAGAGATTCATACTAATTCCAGAAGAGTTGAAATATATACTGAATGGAGGCAGGAGGAGAGTGAAGGTGATCTTTAAAAAATTATTTTCAAGTCTCTGAAAGCTCTCATGAACACCAATTCAAATACCATATTTTTCTTTTCTTCTTTGTGCCATCCTAAGAGAGTTCCCTAAGCTCAATATTCTTTTCCCAAGGGGCCCTCATTTCCCATTGGCCTCTCTGACTCACTCCAAGACCCCCCCATCTGGGCCCCATCATCCTTCAAACTTCTAGCTGGGTCCACAGCTGGACCTTCTCAGGGAGTGAGGCCCCATGAAGATCCAGAGCTCACCGAGTGCACTGGCAAGAAAACATCTGCTTGTAGGTTAAGGAGGATGCAGGGCAAAGTTATCCTATAACTCCCTGGATTGGAAACGGATGAGTTCAGAAATGGAACATTGGAATGGTGATAAAGTAGCTCTGTTGGCTTTGAACAAAATGTGCTGGACTTGAAAATCTCAGCCTCAAAGTGATCATTCCCTTGTGTAGTTCCATGGACTCCATACTGACTTAAACACTATGAGCATGTGGCTGGTGTTCAGTGCCCCACACTGAGAACCCTGAAGCGTGGGTTTATTTTTGGTTCTGCCTCTGATTTACTGTATGGCCTTGGAGAAATGCTAACCGCACTCAGGCATCCCTTCAAATATGTTAGGCAGTGTCAACCTTTTTAATTTATTTTTTTAAATCATTTTATTGGGGGCTCATACAATTCTTATCACAATCCATACAAACATCCATTGTGTCAAGCACATTTGTACATTTGTTGCCATCATCATTCTCAAAACATTTTCTTTCTACTTGAACCCTTGGTATCAGCTCCTCATTTTTTTGCCTTCCTCCACCACCCTCCCTACCTCACAAACCCTTAATAGTTTATAAATTATTACTATTATTTCATGTTTTACACTGTCTGATGTCTCCCTTTACCCACTTTTCTGTTGTCCTGACAATGTCAGTGTATGAATTGAATGACACCTGGACTACAGTAAACCCTCGCCACTTCGCGCTTCGACTTCCGCGGCTTCACTCTATCGCGGTTTTTGCGTAACAGCGCATGCTGTCATTACTGCCACTGATTGGCTCATACTGCACATGCTTGATGCCATAAATAATAAATGATAATTGTAACGTCCAAAATGTTTTACTGTTATTTTCCATTTTTCATTTAATAAATTGGGTAATACGAGTGTAATGGTGACTAAAGGGTGTTTTTTCATGTCCTCTATGCTCTAACTACGAAAATATTTGATTTACAAATAAGGAATCCTACTTCGCAGAATTTCATTTATCACGGTAGGGTCTAGAACCGATTAACCGCGATAAACGAGGGTTCACTGTATATAGTACCTGGGCCCAAGCATTCATCCTTGTAACAAGGAAACCTCACTGTCATTAAATCAATTCTGACTCATAATGACCCTATAGGACAGGGTAGGACTGCCCCTGTGAGTGTTTTGAGACTAACTCTTTATGGAAGTAGAAAGCCCCATCTTTCTCACACAAAGTGGCTGGTGGTTTGGAACTGTTCACCTTGTGGTTAGCAGCCCAGTGCATAATCACTGTGCCACCAGGGCTCCCATCCTTTTGGTAGATATTCTCTTGCCTACTTATTTACTGACTCACCACTGAACTGGAAGCTACATAAGGGCAAAAATCTTTGTCTTGCTCATCAATGTATTTAGTGTCCAATTCAGTGTCCAGCACAGAATTTTTTCAATAAATATTTGCTAAATAAGTAAATGAATATAAAACACCTCGGAAATTTTTATCCACTCACAGTCTGGCTTGCCATTCTAGGGTATTCTCAGCTCTAGGAAACATATTTCGATGCTAACAAACACATACTACTCTATGGTCCTAGCTTAGGACACCTAGGAAAGACTCAAGAAGGTAGAACATTCTCATTGTATGATGAACTGTGTGTGTGTGTAGGGTGGAGGGGAGGGAAAGTTCACCTGGGTAAATAAACTGCATGGGGGTGGGCATATTTGAAATCCTTTGGGTTCCCTATTGCCAGGACGCAGGGGTCAGGCATGCCTCCATGTTCCATCCTGTTTTACCTATTCTAACCCCAATGGTTCCTCCCACACCACTCTACATCTATGCTGTGTTTGATAATTCATTGATAATTCATTCTGTGGCCATGAAGAACTCACAGACACTACCAAAGATTAAGAGAATTTAGTAAGTCAGGATCAGTAAACAGTAAAAATGAAGTCATTGGTCCACAGACACACCTCCCCTCAGCCAGCAACCATGTCTCTTTCTGGTCCTCAGTCTCTCAAAGGCTTCTATGTTTGTGGGCCAGGAAGCCAGCCAACCTGTTTCTATTTCACAATCCCATAGTCTCATGCTAGATGAGAAGTTACA
>NW_022111323.1:5013749-5015729 GCF_000313985.2 Echinops telfairi | reverse complement strand
CAAAGTCTTGGTGCTGCTTTTCTGAGTTTCCATGCCACAGTCTCTGGGGCATAGTTTCAGTGTCTTCACCACTCCTGAGAGAAATCTTGGATGTGTTCTTTCAACGGTCCTTAGGTTTCTCTCTGTGTCCCAGATAGCCCTTGGACACTAAGGAATTGCTTTGGTGGAGTTCTGTTGTTGTTTTTTTTAATTTTAGCTGACCATACCTACAAGGAAAACAAAGGATAGTGTCTTAAGTCTCCCTCTAGTAGTCTTAAAGATGTTCCCTAGGAAACAAGTGGTATGACTTGATTCACACCTTCTAGGTGTCAGGACTTGTTATGTGCTATTTAGTCATTTAGAAGGAAACATTGCTCAGTCCTGCACCATCCTCACAATTTTTTTTATGTTTGAGCCAATCCTTGAAGCCACTATACCATTTAATTTTGTTGCTTGTCTTCCCATTTTCAATGACCCTCTACTTTACCAAGAATGATGTCTTTTTCCAGGGGCTTTTATCTCCTAATAACATGTACAGTGTACACGAGATGATTTCTCAGTCTCCTGGTTTTTAAGGAGCATTCTGACTATACTTTTTCCAAGATAGAATTATTTGTTCTTCTTTCAGTCCATGGGACTTTCAATATTTTTTTCATTCACCATAATTCGAATGAATAAATTCTTCTGCCTTCTTTACTCAATACCCAACTTTCTTTCACATGCATATGAGATGATTGAGTCAGGTCCATCTTATTCCTCAAAATAACATCTGCTTTTCTACACTTTAAAGATGTCTTGTGCAGCAGATTTACCCCATGCAATGTCTTGTTTGATCTCTTGACTACTGCTTCCATAAACATTGGTTGTAGATCCAAGCAAGAAGAAATCCTTGACAACTTCAAATTTCATTCATGACTTAATTCCACCTTAATCTTATAATAGAGAACTCCTCCAAAATGAGATCATGGCCACCAGCATAAATTCCAGCAATATAATACGTCACACAAGGAATTGTGGATAGAAGGGCCAAATTAATTGAATACATCTCAACATGTGCATAATCAGGGATGGAAATAGAGTGATCATAGATCCAGAAGTGTTAAAGTGCCCTCAGGGTTGTCTGGGATAGAGAAGTCCTAAACTATGGAGCTACTAGAACCACTAGACACTCTTTGCCTAGATGCTGTGCTTATTTTATGGTTAGCCAAAGAAAGCATAGAGTGCCCTTGATGGTTTGATTTTAAACACAAATGCATAAGTAGGCCCTTTGGTTGAAACTTACAATCTTGGGCATTGGGCTTATGCCCTTGGGTATGGAAATCCCTGAGCCTGCAGGGACAGAGAACACTTCATCAACCATGGGGGCCACCCATTGGAAAGCCAAGCTTGGGCAGCCAGGACCATCATCAATAATCATGCATGTTTCCATATCCATGGTAACAGCTTTCTATGATGTTACCAGCTTCAACAGAGATCCAAGTCCCTGAGCTGCTGCTTTATTGTGATGGCATATAAGTGCTTTGGGCACTCTAGGGAGTGATGTTTGCTATCAATTTTTTAAAATGTTCTGTTAAAGTCCTAACTCAGTGAAACAGAAATCCACTAGGAGATGCCAAGTACAAAGGGAAGCTATTTTCAAGAATGGAAAAAAAAATTGGGGTTGTAATCAAGTTGTCTTGAGTTCAAGTTCTGAGTCTGCCACTTCAAAGCTCTGAAACCTTTAGAATATTGCTTGTTTTCCCTAAACTTTAATTCTCATTTCTAAAGCTGTTTGTAGTTGGATGCCAACTCATAGCTGTTTTGCTGTTAGGTGCCACCCAGTTGGCTCTGATCCATAGCGACCTTATACACGGCAGAAAGAAACATTGCAATGTCCTGTACCATCCTCACAACTGTTCCTAAGCCTGAGTCCATTGATACAGCCACTGTGTGAATCCATCTTGTCAAGGACCTTCCTCTTTTTCACCACCACTAAACTTTACCAAACATGATGTCCTTCTC
>NW_022111323.1:5011199-5012828 GCF_000313985.2 Echinops telfairi | reverse complement strand
CAGTGAAGTATGAACTTCCTTCAGCACCATTGATTCTTGTTCATATGCTACCTCCTGAAATGATGGACTTTGAACTTGTCTTTTTGGTACAGTGACTCTGTGTATTCTTTTTATCTTCTCTTGATGCTTCCTGCATCATTCAACAATTTGCCTATAGAATCTCTCAAAATTGCAGAAGACCTGATGAGCTGTGGGAGAACATCAAGACCATCATTCAGCCTCTGGTCTGTGTTTTTTCAGCAACACAAAAGGTGTTGGGCTTCCCCAGACAGAACACACAGAAATCAAATTGACTACATCCGTGTGAAGAAAAGTTGGAGAAGCTCAATATCAGCAACTAAAACCATACCAGAAGCTGACTATTGAACAGGAGATTTGCCCAATGTAATTGCTTGCCATTTGATGTCTTGACTGATACCTCTTTGAGCATTTATTATGAATCCCAGTAAAATTAATTTCTTGACAACTTCTATCTTTTCTGCTTTTCATGATGTTTTCTATTGGTACAAATTCAGGAGATTTTTTGTTTTCTTTACAATTATTTGCAATTTTTATTTTAATCTTCATCATTAAGTGCTTCATGTTCTCTTGCTTTCAGTCAGTAAGCTTGTGTCATTTATATTGAATGTTGTAAATATGCCTTCCTTCAATCCTGACATTGCCCTTTTCTTCACATAGTACAACTTTTCTGTTGATTAGCTCAACATATAGATGGAATAAATATGGTATAAGGTACAATGGTGATGCCAACTTTAACTGATTTTAAACTCTGCTGTGCCCACTTGTTCTGGGCACAGTTGTCAAACAACTGTCACTTGGCACATAAGCAAAATTAAGCATTCTAGAATTCCCATTCTTTGTAATGTTAATGTTATATATAGCTTATTACATACACAGATAAATGCCTGTCCAATAAACACAAGAACATCTTTCTGGCATTCTTTGATTTCAGACAAGATCCATCTGACATCAGCATGATTCCTTCATTTTTCCTTTTTTTTTTAATCTTGGATTTCTGGAAGTTCATTGTTGTTGAACTTCCTGATACATAAAAAAATTAACCTTAAATTTTCATAGAATCCAAATTAAAATGTGTCAAAAGGGAAAATAAATGATAATATGTTAAATTTTAACCTAACTATATCTGAAGTAATCAACTTTCCAATGCACTCTGTCTGAGTGTGGCAGTTACATAACCTCTTGTCAACTTGTGAAGGGGTAGAGTCTAGCCTGTCAACCAGGTCACAGCTTGATGACCTCATTTGGAGGTTTGAATAAGACACATAGCTCACTGGAGGCCAGACACACCCTCTGCTTGTCTCCCAGTAAGACATTCCTGATGACAAGCCATATGAAGCAACGCTGATGAAGACAGAGCCTTGGAGCTGGAGGAGCCACATGAAGACCCACACCAGCACTACAATGCTTTCACCACCACTGTATTCACACGACTTTCCACCTACTGGCCTGTGATCTTCCTGCACTCAGTGCCATTACATGTGCTGTGTGAATCTGAAGAGGAATTTATAGATTGGTATTGGACATATCTGCTAATATTGGACTTATGGACTTGATCTGGACTGGGCTGGGATGTTTTCTCAGTATACAATTGCTCTTTTATATAAAGTT
>NW_022111323.1:5009204-5010243 GCF_000313985.2 Echinops telfairi | reverse complement strand
AATGCAAAATTATGTCTGCAGGACTAAGACATGTCACAAACAGCAAAGAAAATATGAAAATAACAAGTATTCAGTAATCTTAAATTGCCAATTACTGGACAAATTCAAAAAGAAGATATTTGAACCAAAGTCCACTGACCTTCAAATCTTGGGATAGAAGTCCTCTGCTTCTTCTCACACTAGAGCATTTCAGTTTTAAGTCAAAAGGAGTATTTCAAGCCCTTTAATCTCTAACAGGTGTGTTTAATGTAAATCCAGTTCACTTAGTGTGGTTCCCAAATCCCATAATTCTGATGTGGTCTATGAGGAATGCCGTACACCTGGAAAAGACAAAATCTAAAATCCAGGTAGCCTATAGCACACAGCCAGGGTTACAGAGGGCTGAAAGGAAACTAGGTAAAAATTGCATAGCAAGATAATACTGAGTAGATTTTCCTATTGGATGTCTATGTAACTAATGTTAAACACTTTTCCCAAGGGTAAGTTGCCCCTCCTTGGCTTACTCACCAAGAAAAGTGAAATCACTTTCTCAGAGAAAGGCATATCTCACCCTCCTGTGGACATGAATTTTCCTTGAAATTCACTCATGACTATTACAGGACTGTCTATTAATTTGGGTTGATATATAGCAGGAACTATTTTGTCCCTCTCCCGACTGAAAAACTGGCTACACCTGAAGTTAGGCTTCCTCTGAAGAAGTGGTTTTTAAGATGTACTAATAAGGGAGTATTAAATGGATCACGAGCATTAGACAGACCCACCACCACGTTGTTTGGGAGATCAGGATAAATGATTACATGACCTGAGAACAGATGCCAGTCTTTATCTTGGTCTCCTAGTAATGGTCTCATACAATATTTATCCTGTTCTGATGGATTAACTTTACTCAGCTTAATGTTCTCTAGGTCGACCCATATCCTGAGGAACTTTGTAACTTGATCAATGTTTTTAATGATGTTAAAATGTTGTGTGTAGATACTAAAGTTTCTTTAGTAATTCTGTTGTTTACAACTTCTTGCTATTGTAAATAGTGCTACCA
>NW_022111323.1:5004592-5006529 GCF_000313985.2 Echinops telfairi | reverse complement strand
GAGGGCTAGTGACCATGAGAATTATTTCATGTGCTTGTTAACCATTTGAATGTCATTTTGGGGTGAAATGTCTCTCTATGTCTCTTGCCTATTTTTCGTTTGTTTTTTCTTATTGAGGTTTTCAGTATTCCATAGCTTTTAGAGAGTAGTCCCTTGTTTGTTGTGTCATTGTTAAAGATTTTCTCTCAGTCCTCAGGCTCTCTTTGTACTCTTCTGATGAAGTCTTTTGATGCAAGCAAGTACCTTACGTTTAATAGATCCCAGCCATCTATTTTATCTTCTCTACTCCATGTGCTTCTTTTTTTGTTTGATAGTATGTGTAAGCCATGAAATAGGGCCCTTAAGTTTGTCACTATTTTCTCATTGAGGACCTTTATAGCTCTGGTATTTACATTTAGGTCTTTGAACCATCTTAAGTTAGTTTTTGTATATGAAGTGACCCATCTTAAGTTTGCTTTTGTACTTGAGTTTAGGTACAGTTCCAGTTTCTGTCTTCTGAAGATGGAGATCAAACTTTGCCTTTGTTGAAGTGGTTGTCCCTTTCCAATTTCATGTTTTTCAGTCCTTTTTCAAAGATCAATTGCCTGTAAGTGAATTTATTTCTGAGTTTTCTATTCTGTTGCATTGGTTTATGTACTTACCACTGTACCAGTAACAGCTGTTTTGACTAGGGTGGCTATGTCATAGGTTTTGAGGTTGGGAAGTACTAGGCCTCCTACTTTATTGTTCTTTTTAAGAAATCTTTGTTTTTTCTAGATCTCTTCCATATTAAGTTAGTGATTAGTTTTTTCATTTCTTTAAAGAATGATGCTTGGATTTCAAATGGAATTGCATTGTATTTTTATACTGCTTTGGGTAGTCTTGATATTTTCACAATATTAAGCCTTCCTATCAATGAACACAGGATATTTCCTGGGTTGGAAACTTTTAAATGGCCTGCTCTATTTCTTAGTTTGCTATGGGTCTGTAGAAGTTTTCTCCATCAGTCTGCATTAATTTGGGTAGATGATGTGCTTCTAGAAATTAGTCCATTTCATCTAGGTTTTCAAAACTGTTGGAATAGTCTCATAATATTGTGCTTTTATGATTTTAATTTCATTTGTCCTGTTGTAATACCACCATTTTCATCTCTGTTTCTAGATATTTCCATCCTCTCATTTCCTTTCTTAAATTTGTCAGTAGTTTTTCAATTTTGTTAATCATTTAAAAGAGTTAATTTTTTAACTTGTTAAAATTATTAATGTTTTCCCCATTAATTCCGGTTCATTTATTTCTGCTCTAATCTTTATGATTTATTTTCTCCTATAGGTTGAGAATTTTGTTCTAATTTTTGAAAATGCTATGACAACAAATTGATTTTTGTTTTTACCTACTTTTTCACCTATAAATTGCCCTCTGATAATTTCTTTTTTTCTGTCCAAAACGTTTTGGTATGTTGTGTTTTTGTTCTCATTTGTTTCAAGAAATATTTATTTTATTCTTTATTTGACCTATTACCTTCACTTCCTTGCCAATAGTGAGGCTGTCTGGGGCCTTTCTTGCTGGGGGGCAGCATGGTCAAGATTTTTCTTGTCAGGTCTAGGGGACAGACAGAGCCTTCCTTATGTGCTATGTGTCTGGGTTGACTGGAGCCTTCCTTGCTGGAGATGGGAGTGGGATTGGGACAGCAGAAGCCTTCCTTTCCTGGGGATGGAGGTAGCCGGGCCTTTCCTTCCTGGGAGGTGTGGGCAGCCAGAGTCTACCTTGCCACATCCTGGAGACAGCTGGCTCCTTCCTGGACAGCGGACAGCCAGAGATTTTATTGGCAGTTTGAGGATATACGTGGAACCCTCCATTCCTGGAAGCTAGGATAGCAGGATTCTACCTTGCAAGTGAGCAGGTATGCCCAGGGTCTTCCTGGCCAGGCTGTTATGACAGCCCCCTGCCTTCCTTGCTGC
>NW_022111323.1:5002062-5003832 GCF_000313985.2 Echinops telfairi | reverse complement strand
TTAGTGTCCAAAGCATCAAATTCAGTTTTTGAAGCAGTCTCAATTCAAGTGAGAAAGATCATATTTTGACACTTGTGGACCTGCTTTAATTTTCTTTAACTTCAACCTGGATTTGCATATGAGCAATTGATAATCTGATCCACAGTTGGCATCTGGTCTTATTTTCACTGATGATAATGAAATTCTCCATCATACCTTTACTCAGAGTAGTCTATTTGATTCCTCTATATTCTATCGGTGGAAGTCCACATGTATGTTTATGAAAAATGGTATTTGCAGTTAAGAAGTGATTGGTCGTGACAAGCTTTCATGCCATTTCCAGCTTCATTTCTTTCATCAAGGAACATTTTTTGACTATTTATCCTTTCTTCCTCTTTGTTTCCAACTTTCAAAATCCAATCACCAATAATTATCAAAAAATTTTAATTGCTTTCAGTACTAAATGGAGTTCAATCACTACCCTCTCCCCGCCCAGGTCTCTCTTCCAAACCCTGAGCTCAAGTCAATTCTGTTTCTCCCCACCAGGAAAATGGGTCTCTGAAGATGCCCAGTCACCATTCCCTGGTCAGAGAAACCCTGAGCTGACAAAGCCTCGGAAATAAGCCCATTGTGCAGATATGGACAGAGACTGGGAAGGAGAAAGGATTGGCCCAATGACAATCCTGGAAACTATGGAAGAATTGAGACTGAGAGATCCTATGTTCCTGTGTTTTGTATAGGGTTCCCTAATGCCCATCACTCTGCCTGATTGACTGTGGGCTGCTAGGTCCAGGGACCAGATTGTTCATGAGTGAACGAAGGAGAAGTGTCTTTCACACAGAAAATATGTCTTTCAGTGTCTCTGGGACAAGATTGAAATGTGTATGTACATGGGACATGATCAGATATGGCAGCACCTAGAGGAAGGGTACAAGTTGGTGGGGAAACAAGGCACAGGGGCAGGCAGAAAGCTGCAACTTGAGTTTCCTATTAGATGTTCCTTGTCCTTTGCCAACTCTCTTCTCATTGAGGTGATGAGAGAAAAAAGAGGATATGTTATATAGGTGAGCTCCATTACATGGGGACCTGTTGACACAAACTTACCAAGCAGCCTAATCTGTAATTTCCTGCACTATGTCCAAGACCTTGTTCTAGACTAGAGCCCTAGTCTATTTACTTGATTCCTCTTTCCCTGAGGCTGGAATAGCACCATCAAATTCTGACTTGGATACTCACAAGATGTTTTCAACCCACTGGCTTTGGGTCAAACACAGCTGAATTGGAATCATTCCCAAAACATTTACTAAACTATTTGACAATGGATAACTTACTTCTCTAAGACTTGGTTTCTACAACTATATATTAGAGAAAATGATCCCTGCTCGGCCTCTCTTTGAAAGCACATACCTTGTCAAGAATTCTCTGTACTCTTGCTTTCCATGGTCAGTAGAAGGAGTTTTGAGTCCCTTGCCTTCTCCTTTTATATCCTGGTCTCATCTGGTAAGGCAGACACCCAAGGCTTCTCTGTGCCAGTCCAAATTATAGGCCATTTGTGCAATGAAAGTGCCTCTGGATCCCCAAACCTGTCCCTTGCCCCAGCCTTCCGAAAGGCAATCTCTGCACCCCTTTTATAGCATAAAGCACAGTCACACAATTACTGTCTCCATTCATACACACATGCACACGCTATAATCATTGTTCCAAGAATTCACCAAGGAAAAGAAGACACCCAAATTTTTTATCAGACCTTCTGTGTCATGGCCTCCACTAAATGCATCATATAACCAACTT
>NW_022111323.1:4976763-4998538 GCF_000313985.2 Echinops telfairi | reverse complement strand
TTATTGGGAACTAATACAGTTCAATCACATCAACATTATTGTACAATTGCTACTACAATTAGCTTGAAAATATTGTCTTTCTCTTTGTACTCCTTGATATCAGCTCCCCTTTTCCCACCCATCCCCACTCTACACCCCCAGGAAGCCTTATTCTACTTGCTGTTTCTGTAAGTTCTTCAATCCTGGGTATCATATACCAGAAAACCAAAAATTATAAAAACAATTCAAGAGGGATATGCCCTCAATGACAAAATACATCAGAGATAAAGTCCTATATGAAAAGACACATAGATAGATAGATAGATAGATAGATAGATAGATAGGTAGATAGATAGATAGATAGATAGATGATAGATAGATAGATAGATAGATAGATAGATAGATAGATAGATAGATAGAGTTGAAAACCAGATCAGGCCCACCATATATCAGAGGAGACTGTTAACAATTCACTAGAATACTGCATATATCACTATCTGAAGTGATTTTTTTATTGTTTTTTATCTATCTCACCTGACAGAATATAATCTCCATTAGGGTAGGGTTTGTGGCTTATCATTTTCACCATGGTAAAACTGACAAAAACAGTGGTTGGCATTGAGTAATCTCAATAAATGCTTGAATAGAGTTCTCATGATAATGTTGTGAGATACCTCCCAAAAGAGAGCCATTAAGTTTGTCCTAGGGTAGAGAACATTTGAGCTGGGGCTCCAAAGATAAGGAAGACATTTTCAAATATGTAAGGGAGAAAGGCTTTCCCAGGCAGAGGAAACAAAATGGAGGCATTAAAGGGCATGGAAATATCTGAGAGAAATGTGGCAGTTGGAGTGGCTGTATTGTATGATGTGTAGGGTGTAGGGTGAGTGATACAGAATGGTAGGCTGTGGTCACATTATGAAGGATCTCAGCTCCTTGAATGAAGGCTGTAATTTTTCCTATAGGCAATAGGGAGCCTTTGAAATGTTTTTAGTAAAAGAATAATATCAAGTATTTGCTAGCAAGATGCTTCTAGTGGAAGTGTGGAGGATGAGATGAAGAGAGACAGCTAGAGATCAAGTCACCTCTCCACAGTACAGCTAGAATGGAGGTTTGGACTTTTGAAACCTCAGTTCCTTTCATTATTTTCCTGGCTAGTTCCTCTCCCAGAACCCTTAGTGAAGATAGAAAACAGCTGTCCCATTCTCTCAAATGTCAGTGGCCCTCCAAGTCTAAGGTCTTAGTTTACCTTGGCCACTTTTTGCTTCCATATGGCCTAGTTCAATGTGGATAGCCCCTATGGCCCTGCCAAGATTCTAAGAGGAAGCACCCAGTGTGGACACAGAGACAATCTGTGACTTCTTAGCCACCCCACACACTCTTCTAAGTCCCAATCTGCTGAGCTCCATATTAGCTGCTTCCACCACCATGGTCATCTCTAGCTGAGGAAGTTTAAAGGGCCTTTGTTTTCTGGGATGTTGCAATACAAGACCAGCCTCAGGAAGCTTTGAAGTTGGTCTGTGGTCTGGTGTTGGGCTTATGCTTGGCAGTCGAGGCAGGCCACCCCAACCGAGGCTGCACTCTGGGCAGGGTGTGCTAAATTAGAACCTTCAGCCTTCCAATTAAAGAGCCAAAATAAACCTAAGAACTTTCCTACTGGAGCCTCAGTGCTCCAGCCTCTAAGAAGCCATCGATCTCTGCCCTCAGTCCCTAACTTACAAATGTGAAGGAGCTCAGTAGCCAGGGATTGTTAAAGGTTTGTCCACAAGGTAAAAAGGTGCATGTGTAGGACTGGATTCGGGGCATTGTGGTCGTTATATAATCTGTTGTCAATTTGAGATGACCTACGTGTGAAGGGGTGGAGTTTAGCATGTCAGTCAATCAGGCCATAGCCAATGAGGCCTCTTTGTGGGCATGGCATTCTCCTGAGGATTTTGGGAACTCCAATATTTCCTCCTTGGAGGAGAGAGACACACTGTCTCCTGACTCATTTCCTTGGAGATTCTCTACTGACAAGGCTGACTCCCTGCAAGACATTTTGTGACGAGAAGCCACATGAAGACACCCTGATGCTGGAAGAACCACGTGGAGACCCCTGCCAGTGCTAAGATGCTTACAATGCCACTGGATCCCCAAGACTTACCACCCACTGACCTGTAATCTTCCTGCATTCAGCGTCATTGCATGTGTTTCATGAGTTTGAAGAGTACTTTACAGATTGGTATTGGACATATGGGCCAATATTAGACATATGGACTTGATCTGGACTGGGCTGGGATGTTTTCTCAATATTCAATTGCTCTTGCATATAAAGCTCTTTTTTATACACACGTGTATGTCTATGAATTTGTTTCTCTAGTACCCGGACTAACACTGGCATTTATCTGCATTTTTATAACCAGTCCACTTCAGATTAGTCTGATTCAACACATCATGCATTTATTGTCAGGTAATGAGTTAATTTAGCTCTGGATTAACAATAGAGACTAATACAGTAGTGTGTTAGAGACTGTGGTAGTTATGTAATTGTCAATTTTAGAGGACTATGATTGAAGGGTTGGAGTCTACTCTGTCAATCGGATCATAGCCAAAGAGGCTTCTGTTTGGGCTGGCCTTCTCCTGAGAATTCTGGGAAATCTGGTACTTCCTCCTTGGAGGTGGGAGACTCTCTGCTCACACCCTGGGAGACATAGCAGCTGACAAGATACATGTACCCACCCTGATGCAGCCCTGGAAAGCCATGCAGAGACCCCTGCCAGTGCTTAGATGTTTCCAATGCCACTGTATGCAAAGACTGTCTACCCACTGGCCCGTGATCTTCTACATTCGACGTTGTTGCATGTGTTTTGTGAGTCTAAGGAGGACTTTATGGATTGATGTCAGACTAATATCAGATTTATGGACTTGATCTGGACTGGGCTAGGATGTTTTCTCAATGTTCAATTGCTCTTGTATATAAATCTCTTTCTGTCTTTTGTTAAATAATTTTATTGGGGGCTCGTACAATTCTTATCACAATCCATACATCCATCCATTGTGTCAAGCATATTTGTACATTGGTTGCCATCATGATTCTCAAAACATTTGCTTTCTACTTGAGCCCTTTTTATCAGCTCCTCATTTTTCCCCTCCTTCCCTATCCCCCTCCTGTATTAACCCTTGATAATTTATAAATTATTATTCTTTTGTTTTATCTTACACTGTTCGACGTCTCCCTTCACCCACTTTTCTTTTGCCCATCCCCCAGGGAGGAGGTTATATGTAGATCCTTGTAATCGGTTCCCTCTTTCTACCCCACCTTCCCTCCACCCTCCAGGTATGGCCACTCTCACCACTGGTCCTGAAGGGATCATCTGTCCTGGATTCCCTGTGTGTCCAGTTCCAATCTGGACCTGTGTACATCCGCTGATCTAGTGAGATTTGTAAGGTAGAATGGGGATCATGATAGTGGGGGGAGGAAGCATTTAAGAACTAGAAAAAAAAGGAAGTTGTATGTTTCATCATTGCTACCCTGCACCCTGAATGGCTCATCTCCTCCCCGTGACTCTTCAGTAAGGGGGTGCCCAGTTGCCTACAGATGGGCTTTGGTTCTTCACTCTGCAATCACCCTCATTTACAATGATATGATTTTTTGTTCTTTGATGCCTGATACCTGATGCCTTCGACACCTTGTGTTCACACAGGCTGGTGTGCTTCTTCCATGTGGGCTTTGTTGCTTCTGAGCTAGATGGCCGCTTGTTTATCTTCAAACCTTTAAGACCCCAGATGCTATATCTTTCGGTAGCCGAGTACCATCAACTTTATTCACCATATTTGCTTATTCACACATTTGTCTTCAGTGATAATATCGAGAAGGTGGGCACCCACTGATATGATTTTTTGTTCTTTGATGTCTGATTCCTGGTCACTTCTACACCTCATGGTCCCACAGACTGGTGTGCTTCTTCCATGTGGGCTTTGATGCTTCTGAGCTAGATGGCTGCTTGTTTACCTGCAAGCACTTAAGACCCCAGATGCTATATCTTTTTATAGCCCTGCACCATCGGCTTTCTTCACCACATTTGCTTATGCACACATTTGTCTTCAGCAATTGTATTGGGAAGGTGTGCATCACGGAATGCCAATTTAATAGAACAAAGTGTTCTTGCATAGAGTAAGTACTTGAGTGGAGGTCTAATGTCCATCTGCTGCCTGAATACTAAACCTATAAATATATGCATGTAGACCTATTTCCTCACTATCCTATATAAATATATTTACATATGTACATGCCTGTATTTAGAGCTCTATAAATGTCTTTTGCCTTCTAGTTCTTTACTTTATTTCCTTTTACTTTCCTCTTGTCCCACTATCATGCCCAGCCTATATTTGGGTTTCAGTAATTTCTCCCGGTTACACTGCCCTTGCTGAATCCCTACCAGCCATCTCACACCCTCCTTGCCACTAATATTGGATCACTTGTTGCTCCCTTGTCCCTGGGTTGGTCAGCACCACCTCCTTACCCCCAGCTCCCCCTCTCCCATGTCTCCTGGGAACCATTGGTCCCATTGTTTTCTCCTCCAGACTGTTCATCCAGTCTATCTCATGTAGATAGATCTGCACCAAAAAACAAGGCATAGCAAGAAAAAGCGACAAAAGAGAATACAGTGATAATAACAACAAAGAAAACCAATGACCTAGAAAAGAATAAATTAATTTAAAAAGCAGAAAAATAAATATTTTTTTAAATTTTAGAAAGAAAGAAAAACCTGTAAATAGACGAAGGTCTGATTTTTGACCTCTAGGTCTGACCTCCAGTCAAGTCCAATGGGGTGCCACGCTCTGGCCCCAGAGTCCATCCTTTGCACTCCATTGGGAGCTCCCTGCTCTGCTGCCTTCGTTGCTGTGCTGCACGCCTTTCACGTTTGGCCTCCGTGTCGAGGGGTCAGTCTGGGCCAATCCCAACACTGAGTCTCCAGTGTTGTCCCCGGTAGGGCCATGGGTCAGCGAGGGGCGTCGTGTCTCATATTGGGATCAGCCATATGGTTCACTCTGTGCATTGGCTGTTCAGAGTGGGGATATTTTCCTCTAGGCCTGGTGGACCAGGATGTGCTCCATTGTCTCTTCCTCCCCATTCATTTCCTCCCTTGTGCTCCTCTCCCCTAGATGCAGCTTCAGTGCAGTCCTCTAAAGTAAATTCTTGGGGGGGGGCAGTTATCCATGTAGCTGTTATGGAGACCGAGCCCTCAGGTCCCTCCACTGGCTCCCTTCTTCATGCTGGCATGCTGCATTAGCATCCCAGATCACTGGATTTAAATCTGGTCCCTCTTTCCCTGTGGAGATACAAACAATACCCTCCCTTTGCGTGAGTCAGTGCCCTATTACCCCGCCATGCATCTCTTCCCACCCCCTCCTTTTTAGTTGGCTACCATATGTACCCCTGGATTTGGTCTGGCCCCTGCCATACTACCTGGACCTCACCCCTGGAGTGTTTGCATACTGTAGATTTTTCCCTGTGCCCCCTTTGCATTTTTCTTTTCTTTTTCTTGTAAACTTACCTCAGCGGACTCATGTTGTACTTGTCCTTTTGTGCTTGACTTACTTCACTTAGCATAATTTCCTCCAGTTGTTCCCATGTGGCTATATGCTTCAAACGTTCATTGCTGCTTTTTACTGATGCATAGTACTCTATTGTATGTATGTACCACATTTTTTTAATCCTTTCGTCTGTTGATGGAATTTGGGTTGTTTCCAACTCCTTGTGATTGTGAGCTGTGCCACAATGAACATTGGAGCACAGATGTCAGGCTGTGGTCTGTTTCTTGCCTCTTCTGGGTATATTCCCAGTAGGGGGATTGCTGGGTCATAAGGTAGCTCAATTTCCATCTGTTTTAGAAATCGCCAAATCGCTTTCCATAGTGGCTGTACATACCTACAGGTCCACCAGTAGTGGATGAGAGTTCCTATCTCACCAAAGCCCCTCCAACACTTCTTGCTTTCTGATTTTTTGAATTGGGCTATCTTTGAGGGTGTTAGGTGGTATCTCATAGTTATTTTTATTTGCATTTCTCTTATGGCTAATGATCGGGAACATTTCCTCATGCTTATTGGCCATTCAGATTTCAGACTCTGTGAAACTTCTGTTCAGGTCCTTTGCCCACCTCCTCAGTGGGCAGTGTGTTTTTCTCTTTTTGGAAGCTAGCAGAGTATTGTAGATTCTAGTAATAAGGCCTTTGTCTGATGTGTCATTTCTAAAGATGTTTTCCCAGTCGGTGGGCTCTCTTATTGCTCTCTTGGTGAATTCTTTCCATGTACACAGGTGACTTGTCTTCAGTATATCCGACTTGTCTATTTGTGACTCCTCTGTATTAGTATCCTTCCCTATTTCCAATAGCATATGTATTCCCTGTGCCAAGGTTCTCAGGTTTGTCCCAATTCCCTTATTAGTGGCCCTAATTCTTTGGGTTTTTTTTTCCTCAAGGTCTGTCATCTACCTTGAGTTTGTTCTTATGCATTAAGCGAGGTAAGGGTCTTGCTTCATTTTTCTGCAGGTAGATATCCATTTTTCCTGGCACCATTTATTCAAGGGGGCATCTGCTTCCCATTTAATATTTTTTGGCCCTTATCAAAGATCAGTTGCCTATATGCTGATGTTTTTATTTCTGGGTCTTCAGGTCTTTTCAATTGGTCTGAATATATGTCGTTATACCAGTACCACACTGTTTTGACTACTGTGGCCATATCAGGTAGAGCAAGCTCTCCCACTTTGTCCTTCTTCTTGAAGAGTTCTCTGCTAATTCTGGACTTCTTCCCCCTCCATATGAAGTTGGTAATCAGTTTTTCCAATTCTTTGAAGAAGGATGGTGGTATTCATATTGGGATAGCATTGACCTTATATAGTGCGTTGTGCAGAACTGACATCTTTACTGTATTGAGCCTTCCAATCCATGAGCATGGGATGTTCTTCCATTTGTTGAGGTCACTCTTGGTTTCTTGGTTTTTTATAATTTTCCTCATACAAATCTTTCATATTTTAGTCAGGTACATCCCTAGATCTTTCAAAATGTGCTTGGCTATTATAAAGGGTACTACCTTTTTATTCATCTCTTCTGTGATTTTCTCTGATGTGTAGAGCAGTCTGATAGATGTCTGTTTGTTGACCTTGTATCCTGCCACTCTGTCATATTCCTCTAATGCTTCCAACACTCCACCTGTGTAGTTTAGAGGATCTTCAATGTATAGAATCATATCGTCTGTGAATAATGATAATTTCGCCTCTTCCTTTCCCAGGTGAATACCTTTGATGTCTTTTCTTTGTCTTATATTGTTAGCTAGGACCTCCAGTACGATGTTAAATAGGAGTGGGGACAAGGGGCATCCTTGTCTGGTCTCCTTTTTCAATGGAATTGTTTTCATCTTTTCTCCATTAACTACTACGTTGGCTGTTGGTTTTTCACATATAGCTTGTATAATATTGAGTAATTTTCCTTCTATTCCTGTCTTCTTGAGTGTCTTAAACAGGAATGCATGTTGGATGTTGTCGAATGCTTTTTTAGCATCTATCAATATTATCATGTGGTTTTTATCATTTTTCCTGCCAAAGATGCGAATAATACTGATGGTCTTTTGTATGTTGAACCATCCCTGCAACCCTGGTATGAATCCCACTTGGTTGCAGCAAATTATTTTTTAATATGCTTTTGTATTCTATTGGCCAGTATTTCAGTAAGGATTTTCCCATCGATGTTCATTAGGGATATTGGTCTGTATTTCTCAATTCTTGTGGGATCTTTGCCTGCTCTAGCTATCAGAATTATACTAACCCCATAGAAAGAATTTGGGAGTTTTCTGTCTTTTTCTATGTTCTGGAAGAGTTTGTGCAGTATTGGTGCCAGTTCTTCCCTGAGTGTTTGTTAGAATTCTCCTGTGAAGCCATCTGGCCCAGGGGATTTTTTTTAATTCCTTGATAACCTTATCTATTTCTTCCATTGCTATGGGTCTGTTGAGGTTCTTGACATCCATCTGGGATGGTCTATAGAGGGATTGTTTTTCCAAATATTTGTCCATGTCTTCCAATTTGTTGAATTCTTTAGGGCATAGGATACATCTCTTTCTTATACACATATGTGTGTCCATGGATTTGTTTCTATAGTCTACCCAGACTAACACAAAGACCATCGGGACCAAACCTTTCGTGTTCTACATGGAGCAATTTGACTCATAAAGCTAAAGGGACTGGTTACATATAAAGTCAGGGGACAGATCCAGGATTAGAATATTCTAATGCAGAATTAACCCAACCCCAGGTAGACCATGTTAGCTTTCTGATGGAGATTTGATGTTATGTTGGGTATGCCCTGGAGTATAACTAGAGTTCTGTCAGTCTGCAGAAATTCAGGGAGGTCTCCCAGAAGTGGATCCTTAGATTTCTGCCTGGGGAAAGGGCACCTGAAATGTAGAGAAGAGGCCACCCAAAATTGCGGGGGTAAGAAATCTCACAAGTGTGATTCATAATCAGAACCAGGAACCCAATGTGGTCCAAGAGTAGCATGGCTACATGGGTGTGCCTCCCTTATAGATGAGAAAGTGGAAGTTATTTGATGTGACACAATATTGGAGCTGGCTATTGCTAGGGTCTGTGCACTAATAGTGTTAATGATAATTATAACAGTAGCTAATGTTAAATGGTTATTGTGGGCCAACCATCTCTCAAAGCATTTCACAGTGATTAGCTCATTTAATCTCCGACAACCTTATGCAGTAGGAATTGTTATTATTGTTGTTCTCAATTTACAGCAGAGGACATTAAGAGAGACAAAACACAGAACAGAGGCAATGTATTGCTTCTGCAAGACCTGAGGGTGATCCTAGAGGACATACACAACCACCTAGGGCAGCAGTTATCAACCTGTGGATTGTGACCCATTTGGGGGTTGAACGACCCTTTCACAGGGGGCGCCTGAATCATAACAGTAGCAACATTATAGTTATGAAGTAGCAATGAAAATAATTTTATGGTTGGGAGTCACCACAACATGAGGAACTGTATTTATGGGTCGTGGCATTAGGAATGTTGAGAACCACTGACCTTGGGAGTTGTTTGCAATGGTCCAGATAAGAAAGAATAAGAGGACCTTCCTCTGTTGTACAGGTTTGGTAGCAGGGCTGGCAAAACAGAAACATCCTAAGACCCCTTACAGCCTCAATTGGTTAGGCTGGACAAAGATAAAGCAGAAGTTGGGGAAACAAAAGGACAAGGATTCAAACCAACTCCTTTAGGCAAAATAAGGTCAGAGAATATCTTTACTAGGATCTTTATAGTCCTGTCAGCAACAATAGCAACAACATGACACCCCTCACTGCCATTCAGTCTATTCCTACTCATAACAAACCTATAGGACAGGGTAAAATTACTCCTGTGGGTTTCAAAGTCTGTAATGATATATGGGAGTAGAAAGTCTGGTTATTCCCCCACAGAGGAGCTGATGGTTTTGAACTTCTGACCTGTGGTTACCAGCTCAACTCATAACCTTATTACACCAGGCTCCTGGAAAGTGCATTCTAGTAGATTGTGGTATGCCTGGTGCTTGGGGACTTGTGAGTTGCTAAAGCTCAGAGGCAGAAATCGTGAAGGGTGGCACACATCGAGACCACCCATCCAGCAAGATATGGCAGCCTTGAAAACAGCTAGGAGCATCTAGGATACATGTGTCTCCCAGAACCACCCAGGAAGCGGGCATGGGGAGAATCACAGATCAGCAGCAGCCGGGGGCTTAATTGGAGAGGAAATGTTTTGAGAATGATGAGGGCAATGAATGTACAAATGTGCTTTACACAATTGATGCATGTATGGATTGTGATAAAAGTTGTATGAGCCCCTAATAAAATGATTAAAAAAAGAAAAAAAAGACAATGATACACCTATAGCCCTCAAGAACATATATGCCTAGATCCTTAATAAAATATTAAAGAATCAAAAAAATAAATAAATAAAGCCTGATGAAACTTCTGAGACCTAGAGAGTTTCAGGATCACAATAGAGGCCCTTGGTGTGACTATCCAGTTGTGTTCTCTCATGGTAACAATGTAAAAGCTGAGGCAAAGAAAGGTGGAAAGGCATGCTCAATATCAGTTAGAAATTGGTGGAAATGTAGTCCCAGTCCCCAGAGTTTGATAGCCTACTGTGCTGCTTCTTCTTCTTTTTTTAATGAAAAGATCATTTTATTGGGGTCTCTTACAGCTCTTATAACAATTCATACATAAATTGTATCAAACATATTTGTACATATGTTGCCATCATTATTTTCTAAATATTTACTCTCTATTTGAACCCTTGGTTTCAGCTCCTCTTTTTCCCTCCCTCCCCCATGACCCTCATGACTGCTTAATAAATGATAAATTATTATTATTTTCATACCTTACATCATTGACTACTGTCTCCCTTCCCCCAGGGTTTCTGTTGTTCATCCCCCTGGGGGGCAGGGGATGTGGTTATGTGTTGTTCATTTCGATCCATAACCCCTTCCTCCCCTCCTCTCCTCACCTTCCCCCTACCCTCCTGATATTGCTACTCCCATTCCTGTTCCTGGATTCCATGTGTCATGAGCTCTTATCTCTCATCTGTACCTGTGCACATGCTCCAGTCTAGCCCGCAGTGAAAGGCAGGACTGGGGTCATGATAGTGGGTGTGGGTGAGGAAGCCTCAAGGACCCAGAGGAATGTTGTGTGTTTCATCGGTGCTATACTGCGTCCTGGTTGACTCACCCCTTCCTTGCGATCTTTCTGTGAAAGGATGTCCTATTTTCTACAGATTGGTTTGGGTCTCTGCTCTGACCCCCCTCATTGTCAACAATATGGGGTTTTTCTTTGTTTGCTTGTTTGTTTGGGGTCTTCTGATGCCTGTTACCCTATCCCGTTGACACCTCATGATCACATGTGCTGGTGTGCTTCTTCCATATGAGTTTGTTTCTTCTCTCCCCAATGGCCGCTTGGTTATCTTCAAGGTTTTTTTTTTGTTTTGTTTTTTAATATATGGAACGCTTCACGAATTTGCGTGTCATCCTTGCGCAGGGGGCATGCTAATCTTCTCTGTATCGTTCCAATTTTAGTATATGCGCTGCTGAAGCGACTCCAGATGCTACATCTTTTAACTGCTGGACACCATCTGCTTTTGTCACCGCATTTGTTTATGCACCCATTTTGTCTTCAGTGATTGTGCCGGGCAGGTGAGTATCACAGAATGCCAGGTTGTTAGAACAAAGTGTTCTTGCATTGAGGGAGGGCTTGAGCAGAGGTCCAAAGTCCATCCATTACCTCAGTGTGTTGCCATATAAATATATATACATAGGCCAATTACCTCCATTTTTATGAATTAATGTATTTACATATGTACACACCTATTGTTATATCTCTACCTATAGCTTTGATTCCTAGATCTCTCCTCTGTTTCGTTTTACCTTCCTCCTGACAGAAAAACTCATCTTGCTCCCATGGAGTAGCTGGTGGGTTTGAACTGCTGACCTTGTGACAGCCCAACAGGTAACTCACTATGCCACCAGGATATAATACTCTGCTTCTTTTTCAGCAGACCTTTGTGATTAGAGAGATCTAGGTATGAATGACAGTGGACTTATCACCTGAAATCTTGGAGGCCAAAAAGGTGGCACAATATTTTTCAAGGTTCTAAAAATAAAGTACTATAATTTTGGAATGCAACTGAGGAATAAAGTATAAATAAAGACATTCATGGTTACTAACAGAAAGGATGATGGGGCCGAGCCCAAGCCAAGCTATGTTGACCCCCTCCCCAAAAGAAGGCAATACAGAGGACAACACTGAAGATGTAGCCAGGGGAGAGAGGTGGGTCTATTCAGACCACAGGGGAGCAAACTAAGAGGGAGGGAAGGAGGGAAGGAAGAAGGAAGGAAAAGAGAGAGACCCATCACGGCCCACCAAGCCCAAGGGATGACATCCCTACAGAAAGGACTATAGGGCTGGCCCCATCACCAGACATGACATTGCCTCACTGACCTATAGTGCTACAGGGGACAGCACTGGAGACACTGTGCAGAAAGTGTACCCAGTCTATCCCATGCACAACAAGGTGAAAAACAAAAGGAGGACAACAGGGCAGCAAAGTGAGCAAAGTAACCAAGTCCACGAGGAATCCTGAAAATAGACTTCTGACTTGGGGGACAGGGCTTGGTACCACATCAGACTTGATCAGAAAACATGCATAAGGGTTAGCAGACAGGCCTGGAACTATCTATTGGGTTTTTTTTCTTCTTTTGTCTTGTTTGTTTTCTTTCACCCTATGTTTATCTATATAAGATAGGCAGGGTGAACACTCCCAAGGGGAAATCCACCAGACCGAAGCTTCCATGGAGATATGGGAGAGGAGAGAGTGGGGAGCCAACAAACTCAGGGATAAGGAAACAACAAGAGATCTAAAATTGATGGAAAGGAGGGTGTATAATGCCTGGTGGTGTTTAATCAAGTGCAATGCACCCTATAGGAATTATTGAGAGCCAAATGGAGAGCGAGCATGATAGTGGGATAGGGGGAAGGTGAAAGGAAATAGAGGAATGAAATAGGAGGAAAAAGCTATTTATAGAGGAATAGCTATAGGCATGTATATATCTTAATTTATAATGAAAGGGATAGAGGCCAATGTACAAATATTTATATGTTAACTATTAAGATAGCAGACAGACTTTGGGCTTCTACTCAAGGCATCTTTTAACACAAGAACACTTTGATCTAATAACCTGGAACTCTTTGATACTTACCTTCGCAAAACGACCACTGAAGACATAATACGTGCATGAGCAAATGTGGTGATGGTGCCAGGCTATCAAAAGATACAGTATCTGGGGTCTTAAAGGCTTGAAATTAAACAAGCAGTCTTCTAGCAGGGAAGCAAATAAGCCCACATGGATGAAGCACACCAGCCTGTGTGATTATAAGGTGTCAACAGGATCAGATAGAAAAAGATCCAAAACAAGCAACTATATCGATGCAAATGAGGGGGATTGGGGTGGAGACCCAAAGCCCATCTTTAGACAATTGGATATCACCCCACAGAAGGGTTATAAGGAAGGGATGATTCAGTCAAGGTGCAGTATAGCGCAGGTGAAACACACATCATTCCTCTAGTTCCTGAATGCTTCCCCCCCACCACCACCATGATTCAGTTCTACCTCACAAATCTGGCTAGACCAGAGAACACACATTGGTACAGAGAAAAGTTCTTGACACATGGAATTCAGGATAGATAAACTCTCAGGAATAGTAGTGGGAGTAGCGATATCATGAGAGTAGGGGGGTTGTTGGGGAGAGCGAAGGGGGAGAAAGGGGTAACCCATCAAAACATTGGATATAGAGCCTGAGGTAGTTAGTTTATTGTGCCAACTTGGCCGATAAACACATGTGGGGTTAATTGAAGGGCGGAGAGATAAATGGTTCAGCAAGCCTCCCTTTCTTGTCTCTTACTCTTTGATCATCAGACCAGTATGCAGCTGCCTTGCTTGTTCTGTGCCTCAATTTGCAAGCTACACGACCTGTGGGACACCTAACCTGTGGACTGTGTCACTGTAATTTGAGGTTCCTTCAAGACCTGCTTCACCACACAATTGGAATTTATGTCTCTTGAGCTGAGGACTGTCAGACCTTGTCATCTGGCTGATTGTTGATGACCTGCCTTGCTGTTTGCTGCCTGTGCCCGGATAGCCTGAATTGCTCTACAGAGGACTACCTGGCAGCCCTCAAGACTTGAAGGACTGCCAGTGTCTCATAACTGTCTCATGGGAGTGAGTTGCACTGAGACATTTGTACTGCTTTATAATTTAACTGTTTATTTCTTGTGTTATATATGTCTATCTGTATAAATATATATAAAATTATTAGCAATCTGGTTTTGTCTCTCTAGAGAACCCTCTCTAACATATTTTGGTACCAGGAGTGCTTCTAGAGAAATAAAATTATAAATATGGGCTTCTTAAATTGACCTGAGCAAGTTTACAGACCCATAACCCCTTGAATGACAGGAAGGCTGGGTCCCTTTGAAGGAGGACCCTGCTACATTACCGAAGGTCTATACTGCTGATCTTTCTTCTAGCCTTCTCCAAAGGCACCTGCTGCCTTTGAAAAGAGTGACTGTTCCTTGGGGGAAAGGAAATAATCAAACTTTTCCTGGATTACTGGACACTGGCTCAGAGCTGACACTAGTTCCAGGGGACCCAAAGTGTTTCGAAGGCCCACCGGTCAGAGTGGGGGCTTATGGAGGTCAAGTTATAATGGAGTTTTAGCTCAGGTATGCCTCACTGTGGGTCCAGTGGGTCCCCAGACTCATCCTGTGATTATCTCCCCAGTTCCAGAATGCATCATTGGAATAGACATACTTAGTAACTTGAAGAACCCCCACATTGGATCCATGAAATGTGGAATAAGGGCTATCACGGTAGGAAAGGCCAAGTGGATGCCATTAGAACTGCCATTGCCTAGGAAAATAGTAAACCAAAAGCAGTACCGCATTCCTGGAGGGATTGCAGAGATCAGTGCCACCATTAAAGACTTGAAGGACTGCCAGTGTCTCACACCTGTCTCACGGGAGTGAGTTGCACTGAACCATTTGTACTGCTTTATAATTTAACTGTTTATTTCTTGTATTATATATCTATCTGTATAAAAATATATAAAATTATTATCAATCTGATTTTGTCTCCCTAGAGAACCCTGTCTAACACATAGCCCCACCAACCTGAACGGAGTGGATAATAGAAATGTGGATGAAGGGAGACAACGGACAGTGTAAGATACAAAATAATATTAACAATGTATAATTTATCATGGATTCACGATGGTGGGGAAGGGAGGGGGGAAAAGAGGAGCTTATAACAAGGGCTCAAGGAGAAAGTGTTTTGTAAATGATGATGGTCAACATATGTACAAATATGCTTGATGCAATTGATGTATGGAACACTGGAGGAGCCCCCAATAAAATTATTTCTTTTAAGAAGACATTCATAGTTGAAAGAAAACTAAGGGGATGTGTAACCAGCATATCTTCCTTAAAAGAGATGTTAAAGTTCTTAAGATGAGATGACAATGATACCAGAAGGAAACTGTAACAGGGATATATTGGCTTTTTTTTTGACAGGTTGGTCTTCAACCCCCTCCTCCAGTCCCCAAATCTGTCTTTTATAGTCTTTCCAATTATGCCCTTTGCCCCATGACAGAGTTGGCAAAGCTCCAGAAGTCCAGGGCCTGGGTCTATGGGCAAGGCTCAAAGCTAGAGACTACATGGGATGTGCAATCCTGGAATGCAGATTTGCATCTAACACCAACATTAACTCAGGCAGGTCTCTTGTCTTCCATACGTTTTTTCGTTTTGTTTTCCTCCATCTGACAAATGGGGTCAGTTACATTTGTAGTTGTTGGTAGCTACCGTCCAGTCAGTTTTAACTCATAGAGACCCTATGCGCATCAAAAGGAAATACTACCTGTCCTGTGCCAGTCTCACAATTATTCTTATTTTTGAGTCCATTATGGTAGTCAATGTATTCATTCTTCTTGATGAATGCCTTCCTCTTTTTTTTGCTGCCCCTCTACTGAATCTAGCATGATGTCCTTCTCCAGGAACTGATCTCTCCTGACAATATATACAAAATATGTGGCATGAAGTCTTGCCATTCTTGCTTCTAAGGAGCATTCTGGCTGTACATCTTTCAAGACAGATCTGTTTGCTCTTTTGGCAGACCACAGTACTTTCAGTATTCCTTGCCATAATTCAAATGCATGAATTCTTTTTCAGTCTTCCCTTTTCAATGTCCAAATTTCACTTGCATAAAAGGTGATTAAAAATACCATAGTCTCAGTCAGGCACACCCTAATCCTCAAAGAAACATTCTTGCTTTTCAACGTTTTAAGGAAGTCCTCTGCAGCAGATGCACTTAGTGTAATGTGTCATTTGATTCCTTGACTGATGTTTCCATGAGCTTTAATTGTGGATCCAAGCAAGATGAAACCTTTGACAACTTCAATATTTGCTCCATTTATCTTGATGTTACCTATTGGCCCAATTGTGAAGATTTGGCTTTCTTTTCATTGAGAGGGTTCTGATACATTCTATTCTTTTGTAGGTTTGAGATAAGAGAAGTGAAAGCCAGTCTGTGAAAGAACCTGTCCAGACGGGAGGGATGATTATTGCCATCCCTGTTGGCTTACCTCCTCCGCAGCTAGCTAGATATTGGAAACAGTAGCTCAACTTCCTTTAATATTTTCCATGAGGACTTTGCAGTTTGAGATTCTAGGGCTTTGAGGAAACAGGGATAAGATGTCTCTTCCATGCAGTAATGGCTGTTTAACCTGTGCCTACCTCTTTCCATGGATTCTTTCTGGTAATAACAACTCCTTTTTCACATATCTTGGTGATTTAGTGAGTAAGTATTGGGCTACTAATCACAAGGTCATCAGTTTAAAACCACCAGGTTTTCTGAGGGAGAAAGATGTGGCTTTCTATGCCCATAAAGATTTACACTCTTGGAAACCCACAGGAGCAGTTCTACCCTATGCTAAAGAATCACTATGAGTCTGAATTAACTCAATGGCTGTGAGTGGGATTTGGTTTTATCTAAAGAGAAAGGAGCCCAGGTAGTGCTCATAGGTAGCCCGATTAGGCATAAGGGAAAGGGTTGTCTCTCCCAAATGCCTGCTTAGTGAAAATGAGCAACCCATACCACAATAATGGGCTGGAAAGAAATCAGGCCCACTAATTAGACACCTATGGGAAAATCCAGAACTAAGCATGCCAGACTCAAGCCCTCTCGGCCCAGATGGAAACCAACCTGGGCACACCCACCTTAGGCACCAGCAATATGACATCACCCAGTTGTGCTTAAACTCAGCCAATAAGGTCAACAAATACCCTCAACCACGCCACCATAGCCAAAGGAGATGAAAGCATGCTGTGGATAGACCGCAGGCCCTTCTTTTTCTCTGCTCTAGTTTTGTGCTGTAAGCAGAGGGTGAGATTCCTCCCACATATGGACACACATGCTCCTGTGTACCCGCTCAGGGCCTGTTCAGGCCCACATGTTCTTGGCCTCTGGGGATTTCCTGATACCACACGTGTGGCTTTGTACTTCTGTTCCCAGTACTCCATACACAGGTTTTCCGTGCTCTCCAGAAATGGACATTTTCAGTTGTGAACTTTACTACATCTCCGCCATGTGGCCTTGCACACTTTCCAGAGATAGAATATACTTTCTGAGACTGTAATACCTGAAACTTCACTTTCCCACATAAAAGTTACTTGGATTTACAAAAGTGCTTTGGCCATGTGAATTTTTTCAGCGTTGGGGAACAAGAAGCCAGGTAAACCACCCCAGAAACCTAACACTGTTATAGGGTAAGTATTAGACGGCTGAAGGCAAGGTTGGTGAATCAAACCCATCAGCTGCTCCACAGGAGAAAGATGTTGCTATATAATCCCATAGAGACTTATAAAGCCTAACTGACTTGATGGCTGTGAATTTAATCACAAGAGAAGTAAAGGCCAGTGTCATATATCAGGTGTTTGTTAAACTTGGAGTTAGCTGTGATAGCACCTGCTGACTCATGGATGCTTTGTGCCCAAAGCTTGAGGGCCAAGGTGAGCAAAAGAACAGGGAGGAACAGCTTCTATAGTTGAGTTAGGAAGAAGGGCAGGAATGAAGCTGGATCTGTATATATATTGTATATATTGGCTACCTGTATATATATTGTATATATTGGCTACCAGAGGAGTCCAGAGATCTGACCTCGATACATTTGATAATCAGGCATGCCTCTTTCTCTCCTCAAACGTCAATTTTCCCACCTGTAATTTGTGTGAGCATGGGAGGTTGGTTAGACTACTGTCTCTAAGATCTTCTCTTGCTCTGACATTTATAGCCTTAATTAAGTGAGTTAATCCTTAAGACAGGCGGCTGAGGAAGTAGGGGAATTCTGAAAGTTCTTGGGCACTATAGTATGATCCTCTCTGGAGTACTTTGTTGCTGACTGGAGGACATGGAAGTTCTGATTCTGCTAATTATTATCTGCATAACCTTGGGCAAGTCACATAATGTCCTTAATATCCTGAGCATAGCTTTCCTTTTTTACCACTGTTCCCACCGTAGTAGGACATTGTTATCTCAGTAGGCCATGTAGAGGACAAGGAGATCCTCTTTTCCTGTGATGGGAGGGTTTTCAGGATAGCTCAGACAGGTGTTAGTAACAGCATAGTTTCTAAGTCTTTCCTGGTTTGGACTACCCTGCACAACCTAGCTTCTTGGCAGGTGGCACAAGGGTTTCTAATCTCCCACCTGGGTTCCTTTGAGCAAACTGGCTCTAATCTGACTATCTGACTGATTATCTTAGGTCTCGGCTGCACTTCTCCTCTAATAGATTAACCTATCAACAGATGGCAGAGTTTTGGAAATACCACTCTCACTGCTTACTCAGAGGTGACATCATGTCCTTGTTCACAGGGATTTGAATTGAGCTGAGGCATGAGAGGATTGTGGTCAGTGAAAGAGATGGCTGTGTTGAGCTTTCCAGTTGTGTCCTTAAAAAACATGCATGGAGAGGAAAAATTTTTGGAGACATGGAAAGTTTAGAAAGCTGAGCTTTCAGGGTATTAAGGAGCCTTGATAATGTAGTGGTTATGAGTTGAGCTGCTAACTTCAAAGTTATCAGTTCAAAACTATCAGCCACTCTGCAGGAGAAAGATGAGGCTTTCAACGCCTGTAGAGAGTTAGTCTCAGAAGGCCACAGGGAATGTTCTACCCTGCCCTATATCGTATCTATGAGTCTTGATGGAATCAACTCTATGGCAGTGTTTTTGTTTGTATTCTGTCTGGTGCTCTAGTAGTTGGAGAAGGTACGGAAAGGGATTAAGGTTTCCTGTGAGTGGAGAAAGTCAGGGGCTGCTTCAGGTCCAATTCAGACAGAAAGGATAGGTCTCTAGTCTCAGAACATGGCTTCCTAAAATTCTACAGGCATTGGAAGAGTGAGGAAGAGTAAAGAGGTCCCAGAAAAGCCTAGGTAGCATATGAATCCTAATCAAGTTGAACAGAGTAGTAAGTGACATTGATTGAGCCACTCCCAATCCTCACTTGAGGGCAAGCCAGTGTCTGGGCTCTTGTCAAAATGCTGTGCTGAGTTTTGTCTTCACCACAGAGTTGAGTGTGTGGGATGGTTGCCAAAGATTCGCTGTTGAGGACTACAAAGAGATGAAAGGGAAATGGTGGTGGTGGTCTAAGGCTCGCCACCCATCCTCCTGGCAAGCATCAGAACCCCACTCCCTTTTTGGGCTGGATGTGGGTCTTGGTAGAAGAGATAATTCATCTTGTACTAAAGAAGTCCAAGTAGCTCTTTTTTCCAGTCCCCCGACAGTCAATCCGTTGCCCTCTATGTAAAGAAGCAGACAAATTTACAGGCTTATTTCCAATTTCTGTGTAAACTGTCAGGTACTTCGTGCATGGTATAGTATATTGAGTATTGCTTAACTCTGTGACATGCTTCCTTGCCTTGTTAGTCATTTTCTCTTTTTCCAAAATTGATACTTCCCCTTCCCCGATGAGACTTTAAATGGCATCAATGTCTCCCTTCAAGAAATTATTTTTCAATACAACTTAGCTGGAGTCAGATTTGGCTTCTTCTGGCTAAAAGTCAAGAACTAGGGTACTTGTCCTAGCTCTAGAACAGATTCACTGCATAATGAGAGGTTGGGTCAGATCAGTCTGGGTCTCTTGGGTAATTGAGCAAAGCACTGAGCTGTCTTACTTTCAAGCTAAGGCACACAGTAGGCATTCAATTATTAGATTAATGCATATATGATTATGGAAAATTGCCTCCAGCCCCAGCTAGTCTAACCCCTGTACTCTATGTTGGACCACATATACTCCTGACCACCATTCTTCCCTGGGCTTCCATGATCACTTGATCTCAGAGAAAAAGGAACAGAAAAACAGTCATGGATTGCAGAATTGGACCTGGCTCTTACTCTGTTAAATCTGATGCCTTCCTGGCCCATTAGGGAAGGCCAAGACCCTGAGAAAAGGAGGAGCTGGCCAAAGGTCAAACAATGTTAGGACTCTGTTGTCCTGCCTCTTTTATAATGTATGTCCAGATTTTTTTTAAGTTTGCATTCCAAAGATACCATTCCAAAGCAAATTGCTCCCACAATATGTTGGGATTTTAAAGCATGCCAAGATGGTATCTGAGCTCTCCTCACTCCATTTCACTTCCAGCACTCCTAGAGCTAGAGGGTAAGAGTGCCTTTGATCAATCAGGAGTGGTGACTATACTTCTCTGGGTCTGACAGCAGAGATGAGCCAGAGGCTGGCCCATGCCCTCTGGATTCTGGGATAGAACACAGCATCACCAAAGAGAAAGTCCAGCCTCTAGCCTGGGGCTCTGCATCTGGGGCATTCAACACAAACCCTGTACGTCTGGAAGTGGGAGGACGGGGGAGGGGCAGGGGTTAGGCTGGGAGATGTTTGTGCTAATTCTTGGCAGTGGAATCAGTGTGATAATCAGGCTGATGTCTCCAGAGTTAGCTACTACTCAGTGCTGGTGGGCTTTGCTGTCCAGCCATTTTCTGTTCATACTTTCCTCTCCTTAAATCCCTGTCTCAGCTTCCACACCAATTATTATCCCTTTCTCAGATAAAGTTGTGGGCGTGGGACATCAGATCCTGGGTTAGGCTATGACAGTGTCTTGCTGTATGATCTTGAGTCTGTGTTTTACATTCTACGGACTCTGGTCTCCCCAGCTACAACACATGGAGACAAAGGTATTTATTTGTTCTTGTGTTGCTACTTTTTGAAACTCTGATTCAAGGAATGTGATTTGTGACCCATTCACATCTCAAATGCCAAAAACAAAACTCACTGCTGTCAAGGCAATTAGCTTAAATTTTAAGTACCTGGTTAGCAGAAGGTCATGAATAACAGTGAAAGCCCCAAATCCATTTGAAAAATCCTCACATAAGGTAAGTCTCCACTGAATTCTTTCTATTAACCAGGTACAGTTCAAAATCACCAGTCACTTCTTGGGAGAAAGAAGAAGCTTTCTACTCTGTAAAAAGTGACAGTCTTGGTAACCCATAGGAGTAGTTCTACCTTGTCCTATATCAGTTCTACCTTGTCCTATAGGGTCGCTAAAAGTTGGAGTCAAGTAGATGGCTGTGGCTTTGAGTTTTTTATAAACCAGGGATATGAATAATCTTGCCCTCAGGCACAATTCATTGGAAAGTAGATTACCTCTGTCCCTCTCCCGTGAGCCCCAGGAAGATCAGTATACCTTAGTGACTTGCCTGGGTATGTCCTTGATGGAGACAGCCGTACTGAGGTTGCAGTCATGGGTCATGCCTTGGTTAAAAGGCCCTGGACCAATCTTGTGAGCTCTACTGTGTATGTGCTCCAGCCATGATCCTATTCATCCTTCTGTAGTCCCACCTGTAACTGTGGTGTATTGGACTGCCAGCAATCATGCTTTTGTGACAGTTTATTTTCCCTTTATATGGCCTTAAGCCTCAAAACCTCAGCAAACCCTCAGACACTATCAGGACATTGTGCTAATGATATCCTTCATCTGGATGATGTGTCTTTGTCTTGTCTTCATACTGTTTAAGGTTTGATAAATGTTCTCCTTAAATTATATTTGAGATTAGATGTGCTTTTGTACACTAAAACATTCATAGTGAACCTAAAGGACAGAATAGAGATGCTCCTTTGTATTTCTGAGATCGTAAATCTTGACTAGAGCAGAAAGCCTCATCTTTCTCCTACAGAGC
>NW_022111323.1:4970960-4973979 GCF_000313985.2 Echinops telfairi | reverse complement strand
ATTTCATCAAAAATCTGGGTTTAAGTACACATTGATGTTGAAGCCAAGAATCCTTTTTTGAGGGGAGGTGGGGAAGAGCATGTAATTAGATCCTTCCTAGTCAATGAAGGGTAGAGGCTGGAGTTAGACTTCCCAGCCTACTCTATATTGCACTTGAGGACCTGGTGCTCAGTAGATCCAAGGATTGTCTTATTTATGCTTCTATAATAATCCAGGTCTATCTCATTAGGACTGGGGAAAACTTTACATCAAATATCAAATTGGAATTGTTTAGCAAAGAGGTTCTCTGCCAGAATTTTTCTTCCCCAGTGATACCCGAGGCACTCTAGATTTTGGATTAAAAAGACAACAAAGAAGTATAAAGACTTCTGGGGTGGAGGCTAGTTGAATAATCCTTGGCAGTGTGCTGTGAACCAAAGAAGGTTGAGGGCATGGAGTGTCATTTGGCAAAGAAGAAGGGATTTCAAATCATGTGTGCCATAAGTACCAAGAACTTTGGCTACTTCTCTTAGTCTGCATAAAAACCCAGTGAGAGGTCTTCTTTGCTGCATTTTATAAGTAACGAACCTACAACACAGAGAGGTTAAAGGGACTTTTCAGATTACCAACAGTTCATAAATCAGAATCAGGAGTCAAAGTCAGTTGTTTTTATAAACCTCATTGTCTCTCTTCCACCTCTGAATTACATTGATTTACCTCAGAAAGTGCAAAGCATATTTCCAGCAAAAGAAGTCAGTGAAAGCTTCACAGAAAAAGTGGCATTTAGGATAAAGCTTAAAAATAGATCTGATATATAGGCAGATGGAAAGGAAAGTATTCCACTGAGATGGGATATGATAGATCAAAGAAATGGGGCCAAGACATGGGAAAACACATTGGGAGGAAAACAAGGATGTCATATTGACTCATAGGAATGGATGCTAGAATAAAAGATGATGCTCAAATGATAGTTTAGGGCCAATGAACAAGCTGGAGTTTATCTACCAGAATCAGGAATTTGGCCTTTATCCTATAGGCCATGGGTAATCACTGAAGAATATTCAATAGGCCATAGACAGATATGGATAATTTCAACAGACCCATAACAAAAGAAGGAATAGAGAAGGTCCTTAAATTTCCAACCAAGAAAAGCGCAAGACCAGATGGTTTCACAGGGGGATTGTGTCAAGTATTTAGTGAAAACCTGACACCAATACTATACAAAGTATTACAGAATATAGAAAAGTAAAACAAACTCACGAACTCATTCTATAGCAAGCATAAACCTGATCCCCAAACCAGAACACTGCAAATCAATATCCATTACGTACAGATACAAAAATCCTCAACAAAATACTGGCCAATAAATCCAACAATGTATCAAATAATAATAGTAATAATAATTCACCATGACCAAGTGGGATTCATACCAGGGATGCAAGGATTGTCCTTAATTCAAAAACAGCAATGAATTTAATCCACGACATAAACAAAACAAAAAAAGAACCACATGATTATGTTAATAGATGCAGAAAAGGCATTTGACAATATCTAATACCCATTTCTCATAACAACACTCAACAAAATAGGAATAGAAGGAAATTTCCTCAACATAATAATGGCCATATATGAAAAATCAACAACCAATCTTACACTCAACTGATAAAAATTAGAAATATTTTCCCTGAAAATGGGGGCCAGACAAAGATGGCCTCATCATCACACATTAAACATTGTAGTTGAAATCTTAGCCAGAACCACCAGGTAACAAAAAGAAATAAAGAGACTATAAATAATCAAAGAAGAAATGAAATCCTCACTATTTGCAGGTGATATTCTATATATTGGGAACCAAAAAGATTTCCCAAAAAAGATCATTGGAAACAATTGAGGAATTTATAAATGTAGCAGGATATAAGGTTAGCAAGCAGAAATCAATTTGACTCCTATATACCAGCAAAGAGAACTCGAAAAAAGAGATTAAGAAAGCAATAAAATTTATAATAACCGCACAAAAGAGAAAATATTTAGGAATAAACCTAACCAAAGAAACAAAAGGCCTGTACAAAAAAACTACTGAACACTATTACAAGAAACCAAAAAGAACCTACATAAATGCAATAAGATCCATGTTCGTGGATAGGGAGTCTTAACATGTGAAAATGTCAATACTATCTGAAACAATTTATATACACAATGCAATCCCAAACTCATTCTTTAAAGAAATGGAAAATAAAATTACTAATTTCATATGGAGAGGGACGAGACACCAGGATAAGCAAAGAATTTCTTAAACAGAAAAATGAGATAGGAGACCTCATACAACCAACCTCAAAACCTACTACATAGCCACAGTAGTCAAAACAGATTGGTAATTGTATAATGATAGATGCATAGGCCAATAGAACGGAACAGAAAATACGAAAGCATCCATATACAGACAGCTGATCATTGACAAAGGACCAATAACAATCAAATGGCATGGGGACAACCTCTTCAACAAATGGGGTCAGAAAAGTTGGATCTCTATATATATAAGAAGGAAACAAAGCCCAAATCTCTCACCATGAATTAAACTAATGCAAGATGGATTAGAAACCTAAATATAAATGATATAGATAAAAGGAAAACTGAGACAAACTTAAGGACCTATGGCAGGGCATACATAAATAAATAAAGCACACATAGCAGAAGGAAAAATAGATGAATGAGACCTACTAAAAATAAAACACATATACAAATCAAAAGAATTCAGCAAAACTGTAAAATAAGAGCCCGCAGATTGGAGAAAATTTTTATCAATGACACAACAGATAAGAGTCTAATGACCAAAAAAAAAAAAGAGTCTAATGACCAGACTTCAACCCAGTGTTCCAAGGTGTGAATACAACATGCCAGCGCGAAGTAGAGAACCAGTGGAGTGGTCTGGGGGGCTGGGCCCAGCCCAAAATACTAAGTGGATGCCTGCCCCTCCCCAGAGAAGAATTTATTTCAAAGGATGGCACTGAATCTGCAGCTTCAGGAGAAGGATATATCTGAC
>NW_022111323.1:4967083-4968892 GCF_000313985.2 Echinops telfairi | reverse complement strand
CAGAAGGCATGAACAGACAGTTCACCTAAAATGACACTCAAATGCCCAACAAACACATGGAAAAAATGGTCACAATCACTAGACATCTGGGAGATACAAATTAAAAATATGATGAGACATCACTTTACTCCCACAATGATAGTTCAATTAGAGAGAGAGAGAAAGCAACATATGCTAGAAAGGATGTGAAGAAATTGAAATTCTAATATACTGCTAGTGGGCTTGTATGTACAACCACAGTGGAAAGCAATTTAGTAATACCTGAATTAACTAGGAATGGAAATTCCCTATGATTCAGCGATATATTGGGTATATTGAGAATATACCCAAAGAAGTAAGAGACAGAACAGAAACAGATGTATGCTCTCTCATGTTTATTGCAGCAAGAAGCTGGAAATGGCCCAAATACCCATCAGTAGAAAAACACAAAAAAACTGTGGCACATACACATAATAAAATACTATGCATCCCTAAACAGCAGTGATGAAAGTAAAAACCACCTCATGATTTGGAGGAACCTGAAAATCATTATCCTGAGTGAAGTTAGCCAATTAAAAAAGGTCAAATAATGGATGAGCCCACTACTATAAGAATAAACACCAAGACAAAAATAGGCTTCTGTTCTGAGGACATGTGAATTTTTAATCCAGTATCCCAAGTGTCTGCCTTGCGTCCAGGAACCATATTTCACTCTCCCTATATATGTACATCTTGAAACCACTCTGACAGAGGAAACCTCACGTCAGCTGGGTTTAGTTTCTCAAGGTGGAGGGCAAGGGAGAAGACCATTCAGTTGCTGGCATGCAAGATTGTGCTAAGGTCACCCTAAATCAACAGACCCTGTTATAAGAGTTATAAGTAGACCTTAATGGAAATTCAAGTCAAGATGTGGGCAGAGGATGATGTATCTCTTGGAAAAGGCAATTACATTTCTTTTGGTGTGTAAATGAGGAGGAGCAACCTACCATGGTAAAAATTCTTAATAATACTTACATAGAACCCAAACGGAAAATAAGCCTAGTATGTTTCCAATTGAACATTTTTGACCTAGCTTCTATCCAGCCCTTGATGACCCTGGCTGTGTGCTATAAACTACTGGGATTCTAGACTCTCTGTCTTTAAAAAGCCCACAATATCCTTCATAGGCCACACCAGAAGGACTTGATGTGGAAACTACACTAAATGAACTGAGCTTTACCTCAAACTCACCTGTAGCCATTAGACTTAAGGGTGAAACTCCATAGTGTGAGAAGAAGCAGATGACTGCTACCCTTTGGTTGGATTTCTTGCTTTGAGGGTAACCAATGAATAGTGGCCCAGGGCAAACATATATTTACAATTTTAATGCTCTCTTTGCTTTATTGTTTCATGTATTAACCTGAGAGATGTGGGTTAGGCATTTGTGAATGTATGTTATTGGAAGTTTTGCCCTATCACAAGCCCCCATTGTTTGGGTAAATATGGTCCAATCACTTAGGAATATAATCTGTACAAGTCAACAATTCATATATGTGTCTTTTAGCACTCCTGTAAGAGAATAATTTTCTTTTCTCCACAGTGTTTTTAATTGCATACTATTGGCTAAATTAATGACATTATCAATAGGATTAACTTATGCATAACTCCGGTGGAACAATTGATAATGTTCTCTTTTGTAAAATAATGAGATTTCTAAAGTAAATCAGACTATATATGAGTGGATTTGGGCTTGAACTTAAATATAGCCCCAATATAAGAACAATTAGTTCTTATGATGTGGTCCCGTTCAATACTTGCCCTCACAAAGAGATCATTGATGACATTGTGCTA
>NW_022111323.1:4959837-4966761 GCF_000313985.2 Echinops telfairi | reverse complement strand
AGATATTAAATGCCACTAGACTCATCCAAAGTGATGAGATTTCATCAGTTGCTTCAAAATTAAGAACAGACAACCAAGAAAGACTTGACTCCCCACTTAGGAAGAAGTTGCCACTGAAAATCTTACAGATAACTTAGAAACATTGTCAGATTTGAAGATCTAATGAATGGAAGGAGTTCATATTCCGAGGTAGTGCCAGAAGGTGGGCCCCTTGGGTCAGAGGACATTCAAAATGTGACTGTGGAGGAGCTGCTTTCTCAGAGTGGAATCAGCTATGGTGACGTAATAGAGTACAAATGGAGCCTTTAGGGCCTTCATTTGCTAATGGAGTACAACTCAAGGTGATGAAAAACAGCTGTGAAAATCTGCTAATTATTGGAACTTGGAATGTGCAAAGTATGAATCTAGTAAAATTGAAAGTGGTCAAAATGTCATAGAAAGCATAAAGATGAATACCGTAGGGATTAGTGAGTTAATACGGCCTGGTATTGACCATTTTGAATCAGAAAGTCATATGATTAACTATTTGGGGAATAACACAATCAAGAGCAAAGGAATGCATCCATTGTCAAAAGGGACATTATAAATGCAATCTTGAAGTACAACGCTGTCTTTGATAGGATTATATCTATCCGTCACGGAAATCCAGTCAATACAAATATTATTGCAATTTATGCACCAACCAGAAAAGTTACTGATGAATAAATAATTTGAAGAATTCTACCAACAAATTCAGTGGGAAATTGATCTAGCATGCAAACAATATACATTGATAATTATTGGCAATAGGAATGCAAAAGTTAGAAACAAAGAGGAAAGAAACATAGTTGGAAAATATGGACTTGGAGATATAATTGAAGCTGGAAATCTCATGACAGAATTTTATAAGCCCAACAATTCTTCATAGTAATTGTTTTTTCAACAAAACAGAAGGTGTTGAACTTCCCAGATGGAATACACAGAACTCAAAGTGACTACATCTGTGGGAAGAAAAGTTGGAAAAGATTGATATCAGGAGCTAAAACCAGGCCAGAGGCTGAGTGTGGAACAGATCATCAATTTCTCATATGTAAGTTCAGGTGAATGCTTAAGAAAATTAAAATATGTTCATGAGAGCCAAATATGACATTGAGTATATCCCACCTGAATTCCAAGAAAAATATCAAGAAAAGAAGTGATGCAATGAACACTGCTGGCAGCAGACCTGATGAACTGTGAGAGGACATCAAGAAAATCATTCATGAATAAAGCAAAGGTTGAGGCTTCAAGATGGTTCCAAGGTAAGCAGCCCATATGAGGAGCTCCAGTGAGTCTGGTGTCCAAGAGATCAAGTGGAAGTGTTCTGGTGAGTGGAAAGATCCCTACAAATGGTCCTCCCTGTCCAGGAGGTGGCCCTGACCCACATATGCTTTGTTTCAAGCCCTGGAGATCAGGGTCCATATACTAGGGATTTCCTGTTGGCTGTGAGACTCTTGTAAGCCTCACCACCAGCCAGAGCCCCCCTCCATCCACCCCCTGGCCTGGTCACTGCCCCAGGAACAGGACAGCTATCATGTAGAGCTCCCCAAAGCCAGGCCTGATGACCATATAGCAGCTGTCCATCCGCAGCTCCCACCTGGGGGAGCTACGCCTGTCTCCCATAGCTCCTCTCCCACCATGGGGATAGCAGTGATTCCACCTGAAAACTCTGGTCCCTCCTGGAAACCACCCAGGGCCCCAGGGCCTAACCCACAGTAGGTTGGATAGCCTGTAGTTGGGTGTACTCAGTACCAGTGCCTGGGTGGTCACTTCAAACCTCCATGCAGTCATATCTGTCCTGTCAATGGGGCACAACCCCTGCCACTTCAAGGTCACCTCAGCTTATTGTAGCCCTGGCATCTCACTCTCCACAGGGAGCTGCGCCTGCACTTCCCGCACACTATTTCCCCAGGACAGCAGCTTCTGGCAGCCTCTGCATCTCCCAACCCAGCGAGTTGCTCCACACCTTGCCTCAGCCTGGGATGCAGGAAGTCTGAATAGCAGGCCCAGGCCTTGCAGGCCCACCAAACGCGACCTCAGTCAGAGCCGCAGGGGAGTCAGAGTCATGGAATGGGGTCTTTCAGGCCCGCCACGAGTTGCTTCACCAGGAGTTGTGGATTGGGTCTTTGCAGGCCCACCACAGGTGCCACCTTGCCTGGAGCCATGGGGATTCGTGGACTGGGTCCTTTCAGGCCCCGCCAAGCAAGCGCCCAGTCCCTGCGGCCTCGGGAACTGCCTGGGTGTATTGTAGCTTGGGGATCTTTGCTGTTCTGTCTGCTCCTAGCCCACGCAGAGTGGAAGAGTCGAGAATACATCTAAGGCCCAGAGGGCATCCTTTCCTCAAATCCAGCCTAGATCCAGAATACAGGGGACCAGTGACCCAGTTCTGGGAGCTCCCTCAGCTCATGCAGGTCACACCACCTTAGAACCCAATGGCGCCGCTACACACCCATTGGCCCCTTATACGCCTACCACTATACTGGAGCTATCCACCAGTTAAATTGAGTTCCCCACAGCTGTCCTCACTGGTGCTCGCCACCGCTCATGCTGTTGACCATGGAGTCACTGCGACATCTGACAGCAGCCTGACCCACCTCCATAGTAGGCCACAGGCAATCCTTGAAAACACTGTTGCCAGCCACATGTTGAAAGAATGCAGAACCGCTTGGTCTCCCAGAAATATGGCACCCAGTTCTTTGAAATCATCACATAAACAACAGCATACTGCATCACTCCCAACTGGAAAACAATAAAGACAAGCCACATCAGCAGAACTAACGACACTCATAGAAGAATCTGACATGGATCTACCACAAAAAGAAATTTTCAGAAGGCTTCTTGGAATGATACAGGAGATGAGGGAAGCTACACAGACTAATGATGGAATCATAGAGGAGATGAAGTCCATGATAGAGGGGATGAAGTCCACGATACAAGGAATGAAGCCCATGCAAAAAAGGGACATACAGGAGCTAACTGATGAAGTAGCAGAAGCAGCACGCAAGATCACAGATCTCATGAACAGACTAGAGAAGGCTGAGAACTGGAACAGTGATCTCAAAGACAATCAGGCAGACCTAAGCGAATGAAAAAGACAATCAAACAAGATAATAAAAGAGATGTAAGAAAACCTGAGATCAATGACTGTGCTATGAAGAGGAACAACATCTGAATTGTTGGCTTACCAGAACAAGACACAGAGAAGAAGTCAACAGCTAAACTAACAAGGAAATTTCTGGAAGAAAACTTCCCCATCCTAATGAATGAGAATCAGTCACTCATGCAGGAAGCAAAGAGTACACACAGTAGACTAAACCCCACGAAGAACTCACCAAGGCATATAATAGATAAACTATTCAACCTCAAGCAAAAAGAGAAAATCCTAAGAGCAGCAAGAGAAAGGAAGACTGTCACATACAATGGAACTCAGGTAAGAATATGCGCAAACTATTAACAGAAACCACGAATAGGAGGAGAGAGTGAACTAGCAGCTTCCCAAAGCTGAAAGAAAACAACACCTGCCCTAGAATCCCCTGCCAAATTATCTATTAAGATAGAAGGAGAAATAAGGGTCTTCCAGGAAAAGAAAAAACTCAAAGAATACTCCACAAGACACCCAACCCTGAGGAAAATTCTTGCCGATTCTCTATAGTCAGAAGACCAACATCAACCAAGCACAAAAACAATAATACCATATAGCCCAACTCTAATCAGAAGCCAACGAGCCAATACCAGTTGTCAAGATAACATGGCCACGAAGGGAAAATAAGGCAACAAAGAAGCCCTCCACAAAGACACAGCACAGGGATAAGAAGGGTGATAGAACACCCAAATCAAAAGGCACAAGATATCAGCAATGAATCCACAGATTGTGATAACAACTCTAAATGTGAACGGCCTCAACTCCTACACTAAAGTAAAAAGGCTTACATACTGGCTTGGAAAACACAACCCATCAATGTATTGCCTGCAGGAAACACATCTTAAGCTCACAGACAAGAATAATCTAAGAATGAAAGGCTGATGGAAGATATGCCAGGCAAATGACAACTCAAATGAAGCACGAGTCATAATCCTAATGTCAGACAAAACTGATCTCAAGTTTCAAACCATAAAGAGATAAGGAGGGGCACTTTATAATGCCCAAAGGATCACTTTACCAGGAACCAGTGAGCATAATAAATATATATGCGCCAAATGAGAGACCCGCGAAATTTGTCAAACAAACTATTCAGAACATGGAAAAAGATATCCCAGATTAGGTGATGTTAATACAACGCTTTCAAAGAAACATAGATGATTGGGAAGAAAGCTCAGCAAAGAGACTATAGAGCTCAACACTACAATTAGGCAACTAGATCTGATAGACATATTTAAAGTTTTTCCTCTAAATGCAAAAATGACACATTCTTCTCAAGCGCACATGGCACATTTTCAAAAATAGACCACATGCTGGGACACAACTCAAGCCTGAGTAAATTCAAACACCTAGAGATTACGCAGACATCTTTCTTGGATCACCATCCCATAAAGCTGGAGAACAATAAAAGGACAACCATAAGAACAAGGGTGAACAATTGGAGGATGAATAATGATCTTCTGTGACATGAGTGGGTACTGATCCAGATTAGAGGGGAGATCAGAAAGTTTCTAGACGCTAATGAAAATGAGAATATATCATATCAAATCCTATGGGATACCGCGAAAGCAGTCATCAGAGGTAGCAATAAGGGCATATAAGAAAAAGGAAGAGAGACTTATAACAGATACACTCTCACAAAACCTCCAGCAACTAGAGCAGAGTCAACAAAACAATCCCTCCAACATCAAAAGAAAAAAAAATTATAAAAATTAGGGCAGAGTTGAATCACTCGGAAGACAAATCAATGATGCAGAAGATTAATGTAGCAAGGAGCTGGTTCTTTGAAAGGATCAATAGAGTCAACAGACCTCTGGCAAGCCTAACCAAAGAAGGGCAAGCGCAAATAATAGCCAGGATGAGGAATGAGACAGGGGGAATCACAACAGACCATAATGAGATTAAAAAAATAAACACAAAGTACTATGAAAGTCTGTACTCTAATAAGTTCAGCAATGTGGAAGACATGGACAAATACTTGAAAAAAACAATCCATCCCTAGACTATCCCATATAGAGATCAAGAACCTAAACCAACCCATAGCAAAAGAAGAAATAGATAAGGTTATCAAGAAGCTACCAACAAAATAAGCTCCCAGACCAGATGGCTTCACCGGAAAATTCTTTCAAGCATTCATGGAAGAGCTGACACCAATCCGCCACAAAGTATTTCAGAGTGTAGAAAAGGATGGCAAACTTCCAAACTCATTTTACGAAGCCAGTATAACTTTGATACCCAAAGAGGGCAAGGATCCCACAGGAATAGAGAACTATAGACCAATATTTCCAATGAACATAGATAGAAAAATCTTCAACAAGATATTGGCCAACAGAATACAAAAATATATAAAATGCATCATCCATCAGGATCAGGTAGGATTTATCCCAGGGATGCAGGGATGGTTTAACATCCAGAAATCTATCAATATTATACACCACATTGATAAGAAAAAGTATAATAACCACATGACAATATCTATAGATGCAGAAAAAGCATTTGACAACATACAGCACCCATTCCTAATTAAGGTGCTCAGGGATATAGGAATGGAAGGGCAATTCCTCAAGTTACAAGCTATCTACGAAAAGCTGACAGCTAACATCATAGTCAATAGCGAAAAGACTAAATCAATACCACTGAAAAATGGGACCAGACAAGGATTTCCCTTGTCCCCAATTCTATTCAATTGTACTGGAGGTCCTAGCTAATAGCATAGGACGTCAAAAGTATCCAACAAGAAGAGGAAGAGGTGAAAGTATTGTTATTTGCAGATGACATGATCCTGTACATTGAAAATCCCAAAAGCTCCACAACCAGAGTACTGACAGCGATAGAGGAATATGAAAAAGTGTCTGGATACAAGATTAACAAACAGAATTCGATTGGTTTGTTATATACATCAGACACGATCATGGAAGGGGAGATCAAGAAGGCAGTACCATTCATAATAGCCAGGAACAAACTGAAATATCTAGGGATATATCAGCCCCTCAAAAAACCAAAAGACTTATACAAGGAAAACTATAAGACCCTACTACAGGAAACCAAAAGCAACCTCCACAAATGGAGTTATATCCCATGCTCATGGATTGGAAGACTCAATATAGTAAAGATGTCTATACTACTCAGGACATTTTATAAGTTTAATGCTATCCCTATTCAAATACCAACAACATTCTTTAAAGAATTGGAAAAACTGACCACCAATTTCACATGGATAGGGAAGAGGCTCAGAATTAGAAGAAAACTCCTCAAGAAGAAGGAAAAAGTTGGAGGGCTCGTTTTACCTGACTTTCACACCTACTACACAGTCACAGTGGTCAAAACAGCATGGTACTGGCATAATGACCGATACACAGACCAATGGAAAAGAATAGAAAATCCAGAAATAAAACCATCAGCATATAGACAACTGATCTTCAACAATGGCCCCAAAAGAATCAAGTGGGAGGGTGATGCCCTGTTTCACAAGTGGTGCTAGAAACGATAGAATCCACATGTAGAAAAATGAAACAAGGTGTCTGCCTCACAGCATGCACAAGAAAACACTCAAGGTGGATATTGGACCATTAATGAAGGAACCAGGACAAACCTAAGAAACTTGGCCAAGGGAATACAAAGGGTAACTGCAATAGAGCAGGGTACACACCCAGGGGAACCTGAGATTGATAAATGGGATTTCCTACGGATAAAACACCTGTGTGTCAAAAGACTTTACTAAGAGGGTAACAAGGGAACCCACAGACTGGGAGAGGATTTTTAGCAAC
>NW_022111323.1:4902142-4959374 GCF_000313985.2 Echinops telfairi | reverse complement strand
GCACTCCAGGCCGGGAGGGACAGCTCCTGGACAGTCTTGAAGGCCAGCAAACAGACCCAGGATTTTTGTATATTTCTTCTCTTTTTCTTTCTTTTTTGTTAAATTTTTAAAAAATTTTTCTTATTTATTTACTATCTTCATTTTTAAAAATCAGTTTGGGCTATGTCATAGTCGGTGTACCTACCTATATAGGAAAGGGATGGGAGGCATACACGAGGAGAGAGCAGCAGGACCAACGGTCCAGGGAGACCAGGGGGGTGAAGGCAAAGGGGGAAGTGGGACGGTGAGCAGGCTGCGCCATGGACAGGGGAACCACTGGGTTGTTGGAGTCAATAACAAGGAGGAGATAGGGAATCCAAGGCAGGGGGTCGGGGCGGGTGGGGGGTGGGGGCAGAGCAACACCAAAGTAGCTAAGAGGAGGTATCAAGAGGTGGAAATAAGGGGAAAGTGACAGTGGGGCAGGACGGTGGTAAAAGGAAACAGATGAAGGACCAAGGAAACAAAGCAATGGATACAGGTATAAATATAGTGACGTACATGTGTAAATGCATTAATCCACAAAAAATAGAGATATTGGCCTATGTACATATATTTATACGGCAATACACTGAGGTAAGGGATGGATTTTGGGCCTCTGCCCATAACCTCCCTCAATACAAGAACACTGTGTTCTAACCAATTGGCAGTCTGAGATGTTCACCCTGCCGAAACAATCGCTGAAGAAAAAATGGGTACATAAGCAAATGTGGTGAAGAAGGCAATGGTGCCCCACTATTAAAATATATAGAGTCTGGGGTATTAATGGCTTGAAGTTACACAATCCACCATTCAGCAGTGACACAGCAAGTCTACATGGTAGAAGCACACCACCAGTGCGATCATGAGGGACTGCTTAAAAGGCATCAGCAGACACATAACAAACAAAACACATATTGCTGACAATGAGGGGGCCTGGAGCAGAGATCCAATGCCCATCTGTAGACAGTGGAACAATCTCCCCACAGAGGGGCCGCAGGGAATGGATGAGTCACCATGGTGCAGTAAAGCATCGATGAGACACACTATATTCCTCTGTTTCCTTGAGGCTTCCTCACCCCCCACTACCATGACCCCAGTGCAGCTTCTCAATTCAGACTAGACCAGAATATGTACACAGGTAAATAAAGGGATGGGAGCTCACGACACACAGAATCCAGGAATAGGGATGGGAATAGTGATACCAGAAGGGTATGGGGAAGAGGGAGAGAGAAAGGGAGAAAAGGTAAACTGATCTCAATGATCCACACATAACCATAAGCCCGTCTACAGGGGGAAGAACAACAGAAAACATGGGGGAAGGGAGACAGCGGTCGTGTGAGAGATGAAAATAATAACAATGTAAAACCTATCAGGGGATTATGAGGGTTGGGAGGAGGGGGGCAAGAGCTGACACCAAGGATTCAGTAGAAAGTAAATGTCTAGAAAAGATTGAGGGCAACATATGTATAAACATGCCCGATTCAATTGATGTATGGATTGTGATAAGAGTTGTATGAGCCCCCAATAAAGTGATTTTAAAAAAAAACCCAAAATCTGCATAAAAGCATGCTGAAAAACTTGGCTTATACACGAGTATATATGGTAAACAGCTCAATAAAGTAAGTCACATGAATTTTTTGGTTTCCTAATGAACTATACTGTAGTCCATTAAGTGTGAACTGTCATTGTGAATTCTGCAACATTGTGAGAATGACCAAAATGTGACAGAGACATGAAGTAAGCACATGCTCTTAGAAAAATGCCACCTATGGACTTGCTTATCTGAGGGTTGCCACAAACCTTCAATTTGTAAAAAACCTAAGATCTGCTTTTTAGAACAGAATAAAGTGAAGTACAATTTTAAAAAAAGGAAAGGAAACGTTACTGAAAAGACAAGAAAGGATGAAAAGATCAAAGTTGATGTCAAAAGAGACTCTGATACGTTTTTTAATCAGAGTTGATAAGGAAAATGGAAGAAGTAAGGAATTCAAAGGTCTGAATAGAAAATTTCAAAGAGCAGCTCGAGAAGAGAAAGTAAAAGATTATAATAAAATGTAAAATGACCTAGAATTAGAAAAAAAACAAACAAACAAAACACAGCATATCTTAAAATGAAATAATTCAAGGGGAAAAAATTCAAGCCTCAAGTTGCAATCTGAAAGACTCTCTGAGTAAAATATTGAATGATGCAGGAAGCACCAAAAGATGATGGGAAAAATATACAGCATCCCTGTACTAAAAAGAACTAATTCCACCATTTCAGAAAATAGATATGAGCAAGAACCAATGGTGCTGAAGGAAGTTCAAGCTACACTAAAAGCATTAGTCTAAAACAGGGATCCAGGAATTGATGAAATACCAGTTGACATATTTCAAAAAGCTGATGAAACACTGGAAGCAGTTACTCATCTATGTCAGGAAAGTGGGAAAGCCAACTCACTGAAAGATCCATATTTCTGCCTATTCCAAAGAACGGTGACCCAGCAAAATGATTGAATTAAAGAACATTATCTTTGAAATCATATACAAGAAAAAAATTCTGAGAATGATCCATAGTGGTACAGTAGTATATCAACAGGAAAACTGCTAGACATGCAGGTTTGATTCAGAAGAGGACATGGTGTCATGTGGATCTTGGATGAAAGCAGAGAATACCAGGAAGATGTTTACTTGTGTTTTATTGATTATGCCAAGACATTTAGCTGTGTGGATCATAACAAACCACAGATAAACTAGAGGAGAATGGGAATTCCAGAACATTTCATTGTGCTCATGTGGAGTTTGTACATGGATCAAGAAGAAGTTGTGCGAGCACAACAAGGAAATGCTGCATGCTTTCAAATCAGAAAAGGTGTGTCAAGGTTGTGTCCTCTCACAGTACTTATTCAATATGTATGCTGAGACAAAAATCTGAGAAGTTGGAGGATATGAAGAATAAAGTAGCATCTGGATTGGATGAAAGCTTATTAATATGCAGATGACACAACCTTGCTTGCTGTAAAGAAGACCAAAATCCTCATCACTGGACCAAGAGGTAGCATCATGGAGAAAAGGTTGAAATTGTCAAGCACTTTGTCTTGCATGGATCCACAATTATTGCTCATGAAGCAGAATCAAGAGATCAAAAGATAAGTTGCATTAGGTAAATCGACTGCACACGTCTTTAAAAAAAGACTTGAAAAGCAAGGATGTTACTTTGAGGACTAAGGTGTGAGGGACCCAAGTCATAATAATTTCAATGGCTTCAAATGCATTGGACATTGAATACATAAGAATGAAGAAGAATCCATGGATTTGAATATTGTGCTGGAGAAAAATGTTGAAAGTTCCATGGAATTCTAAAAGGACAATTTAGTCTGTCTTAGAAGAAGGTATGGCCAGAGTTCTCGTTTTTGGCAAATATGGCAATGCTTAATCTTACATGCTTTTGATATATTATCAAGAAATTCCAGCCCTGGAGAACATCTTGCTTGTAAAGTGGAGGGGCAGCAAAAAAAAGAGGAAGGTCCTCAACAAGATAGATTGACAATGGTTTCAACAATGGGCTCAAACATAGGAACAATTGTGAATTGGTGTAGACCTGGACATTGTTTCATTTTGTTTTGTTGTTAATAGGGCCGCTATGGACCAGAATTAACAACATGACACCAAACAAGAACAAAGGATGGCAGTGGGAGACAAAAATCCATTTCCAATGTACCTGCATGTCTATAGTTGAAGAATGTGAATAGCCTTGGAGAAGGGCCAGGGTTGTCCCTGGTGTCAGCACGGAGGAAATATTTGAGGTGAGAAAATTAATCCAGAGATATGAGATGATTAATATGGCTGTCAAATAATAAACAAGGGAAGATCTCCACAGCAACTACCAGAAATATTCCACTGGAAGGGATATCCTGCCTTTGTGGCAGCAAGAAATTCGACTTATAGCTAAGTTGGTCCAAGTTTCTTAAAGTGGGATAGCACCAATGCCTGCTGACAGACTCCTCTTTGCCAGTGATCAGTATCACAAGTTGTTACTTTGTGATCCTTGCTCCTCCATGGCACAGCCAAACCAGCCAGATCTCTTACATTTCTGGCTTCTGGAAGACAAATTACATAGGCAGTTTAGTGCAGACATAATAAATACCCAAGTTTAATTTTTAGCCATTTCCCCCTTCTTCCTTCTTCCAGCTTGGATATTTGGTGTCCTCTCCTCTACTTGCCCCTCCAGCCCCATGCAGCATACATGCACACAAAATAACCTTATACAAAGAGCATGAATCCCCACCCACGAGGCAATTTTTTTACTTTGTTTTATTTTCTTCGGCTTTTGTACTTTTATTCTATTACAATACTCTAATTATGTTGTTGGAGTTATTTCCCACTTCTTCTAGTGCACTCTTCCAGTGTGATCCCATCCTCCTAAGAATACTCATTCCCTACAGGGAGAAATGGGCAATCTTGTTTATCCTACACAGCAAACTCAAAGGGCTTTTTCCCATTTGGAGTGCACTGACACGTCCACTGTCATGTTGCCATAGCAATAGAAATTCAGCACCCATATCCTGGGCACACCAAATTATTTGTCCTCTTCTCCCTGCGCAACAACTTGTTATCTTTTTCTGCTCTCTTTATTTTTCCTCATGAAACATATTTCCATGGAGCTTATTAATTCTGATTACCTTTCTTAAAATAGATTTCCCATTTTCTTGTAAATTTGTTGGCCTATCCAGACAACCGCTTATCATTACTATAATTACTTCTCTTTTATGCTATCTCTTCTTCCAGCTTACTTTCCCCACTTACCCAGCTCTCTCTCTTTTCTCCATTTCATTACTAGTAGACCTTACCCACATCACTAGAAAAAGCCAATTTCCTCTACAAGACCTAGCAGATCACATACAACTCATAACTCTACCACAATGCTGAGGAAACATAAAACCAAAATATAAAATCAAGAAAAACAAACACAAACAAAATTCATCAAAACCTAATGGAGTACCCTAAAGAAGAGGCCATGATCCCACCAGAAACAGAGTTTAGGTCAAAAAATGTGGAGAACTCTCGAGGAAAATGGAACAAATTGAGAAAATAAAATTCTTAAGCCTAAAGGAATCCAAGAAGATAAACAATGAGATAACAGAATTAGAAAATATAGTAAAAGGTTCAAGGAATATAATGGAAGAAGAAGAAAATCAAATCAGTGAGTTTGAAAATATTTATTCTGACTACAATGCATGAGAGAAGCAAATAAAAAGCAAACGAATCAGAAGACAGCCTAAGACTAATGTGGGATACTATCAAGAGAAACTACATATGTCTCATCAGTAACCTGGAATAAAAACAAAAACTCTACAGAGAAAATACTATGATAAATAGTAAAAGAAAATTTCCCAAACATCACAAAGCAGGAAAAATAACTATTCAAAAAATAGAGAGAACTTCAAATTCTTCAATTTCAAGACAAAAGAGAGAATCCTCAAGGCAGATAAAGAAAAAAAGAACAATCACCTACAAATGAAAACCAATAAGGTTAAACTTGGACTATTCAGCAGAAGCTATTCAGACAATAAGACAATGAAATGATGCATATAAAAGTCTCGGGGGAAAAATCTTGCCAATCACTAATCCTACATCCAGCAAAATTATCCCTCAAATACTAGGGAAAGATAAAGGTATTTCAAAACAAGAAAACCTAAAGGAATTCATTAAAGTAAGACCAGCATTATACATACCAGATCACTATAAACAGAGGCAAACAGCAGGCAAACCCAAAGGCGTCACACAGCACACCGCCACCCAGAAATCAATGCAATGAAAACCATGTTCTAAACAACACTGAATCAGAGGAGGGAAAAAAAGACAAATAAACCACATGCAGAGAAAGATACCAAATATAAACACAGCAAAATAACAGCAGCAAACCCACAGAGATCAATAATGACACTAAATGTCAATGGATTAAAGGCACCAATCAAAAGACAGAGAGAAACAGGTTGGACTAGGCCCCCATACCAGCTACATGGACAACTGCCCCTCCCCGCAGAAGAATTTACTTTAGAGGACGGCACTGAAGCTGCAGCTAGGGGAGAGGGACATGTCAAGCAGAGCACATGGGAGCAAATGAATGGGGAGGAACAGAGAGTGGAGCACATTTTGGCCCACCAGCCCTGGTGAACAATATCCCTGCTCCAAATACCTAATGCGCAGAGTGGACCACATGGTTGACCCCACTATGAGACACGACGTCCCTCACTGACCCATGGCCCTATGTGGGTCAACACTGGAGACTCAGTGTCGGGATTGGCCTGGTCTGACCCTGCGACCCCATGCAAAACACAAAAGGCATGCAGCAGAGCAGCAAAGGCAGCAGAGCAGGGAGCTCCCGAGGGAGCACAAAGGATAGACTTTGGGGATAGAGCGTGGGAGAAGGGAGCTATCAGACAGTGTAAGATATGACAAAATAATAATAATTTATAAATTATTAAGGGTTCATGAGGGAGGGGAAGGGAGAGGGAGGGGAAAATGAGCTGATATCAAGGGCTCAAGTAGAAAGAAAATGTTTTGAGAATGATGATGGCAACAAATGTACAAATGTGCTTGACACAATGTATGTATGTATGGATTGTGATAAGAGTTGTATTAGCCCCCAATAAAATGATTTTTTTTAAAAAAAGAAAACAAGGCTCAACTATACGCTGCCCATAAGAGACACATTTTACCATGCTACCTTAATGGTGGGCACGTCCTGGCTGATCCTCTCAGGAGCATACATAATGCTGAAAAGAGAGGCAAGTGCCAATGTCTTATCAGGCCATGCTCCAAAGTCATCGTTCAGTTCCTAACTGTGATGATGAAGCAGGACCACATTGGCTAATTTAAAATCATTGATGACCACAGAGATGGGAAAATTGTTGTGAACCTCATGGGCAGATAAAACAAGTGTGGAGTGTTAGCCCTAGATTTGATGTGCAGCTCAAAAATCTAAAAAAGTGACAGAATAACTTGCACCCGTGCCACCAGTTTGGTTCCATTGTGCTGACAACCTCCGTTGGCATCATGGGCCATGATAAAGCAAGGCAAAAATACACAGGAGGAAAAATCCTGGGTTTCTTTTTCAATGTAATGCACTGAAACAAGCAAAATGCCTTGTGTGTGTGTGTGTGTGTGTGTGTGTGAGAGAGAGAAATTTTAACTCGAAGACAAAAATGGACTAAAAATCAAAGGAAAACAAAAATCTGCCAAGCCAATGACAGCCAATAAAAAGTCCAGTGGGGCAATATTAATCTTTGATAAAATAGACTTGAAGACAAAGAACATAATGAAAGACCAGAATGGACACTACATAATGATTAAAGGAGCAATATACTAGGAACATATAACCTTAGTAAATGAAATATCCTTGAAACACATCAATTGAATGCTCATATAGTTGAAAACAAATAATAGCTCTAGAATAATAGTAGGAGACTTTAAACTCTCCACTCTCGAGGAAATACAAATCATCAGGAAGAAAACTCAGTAAAGAAACAGAAGAGTTAAACAAAACAATCAAGAAGCTTCAACTCCCACCACCCCACTCAATGACAATACAGTGTACATTCTGCTATAGTGCATACAGTACATACACTAGAATAGAGCATATATTAGGCCACAAAGCAAACCTAAACAAATAAAAAAAACAATAAGATCCTATTTGCTCAGATAAAAATGCTGTAAAACTGGAAAAGCAGAATAGAAAGAACAAGAACATAAAGACCAAAACAAGTAGACTGAACAATATACTACATAAAAAAATGATTGGGTAATAGATAAAAAATTTGGAGGAACTTAAATTTCTTGAAACAAGTGAGAATTATAACACATCATACCAGAACCTTTGGGACATAGAAAAAGCAGTTACCAGAGTCCGCTACTAGAAAGATAAACGCAAAGACTCCGGTAGGATTCTGCTCTCATGTCATGTAAACTTCTAATTTTCTCTCCAAAGCAGCATGTAGAAAGCCTGTATACCATAAATGAACCATACATCACTCCTGTATCAGTACACCTTAAAAACTACTTCAATAGAGGATACTTCACCTCAGTTAGGGTCAGTTTTTCAAGATGGGTGGTGGGAAGGAAAAGCCCATTTATTTGGTACCATACAACACTGTGCTAAGGTCACCACCCAAAACAGTCCTACAAGAATGGTAAGCAAACCTTAGTGGAAACTCAAGTCAAGGAGGAGGCACAGGAGTATATACCTCTCAGAAAAGGCAATTACATTTCTGTTGGTGGCTAAATGGGGAAGAACAATGGAAAAATGCTTAACAATACTTATATAGAATCCAAACAGCCCAGTACAAGGCAAAGTGACAAAAGAGAACACAATGCTGACAACGAAGAAAACCAATGACCCAGAAAAAATAAATTAATTAAAAAAAACCACAGAAAATGAAAAGAAATTTAAAATGAAAGAAAAACCTGTAAATTGATCAAGGTCTGATTTTTGACCTGTAGGTGTGTCCTCCAGTACTATGCTCCCAAATGAACACTTTTGACCTAGTTTCTATCTAGCTCTTGGTGACCCAGGCCATGTGCTATAGAATACTGGAACTTAAGACACTGTCTTTCGAAGGTGCAAAACATCCTTCAGAGGCCACACCAGAAAGATTTGATATGGAGACCACATTAAGTAAAGTGGGCTTTATGTCAAACTCACCCATAGCCCTTAGTTGAAGGCTGAAATTCTCTAGTGTGGAAAGAAGTAAATAACTGCTACCCCAAGGTTATGGTGGTTGTTGAACATTGGTTCTAATCTCTTGCCTTGAGGGTTTTCAATGAATGGTGGTTCAGGATTACCATCTATTTACTATTTTAATGCCCCTCTTGCTTTCTTATGACATATATTAATCCTGTAGGCACGATTATGCCTTTGTGAATGATTGTTATTGAAAGTTTTGCCCTATCACTAAACCCCAATGTTTATGTAAATAGTGTCCAGTTACTTAAGCCAACAATTCATGTATTGCTGCCTGAAGCCAGTCTATAATTGTATAAATTCCTTTTCTGAGAAGTGTTTTAATTCACCAAATTAATGACACTATCAATAGAATTTCAACTCACTAACACATAGGATATTGATATTTATACTGGAGAAAAATATTGAAAGTATCATGGACTGTTAAAATGACAAACTGATCTGTCTTGAAAAAAGTATGGCCAGAGTGCTCCTTAGGAGAAAGGACAGCAATAAAATAAAATAAATTTAAAAAAAAGAAAGGGCAGCAAAACTTCATCTTACATATTTTGGACATATTGTCAGAAGAGACCAATCTCTGGTGGACATCATGCTCGGTAAAGTGGAGGGGCAGTGAAAAAAGAAGGTCCTCAATGAGATGGATTGACATTATGGTTGCAACAATGGGCTCGGGCATAAGGACAATTGTAAGGTTGGTGCAGCACTGGACAATATTTCATTCTTTTGTGCATAGGGTTGCTATGGGTTGGAATCGACTTGATGGTACCTAACAACAACAACAACAACAATAGAATAACTTTATGGCTCATGATGATATCTCTAAAGTGAACCAGAGACATATAAAGAATGGATTGGGGGGGTCACACTTAATTCTAGCCCCAATCTAAGAACAATGAGTTAATATGACATAGTCCTACTTGATACTTGCCCTACTTGATCACTGAAGATATTTTTGCTATAGCAAAATGTGGTTAAGAAACCAGATGGTGCCTGACTATAAGGAGGACTAGTGTCTGAGGTCTTCAAATATTGTCTTCAAACAAGCAGCCATTTAAGTGAAGCATCAACTAATCCCACACATGTATTTATTATGGCAAAAATTAATATGGTAGGCTTAGTTTTGCCTTTGTGAATGAATGTAATTGAAAATTTGCCCTATCACTAAATCCCATTGTTCGTGGAAATAATGTCCATTCACTTAAGAATTTAATCTGTACAAGTCAACAATTCATATATTGCAGTCTGAAGCTGTCCTATAAATGTATTTTCTTTTCTCAGCCGTGTTTTAAATTCTATACCATTCATAAATTAATTACACTATCAATAGAATTACATTATGCCCCAGGGCAATGATTCATAAGGTTTCCTATTATAAAATGATAATGATGTCCCTAAAGTAACCCAGAGACATGTATAAACCATAAATATATGAATGGATTTGGGGCTCACATATAATTCTAGTCCCTGTAAAACAACAATTAGTTCTTATGACATTGCACTGCTTCATGAAGAGATTACCTAAGATGTGTGTGCTATAGCAAAATGTGGTTAAGAAAGCAGATGGTACCCAGATATCAGAAAGAATAGTGTTTAGTGTCTTAAGTATTAATCTTCAATCAGCCATCCAAGTGAGGTATTACTTAAGTCCACATAGAAGAGGCACACCAGCTTGTGTGATCTAAGGATTATAAATAATAAAATTAAATTACAAAGTAGGGAATGATATTAGAGCTTAAATTGTGAACACCTGGTTTGCATCAAGTTATGGCTGATAGTAGAGGCGCAAAATCCATTTGCAAATTCTACATGTGGATTAAGCCTTTGGTGAGTCCCTTATGACCATAGTCAAAGGATGTGAATAGCCTAGCTATCAGACAGACAGCATTGTAAGGTTGATAAAGGCAGATGTGGTTAGGTTAAAAATAATACCTTATCATTTGATCTCCTTTTTATCCATTTTAAAGTTGTTTCCGTTTTTAAAAAATGAAGGGGGAATATATGTAGATTAAACTTCTAGTGAATTCCTTATGGTTTGCTATCATACTGAGAGCATTGGAAAATGTATTATTGCAGATATAGTTATGTTAAAAATTAACACCTTATGATTTCATCTCCCCTTTGACCTATTTTAAATTTATTCTAGTTTAAAATATTTCCTGCTTTATTTTTGATTGAGGTTTTTCTGCGTTTTATGTTGTTATAGCTGTTGGTTTTTGTATATTTTTCTGTACATGAAATCTAGGATAGGTAAATCTATAGAGACAACAACTGAAGGTATGGCATGGCAGGTTGGGGGGAGTGGAGATCTATAACAATGATTACCAGAAAGAGGAAAAGGTTCTAAAATTGATTGTGGTGATGACTGTCCTCTTTTTAATATGATTGATTGAACTATTTAATTGTACATTATGTGGTTTATTGTGGTAGTTTAGTGATATTATGTCAACTAGACACTCCTGGCTAGGGGTGGAGTCAGACCTGTCCATTAGATTGCAGCTTGATGTTGTGTCCTTGGGGATGTGGTCTTCTCACTCTGTCTCCCTGCTTGTTGAGACTCTATCACTGACCTTGAGAGCTGCAGGAACCCTGCAATATTTACACACGCCTTGGACACACATGACTCTTCACCTATGACCTTCCTGCATTGTTGCATGTGGCTGTATAAATTTGATGGACTTATGGACTAGTACTGGACTTATAGACTTGAGTTGGAATGGGTTGGGATGTTTTCTTGTTATATAATTGCTTCTTGATATAGAGCTCTGTCATATATATATATATATGTGTGTGTGTCACTGTATTTGTTTCTCATGTCAATAAAACTTAAAAATACTTGAAAGAGTGATGGAATAGTGAGGAGGGAGGAAAAGAGAGGAAAAAGATTTAAGACATTCAAATGAGTAGGACTGAAGACTCTAAGTGTCTCGTGACATAAGAGAAAAGAGTAAAATTAATCCTGAGATTTCTTTCTTTTTTCATATAAACCATTTTATTGGGGGTTCGTACCACTTCTTATCACAATCCATAAATCCATCTAATGTGTCCAGCACATTTGTACATATGCTGCCATCATTTTCAAAGCATTTTCTTTCTACTTGAGCCCTTGGTATCAGCTCTCATTTCTCCCTCCCTCCCTCCCTCATGAACCCTTGATAATTATAAATTATTATTACTTTTCCGTGTCTTGCACTGTCCGATGTCTCCCTTTACCCCTTGTAGGTGATTGTGATAGGTTCTCCCTTTCTCCTCCCACCTTCCCTTTACCCTCCTGCTATGGCTACTTTCAACATTGATCCCGAGGAGTTTATCTGTCCTCTATTTTCTGTGTTTCCAGCTCTTATCTGTACCCATGTAGGTGCTCAGGTCTAGCCAGATTTGTAAGGTAGAATTAGGGTCATGACAGTGGGTGGGGGAGGAAGGATTAAAGAACCAGAGGAAAGCTGTATGGTCCATCAGTACCCATATTCTCCCCATGACCCTCTGTAAGGGGATGTCCAATTGCTTACAGATTGACTTCCATTCCCCATTCCCACCCCCACCCTCCCTCATTCACATTATGATTTTTTGCTCTGGGTCTTTGATGCCTGATACTTGATCTCGTTGCCACCTCATGATCACACAGGCTGGTGTGCTTCTTCCATGTGGGCTTTGTTGCTTCTCAACTAGATGGCCGCTTGTTTATCTTCAAGCCTTTAAACCCCAGATGCTATATCTTTTGGTAGCTGGGCACCATCAGCTTTCTTCACAATATTTGCTTATGCACCTGCTTTGTCTTCAGTGATCATGGAGGGGAAGTGAGCATCATGGAATGACAGGTTAATAGAACAAAGCATTCTTGTGTTGAGGGAGTACTTGAGTAGAGTCCCAATGTCCATCTGCTTCCTTAATACTAAACCTATAAATATATGTACGTAGATCTATTTCCCCATCGTCATATATAAATACATATACATGCCTATATTTAGATCTCTATAAATTCCATTTGCCTCCAAGTTTTTCCCTTATTTCCTTTTACTTTTCTCTTGTCCCACTATCAAGTTCAGCCTTCATTTGGGTTTCAGTAATTCCTCTCAGTTACATTGCCCTTGATCAAGCCCTGCCAGACCTCCTACACCCTCCTCACCATCAATTTTCAGTCACTTGTTGTTCCCTTGTCCCTGACTTTCTTAACACCCACTTCCTTTTCCCCGCCTCCCCCTCTCTCATGTCTCCCCAGAGCTGTCGTCCCTTTGTTTTCTCTTCCGGCTTGTTTATCCCACCTGTCTTATCTAGATAGTCATGCAGAGATAATAATATGCACAAACACAAGACTGAGCAAAACAAAGCAACAGTTTCTTGTGAATGAATTTAAGACTGAAATGAGGAAGAGGTTTGATATGGGGAGTGGGTGTAGAGAGAAACACTTGTGCAGTTTTGGTAGTGGTGGGTTTGAATAGTCTCTGGGACCGTTTTTCTAATTTACTATTCCGGGTAAAATATCTCATTATAATGGGAAATAAAGAGATAAACTAGCTGTAAAGGAAGAAAACCTTTGTCAAATTACATAACCTATTTAGACCTCAATTTCTTCATTTAAAACTGCTTCTGACAGTGGGTGAGACCACCCAAAGGGGGTGCGAGAATGATCTAGGGGATCTGCAAAAGCATATATCTACACTTTGTTCTGGATTATGGGGTATAGTACAAAACGCTTTAATTGCCAGGAGACCATAGTCTTTTAAAATTATTTATTGGTAGAGGGGACAGTAGGCCAAATAAGTTTGGGAACCTATGATTTAAATGATGCAGTAGTAATAGTAGTACTGACTTAATTGCGTTGCTATAAAGATTTAATGAATTAGCATGAAAAATGCTTGGAACTGTGCCTGACCCAGAGTAGGTACCAAATAAATCTTAGCTGTTATAAATAGTATAAGTATAGAGATGGCAGTTGAATTAGGATGGGTGGCAATTGAAATCTGAAATCATGTTGGTAACATGTCAAGGGTGGGAAAAGGAGTGGGCTTGAGCCAGAATTTGGAGGAACAAAAACCTGTAGCTCTCTATAAGATCAAAAGAACTTAGGAAAACTGACTGGAGACTGGCAAGTGTGTGCCAGTGACCCAGGCTGAGAAGGGCCTAAGTGTTTAGTTTTAATCTCAGTAAGTTTCCTTGTCCACCTTTTTATGATGGTCTCTCTGCTTATTTTGAAGCCCAACTCTTAGGATATGATAACTGAATGCAGTTGGAGACTCTAAATGTCCCTATTTCAAACTCTGCTCACTGGGACCCCATTCTCTCATACTGGGTCAAATATTTCTATGTGTCATGGTACTGAGCAAAAGAAGATCCCTGCTTATCCAAGGGTTCCCATCCTAGGCACCTGTGAGTCTGAAACTGGTCTTGTCTCCCCAAATTCTCCTCTGTTGCATAGATGCCATTCCACTGTCTCTCTCCCTGAGGCAGAGCATTGGGTAAGCTTATGACTTTGAAGTACTTGGAACACACTAAGGAATTCCCAAGGCAGAACTAACCTCTAACTGCTTCCCCAGAGGCAATGCAAGTGCTACCAGAGGACGAGGGCCTTCTAGCTTTCTAGGGGTCTTGGAATAGTTTGTGTGCCATCCAAACCCCATCTTGAGAATAAGGGAGCCCTAGGTGCACATTCTAGTACTAAGCACTGCACAGGCTAGAAGCCTCAGCAACAGCTCCAGGTAGGAGGCCTAGAGGCCCCCTCCCTAATGATCTCACCTTTCCAGCCCTCTTTGCATGTAGCATCTTGCAGTGCCATTCCTGCCGTGGAATTCAGGGACACACATGGGGTTTCCCAGGCATCTCCAAGTTGCCCAGGCTTGTATGTAAAGGCCAGTCACAGCCAACTTGTCTCCCTGGAGGGAGGTGGTTCTCACAGAGACAGTAGAAACTAATGGAGTGTACACAGGAGTTAGATGTTTAGTATTCTTTAGTGTTCTTGGGTACACTCTGTGAAGCGAATGAAGAAACACAGAAAAAAGTGCAAATCCAAATATTTCTGTATCCAGGACCTATGTGTTCTTTATGTTGCCTGGGTGCCTCCCATTAAGAAATAAGAGGAACCCTTTCTTGCTTAACTAGTTAGTGACTGAGTCAGAATTCCAAAACCAGTGCCTGGAGGTTTTCCATCTGCAGCCTTGTAGACTGCGGATACTACATTTTTCTCCTCATGTAGATTCTTGTAGACTCTTCCTAACAGTGAAAGCTTGGATAGTTATCTTACCTCTCCATATTGGTTTCTTCTTATGCACCCTCACCTTGTAGGGTTGATGAAGATTAACTGGGAAAAAATTATAGAAAGGAGTTAGAGTTTGAGAAAAGCTAGAAACAGGGAGGAAGTGGTTTAAGAATTCCTCACTTGTGTTCAAAAAAAAAAAAAAAAAAAAGAATTCCTCACTTGTGGATATAGTACGATCCTACAACTCCAAAACCATACACACGGCCATCAAGTCCATTTCAACTCACAGCAACTATATAGAACAGAATAAAACTGCCTCTTGGATTGCTGAGACCATAAATCATCATGGGAATAGAAAGTATCATCCTTCTCCTGTGGAGCAGCTGGTGATTTTAGACTGCTGACCTTGCATTCAGCAGACCAACATGTAACCCACTAAACAACCAGACCCACCACCTCATAAAATCTAGGGGGTGGTGGTGGAAGAGATAGCACCTTAGAGTTTACATAAAAACATACTCATTTATTTCCAGGACATTTTTTATTCTGCTCAACTAACCAGCTAGTGATGGTATATTGATGGGGGATTATGCAGTGTGGGGGTGGTACATATGAAATATAACAAATCAAATTTGAACACTCTTGTACCTTATGATCATTGATATTTCATTAAGAATTAGACAAGTATGTTAAAGACATAGATCCTGTACAAGTACACTAAAGATGTCTATTCTGTACAAATGAATAATTAATGTACTTTAGTATAAAATGTTTCCTATATATGAATACTCCCCTTGTCTCAATATTATTTTATATTCTATACCATTTGCTAGTTTAATGATAGAATGATTAGAATTACCAAAGGTCCCATGAAGGCTACTTATATTAGCTCTCAAAAAGCTGATCATGCTGCCACTTAAATGGAACAGGAATAAATATATAAACCTTAGAAAGATGTTTACTTGTTTTTATTGACTACACAAAGGAATTCAACTGTGTAGAACATAATAAACTTTGGATAACATTGAGAAGAATTGGAATTCCAGAACACTCAGTGTTCTCATGAGGAACTTATGCATGGATCAAGAAATAGTTGTGTAAACAGAACAAGGGAATATTTCATGGTGTAAATCAGGAAAGGTGTGCATCAGGTTGTATCCTCTCATGATACCTGTTCAATCTGTGTGCTGAGAAAGTAATCAGAGAAGCTAGATGATAAGAAGAAGAATGTGGCATCAGTATTAGAGGAAGGCTTATTAATAAAATCGTGCTTGCTAAAATCGAGGAGGAATGGAAGCATTTGCTGATGAAGATTAAGGATTGCAGCCTTCAGTATGGATTATAACTCAATGTAAGGAAAACCAAAATCCTCACAATTGGACCGATAGGTAGCATCATTATTGATGGAGAAAAGATTGAAGTTGTCAAGAACTTTGTCTTGCTTGGATCCACAATCAATGCTCATGGAAAAAGCAGTCAAGAGATTCTACCTTCCAAATCTGGCTTGACCAGAGGATGTACACTGATACAAAAAGGAATTGGAAACACAGGGAATCCAGGACAGATGATCCCTTCAGGACCAGTGCTGTGAGTGGCGATACCGGTAGGGTGGAAGGATGGTGGGGTGGGAAGGGGGAACTGATTACAAGGATCTACATATAACCTCCTCCCTGGGGGATGGACAACAGAAAAGTGGGTGAAGGGAGACTTTGGACAGTTTAAGATATGACAAAATAATAATAATTTATAAATTATCAAGGGTTCATGAGGGAGGGGGAACAGGGAATGAGGTTTATGAGGAGCTGATACCAAGGGCTCAAGTAGAAAGCAAATGTTTTGAGAATGATGATGGCAACAAATGTACAAATGTGCTTGACATAATGCATGTATTTATGGATTGTGATAAGAGTTGTATGAGCCCCCAATAAAATGACTAACGAAAAAAAAGAGATATCAAGACGTTGCATTAGGTAAATGCTGCACAAGACCTCTTTAGAGTATTGAAGGTGCACCTGACCCAAGCCAGGGTATTCTCCATTGCATCAATGCATTTGAATTGTGGTGCTGAAGAAGAATATTGAAAGTACCATAGATTGCTAAAAGGAAAAGTACCTCCGTATTGGAGGAAGTAAGGCCAGAATGCTCCTTAGGAGAAAGGATGGCAGGACTTCATCTTACATAATTTGGCCATAATGTCAGTAGAGAAAGTGGAGAAAGACATCATGTTTGGTGAAGTGGAAGGGAAAAAAGAAAGAGTGAAATCCTCAATGAGATGGATTGACATGATGGCTACATCACTGGGCTCGGGCATAGGAACAATTATGAATACGGCACAGGACCATATTCTGTTGTGCATGGGGTCGAGTGGAACTATGGTATAATATGATAATTGGTCATTTGATCTCCCTCTTGACCCATTCTGGATTTGTTCTTTCTTCTTTTCTTTTTTAAAGATCATTTGATTGGGGGCTCTTACAGCTTTTTTAACAATCCATTCAATGTTAAGAAGCATATTTGTACATATGTTGCCATCATTATTTTATAAACATTAAATTTCTATTTGAGCCGTTCTTACCAATTCCTATTTTTTCTCCCCCATTTCTTGTCTCCTTAATAAATTATAAATTATTATTATTTTCATATCTTAACACCAACTGCTCTCTCCCTTCAGCCATGGTTTCTATTGTTCGTCCCCGTGGTGTGTGTGTGTGTGTGTGTGTGTGTGTTTATTCATTGTGATCGGTTCTTTCATGGGTCATGGAATACCAGGTTGTAAGAACAAAGTGTTCTTGCGCTGAGGGAGGATTGAGCAAAGTTCCAAAGTCCATCTCCTGCATCAATGTATTGCCATATAAATATGTGTACTTAGACCAATACCTCAATTTTTATAAATTAATATATTTGAATATGTACAGACCTATGTTTTTACATCTATCCATAGCTTTGCTTCATAGATCTTTCCTGTGCTTCCTTTTTTCTCCTTTTATTTTTTTAAGATAATTTAATTTTTCTCCTTAATTTTTTAAAGATAATTTTAAAATTTAAATCATTTTATTGGCAGCTCATACAACTATACATCCATTGTGTCAAGCACATTTATACATTTGTTGCCCTGATCATTCTCAAAACATTTACTTTCCACTTGAGCCCTTGGTATCAGCTCCTCCATTTCCCCTCCCTCCTCGCTCCCCCCTCCCTCATGAACCCTTGATAATTTATAAATTATTATTATTTTATCATATCTTACACTGCCAGACGTCTCCCTTCACCCACTTTTCTGTTGTCCATCCCCCACGAAGGAGGTTATATGTAGATCCTTGTACTTGGTTTCCCCTTTCTACCTCACCTTCCCTCCAACCTCCAGATATCCTCCCCACTCTCACCACTGGTCTTGAAGGGTTCATCTATCCTGGATTCCCTGTGTTTCCAGTTCTTATCTGTACCAGTGTAGATCTTCTGGTCTAGCCAGGTTTTTAAGGTAGAATTGGGATCATGATGGTGGGGGGGAGGAAGCATTTAAAAACTAGAGGAAAGTTGTGTGTTTCATTGATGCTATACTGCACCCTGACTGGCTCGTCTTCTCCCCGCGATCTCTCTGCGAAGGGATGTCCAGTTGCCTACAGATGGGCCTTGGGTCCCCACCCTGCACTCCCCCTCATTCAAAATGATATGATTTTTTGTTCTTTTGTGCCTGATACCTGATCCCTTTGACACCTCATGATCACGCACGCAAGTGTGCTTCTTCCATGAGGGTTTTGTTGTTTCTGGGCTAGATGGCGGCTTGTTTACCTTCAAGCCTTTAAGACCCCAGACGCTTTATCTCTCAATAGCTGGGCACCTCCTTTTTAAGATAATTTTATTGAGGGCTCTTACAACTCGTGTAAAATCCATACCTCAATTATATTCGTATATATATTGCCATTGTTCTCTTCTGGACATTTACTTTCTATTTAGTCCTTGGGATCAACTCCTCTTCCCCCCCCCCCATGGCCCCTTTATAGATTTATATTATTTTCATATCTCACACTGACCACTGTCTCCTCTCCCCCTCTGGTTTCTGTTGTTCTCCCGCTTGGCGGGGTGGTGGTGGTGGTGGTGGTGTGGTTATGTGCCATTCATTGCGATCGGTACCCCTTTACCCTTACCTTTTTGGTATTGCTATTCCCATTCTGTTCCTGGGTTCTGTGTGTCATGAGCTTTATCTCTTGCCTATACCTATGTACATGCTCTGGTCCGGACCAGAGTGGGAAGCAGCACTGACGTCATGATAGTGGGGGATAAGGAAGCCCCAAGGAGCCAGAGGTATATTACGTGGTCCATTGATGCTCTACCGCACCCTGATTGACTCTTCCTTTCCCTGCAACCCCTCTGTGGGGAGATGTCCCATTATTGTCCTCTGTCACAGTACACTCTAGGTAGAAGACAACATGTCTTGAATTGTTGGTAGTCCTTCAGTCTTCTCTGTGCCTTAGCAGCTCCATGCAGGGACATCATCTTCCAGGCTTGGTGTGCCTATATAGAGACTAGGCCGACTGTCCCTTTCTCTTTTTCCTTTTTGCTTCCTTTTCCCAACCCAAAGGTTTAGTGTTGTTCTCTGTGGCACATACAACTAGGGTGGGGGTCAGATAGGCTCTGGTTGGGGCCAGCCCTGTATCCCAATCTTTTCATCAATCTTCCACATGGTTATGTTGCTCTCTTGGTTTGAGGCACCATGGTGGGGTCTCTAGTCACACTCCCAATTCTGTGGAAACACAACCAATACTCTCCCCCTGGGTGGGTTAGTGCTCTGTTCCCATTCATGTCATCATCTCAGTTCCTCACCACCTCCCCTTTTCTCCCTCTTCCTTCCCCAATTTCCCCTTCTTTATGATGGATTCACATGTACCTCCTTGGGTTTGGTCTGACCTCCAATGGACTGACTGTGCCTCCACCCATATATTGTGAGATAAACGTTTTTTTCTTCTATAACTACTGTGCTGATTATACTTATCTCAGGGGACTCAGGCTATACTTGTCCTTTTGTGATTGGCTGACCTTGCTTAGCATAATTTCCTTCAACTCTTCCCATGAAATGACATGTTTCATGTGAGCATCTGTGCTCTACCTCCTGTCCCACCATCATGCTCACCCTTCTTCTAGCTCTTAGTAATTCCTCTCAGCTAGATTGATATTACTCCAACACTCCCAGGATTTCTGTGCCTGCCTTGCTTTTGCTTTTAATTCCCTAGTTGTTCCCAAGGACGTACATGCCATTCAAACACAAAGAAGGGGAAAGGGGGCAGTGCGAGAAATGGGGGTGGGGCGAATAAGAGGAAGATGATGGCACTGGGGGAGCAGGGCACTAATCCACCAAGGGGGAGGGTATTGTCTATGTCTCCACAGAAATGGGAGTGTGAGTGCAGATCCCACCACAGCGCACCAAACCTTGAGGACAACATAACTATATGGGGCAACTACTGAACAAAGTGGGCTACAGGACCAGCCCCAAGTGGAGCCAAACTGACCCCCTCTCCATTAATCTGGGTTGACTAGAGAAACAAATTCATAGACACTCATATTTGTGTAAGAGAGAACTTTATATCAAAGAGTAAATGTACTTTAAGAAAACACCACAGCCCAGTCCCAATCAAATCCATAAGTCCAATATTAGCCCGTATGTCTGATACTAATCTATAAATTCCTCTTCAGACCCACACAACACATCCAATCATGCCAAACGCAGGAAGGTCACAGGCCAGTGGGTGGAAAGTCTTATGGATCCAATGGCAGTGGAAGCATTTCAGCGCTTGTCTCCTCCAGCTCTAGGGATCTAGTGCAGCTCCATGTGTCTTGTCAACAAGTATGTGTCCAAGGGAATGTGTGTGTACCACCTCCAGTGAGCTATTTATCTCTGTCGCACTTCCAAATGAAGTCATCAAGCTGTGACCTAATTGACTGGCCAGACTCCACCCCTTCCTCAAGTTGACAGATTATGTAACTGCCACCCTCTCCCCAGAAGTATATGCTACAAAAGACAATACTAAATCTAGAGGTGGAGGAGAGGGGCCGGCCTGCCACACCCACATGGAAGCAAAGGAAGAAGGAAAAAGATCAAGTGGGGGTCTGGACTACATATGGGCACATCAAGCCCCGAGGACAGCATCCTTACATGGAGCTGCTAAGGCACAGAAAGGGTGTAGGGCTGACAACATGATGACCCCTCACTGGAGCATACTGCAACAGAGGACAATACTGGGGACACATGGCGGGGAGTGAGTCTGGTCTGAATATGCCACAGTGGGGCAAACCAAGAAGAGAACATAACAGATCAGTAATGGGAGCAAAGCCAAACCCCAAAACCCTGAGGAGCTCCACAAATAGACTTAAGGTTAGGAGGGGCAGTTCCTGGAAACTCCCAAGACCAGTGGGGAGATCATCATAAAGGTCAGCGGACAGGCCTGTAGTTGTTTATGCCTTTCAGGGGTTTTTTTTGTGCCTCTTTTAATTAAATCTTTTGTTTTCTTTTTGTTTTGTCTCCGTAACTGTTGGTTTGCCTACCTATATAAGATAGGCATGGGAAGCCAGCCCAAGGAGCAAGCATGTCATCTGCACATCAAAGTTTATTAATAACCCTTCCTCTAATCCTGATACCACATTCTTCTTCATATAATGCAGCTTCTCGGGTTATTTGCTCAGTATGCTCAGATTGCATAAGTGTGCTGAGAGCATACAAACCTGACACACACTTTTCCTGATTTTAAATCATGCAGTATGCCATGGTCTGTTTGCACGGATCCATGTACAAGTTCCACATGAGCACAATAAAGTTTTCTAGAATCCCCCTTCTTCTCAAGGCTATCCATAGTTTATGATCCACACAGTAGAATGCCTTGGCATAACCAATGAAACACAAGAAAACATATTTCAGGTATTTTCAGCTTTCACTCAAGATCCATCTGACATCAGCAATGATATCCTTTGTTGCATATCCTCTTCTGAATCTTGTCTGAACCTCTAGCAGCTGATCTTCAGCAAAATTTTATTTTTTATGTGATATTGATGATATTGTTCTCTAATTTGAGCATTCTATTGGATCGCCTTTATAAAGAATTCATATAAATATGGATCTCTTTCAAATTTCCCAGTATAGATGAGTAAGTGCTTCCAGAGCTTCATTAATTGTTTAAAACATTTCAGTTAGTATTCCACCAATTCCTGGTGCCCTATTTTTAGCTAATGCTTTCAGTGCAGTTTTAATTTCTTCATTCAGTATCATTGATTCTTGCTCACATGCTACCTCCTGAACTGGTAGTAGGTAAACTAGTTCTTTTTTGTATAGTGACTCTGTGTGTTCTTTCCATCTTCTTTTGGTTCATTCAATGTTTTACCCATTAAATATTCATTCAATATTTTACATCTCTAGGCTTGACTTTTTTCTTCAGTTCTTTTGGTTAAGATATGCTGAATGTGTTCCTCAGAGGTCCAATTGCACCCAGAAAACACAAGGTGGTGAAAAGGAGAAAAGGGAGAGAGATGGGTAAGTGGGTGGGGAAAAAGAAGAGAGCATTAGATTAAAGTAATGTTAATAATAGTAAGCAGTTCTCTGGATAGGTCAACATATACATAAACATAAGGACAAATGCATACTATTGGTGGTAATCAAAATTAATGAGTTCATGGAAATATATTTACAAGAAATAAGAGATCAGAAAGAGATAGTGAGTTGATGTGCATGGAAGTAAAAAGGACAAAAGAGACGAATGACTAGGGTGTGGATGCTGTAGTTCTGTTACTTTGGCAATGTGATTGTTGGCAGTTTTGTACACTCAGAGGAAAATAAACCCAAACTATCCCTTGTTTGGGTAAGTGAGCTGGAATCTATGTGCTTATATGTTTTCACTTTTGGAAAATATGTATTCTCAAGAGGGTATTGCCACACTCGAAAAGGATACTGGAAGAGGAAGTGGAAGAGAACTAGAAAAAATAATTAAAGTATTGCACAGCCCAACAACAAATAAATACTTAACTATATCTTGCTTTTTAAGCCTGTTCCTGGGTATATTTGAGCACTGATTCAGTACATTGCTTTGGATATACTGCATCAACTCTAGTGTCTTATATATTGGGTTCCACTATATTTTTTAGCTATTATGTCATATTAATTGATTACCCTGTCTACATATGAAAATAACTCAGACCCACAAATTACAGGTGTGATAGGTAGGTTTATTTTGCCAACCTGGCCAATAGGAACATGTGGGATTAATCAGGCCACAGTTTGGAGGGCAAAAAAGATAAATATCTCTGTAGAACCCACCCCCTTTTCTCATACTCTCTGGTGATCAGAGCGTGCTGGAGTGTTTGTCCTGCTGCTGTAGCTAGTTCTCTGTCTCAACCTATGAGATACACTACCTGTGGGACAGGCCAATCCAAGGATCATGTTGCTAGAGCTTGAGGCTCCTTTGAGACCTGCTTCATCATGCTACTGGTGTGTAAATCACTTGAGCTTGAGGCTGGTGGTTTCTGTTGCCTTGTATTTCTTGTATTCGATATCCTATTCAGCCTGCTTGCTAAGCTCCCGAGCAGCTGACTGTTGGTGATCCACCCTGCTGCCTGTGGGCAGACTCTGCTTGACTTGCCCCAAAGGACACTGCTGTCTGCTTCCTTGACCTTTACCGGGCAGCCCACATGAGTTGAAGGACTTCCAGCATATTAACTGCTCCACAGAAGTAAGTTGAACTGAACCCTCTGTACTGCTGTGTGGACAAATTAGCTGTTATATTCCTTCTCACTGTATAAGTCAATCTATCTAAAATCATAAGTGTCCTGGTTTCTTTTCTCTTGAGAACCCCGACTAACACAACAGGATAAGACTTCCCCAAAAGTAAGAACTATTTGAAAAGAATTAGGCATTAAAGGACTTCTAGAAGAAGCTGTATATGAACCCATGGTGGCTAGTTGGTTGCAGATTGAGCTGCCAATCATAAGGTCAGTGATTTAAGCCCACCAGTAACTCTGTAGTTTTTAATATATTTAAATGTTTGGAAACCCAAAGGGGCAGTTATTCTCTGCTTTACAGGGTCCCTATGAGTTAGAATTGATCAGATGGCATTGGGTTTTTCTTTTTGTATGGGAGGTTGTGTAATACTACAAAGCCAGGACACAGCTTGACAATAATGGAAAATAAAAAAATCAAATTGAAGAAACACATATATGTAAGGTGTGAGAGAAATTTAAAGTGTCAAAAATGTAAGAAAGACTTCAAAGCAATTTTCATAAATACTTTGAAGATCTAAATTTTTCTTCTTCAATTTATGCAGTGAACATTTCAGAACACATTTTAATATATAGAAGTCAAAGGACTATTCATTTGAAATGTTTAAGAGATTGAGTTGACTCCAAGCTTCTTTATAAGAAAACTTCTAACTTTTAAGAGTTTCTGTGCACTGTTGGAGAAGTTGTGCCATCTTATAACAAGGTTGGGACCTTTTTAATTTTAATTAGGGAGTTTGAACTCTGACAGACATATTTGGGTTTTCAGAATATTTGAATATCTATTTATTGTGCCAAACTCACTAGTTAGTTGACTACAACTCATAGCAACCCTATAGGACAGTGAAACTTCTCCTGTGGATTTCTGAGGCAAGTAGAAAGTTTCATTTTTCTCTTTCAGAGTGGCTGGTAGGATCAAATAGCTGAACTTGTGGTTAGCAGGCAAACACATAACCCACTATGCCATCAGGGGTCCTTATTTATTGCACAGTAACTCTTATTCCTGCCCTCCTTTTAAGATAACACATTGGAACTGCCTGCTATTCAGTCCCTAATAAAGGTGATGGTATAATTGGGGGAAATTCCAAGTTCATGTAATTTGCACTGTTCAAATACATCTTTGGATCGATGGGCATCATGTGAAGCTTAACCTAAATATTTATACAATGCAAATTACTTTAAATAAAGCTAGAGTCCTCTTCCTCTATCTCAGGCTAGCTGCTACTACATTAAAATTTCCTGATTTTTATAGGCAAACAGATGGACAAGTGGTATGTGGCATATGTTCTGTACCTCAAAAACTAGAGCTGACAGGGAAAAATTAGTGCCATTTTTGGAATCAGCAAGTCAAATATACCTGGAAACAAGTCTAATATTTGAGGTAACAAAATATATGCTGGTAGTGTCATAATAGAACCAAACAAAATCACCTTGTAGCTAGGGATTCCTGCTCTTTTGGTAGTACTATTATGTGTAGATTTCCTTAAATCTTTGATATTTTTTCACTTTCCTTTGCTCTAGGTAAGGAACCCTGGTGGTGTAGTGGTTATGCATTGGACTGTGACCCACCTGATTTGTAGTTTGAAACCACCAGCTGCTCCGTGAGAGAAAGACTGGGCTTTCTACTCCCATAAACAGTTACAATCTCAGAAATACATAGCCTTGACTAATGACAGTGAATTATGTGCCACATGGGGGTGGAGAGGCACGTGAATCAGGAGGGCACTGGAGAACAAACACAAAAAAAGAGGAAGGGGAAAATAGATGGTGAACGTGTATCTTGGGTACTGAGAATATTTTCTCCAAGCTGCCTACGCTATCTGCTAAAATCAGTGAAGTAAGAGGCTTGGCTAGCTAGATTGCCTCAAGAAAAAATGGCTGTGCTGGGCAACAGTGTAGCCCATCAAAGTGGCTTGTACCCTTATTCAATGGTAAAAGGGAGTCTATCAGGGGGCTTTGCTGCTCTCCCACTTTAAGAAAGTTGGGTCTATTTTGCATTGATGTTGATTTTTTTTCGCTGCCATGAAGGGCAGTATATCCCTTCTAATGGAACATCTCGTCGTTTCTGAGGGTCTCTTCCTGTGCTTATTCTCTGGTCTTCTCCCGTCTCCTTGCTGCAGTTTTTATTACTTTACTCTATCTTTAGGATTTAGGTTTTTCTGTGCCTTATTCTGTTGTTGTTTATGGAGTTATTTTTTTCTTTTTCTTTTTTATTAAATGGTTTTATATGAAACACAGGATAAGTAAACTTATAGGAACAGCAAATAGATTAATAGTTTCTTAAGGTTCTGAAAAGGGGAGGTTTGGGAAAAATAAGGAACTAATAAGAATGGATACAAGAGTGAATAAATTGTTTTAAAATTGATTGTCGTGATGAATGCACAACTCTTTTTAAAATATTTAAACCATTGAATTGTATGAGCTAAAAAAAAAGATGTTTATTACCTCCTTATGAGTTTCAAACCCACTAGCTGCTCTACAGAAGAAAGATGAAGCTGTTTCCTCTAGTAAAGATTTTCAAGGCCTAGAAAACCTTGTATATAGGGTTACAGTGAGTCAAAATGGACTTGATGGCAATGGAATTTTTTAATTTATTACTTCCTTTTTGTATTTGCCAAAAATAGAAGCCAACTGATATATCCAACAGTAGGGGATGCTTTGAATAATTTCTGATTATGGTGCATGTAGTATAGAGAATAGATTTAAGGACATTTCCAGTTAAAATGGTAACAGCCACTCTGTATCAAATAAAGAATGATATACAACTGCTAAATGATAACGAGAATGCTCCAAAGACAGACTAAAAAAATTGTACGCACAGCATGCACAGAAACAGAAAGCAGGAAAAAAAGCTTTACCCAGCCCTGACAGTCTCTGGTGTAGAACACAAGTGGTAGTATCCAAACAGCAACTCCTGTGAGTACTAAGAGTCTAACAGGTAGTGCTGTTGGATATGCAGTGGACTGTTAACCATAAGGTTGATGGTTCAAAACCCACCAGGTGCTACTCCAGAGAAATATGAGACTTTCTGCTCCCATAAAGATTTTATAGCCTTATGAACCCTATATAGGGTCACTATAATTCAGAATCAACTCAATGGCAGTAGGTTTGGTTTTAGTTATTATGGGGCAGGTGTCCATAACCAGGCTAATACTACTTGAAGCCAGAGACTGATGAGGGAGGGGAGGAGAAAAAAAGTCTTTTAGTAAGAGCTGAAAAATACATCTTCCAGCTTCTACTGGAGGTTCTATTGACAAGGCAGCCTGGGCCTTGAGTACTGAGAGAAGATAACTGAGACATGAAGACTCGACAAGGAAAGCAGGAAAAGACTCCGGGTATCTCACAAGGCAAGAGCCAAGAGATGACATTATGGGAACTGACTCTGTGCTATTGCTGCCTGGGAGGCCAGTGGAGGCAACCACAAAACCACTAGACAGGGAGGAGTAAACACTGAGGGAAAGATACAGACAATAAAATATAAGCACAAACAAAACAATGCCAACCCTTCCTCTGCAAATGAAGCTGCAAACCAAAATTCCAAAACATAAATAAATCTAATGCTCCAAGAGAGCGAACAAAATCTACAATCTTTACACAAATTTACTCCAGATGAAGTTTTGGGGAAAAGGCTGACAGATTTTGAAAATAAGAACATCTAGGATGTTCACAGAGATACATGAAGGGAGGTATTTCTTAAAAGAAAAAGATATGATTGCACAAAAGCATGAAAACACATATGAAAAGAAAATCAATTAGAAATACTGGAAATTTATAAAAGGTTATCGACATTTTTTAGAAAGAAACCTCAATAAATTAGATAAACTTTAGCCTGGAAAGATAAAGTTGCGTTTTCTCAGTCAACCTACCTTGAAGATGACCTAAGCCACAATTTCATAGCTTTCAACTGCACCTCCTCAATATTCCTGTTGATCTCTCAATAATTTTCCAGACCTTGTCTTGACCACGTCGAACATTTTCGATTTTCCCAAGGTGGAGGAGCTATTTTCTGTTTTTCATTCTTACCACCACATAAATGGGAGTGAGAGATTCTCATGAAGCTGTAGTTTTGAAAAGAACTCTAACCCTAAGATATTCTGTGTTCATGTCCTGGAAAACTCAATATTAATAAGATATCAATATTACCCACCCAAATATGCAGACTCAATGGGGCTTCTTATCAAAATTCAATAGCCTTTGTTGCAGAATTGGAAAAACCAATCCCCAAAGGGGCCCAAAATAGCCAAAGCAATTTTGAAAAAGAAGAGCAAAGTAGGAAGACTCACATCTTCCAACATCAAACATATTGTAAAGCTACAGTAGTCAAAGGAGCCTGAAACTGGTATAATAATAAATATATTGCCAATAAATAGAATTGAGAATATAGACATAAATCAACACATTTATAGTCAATTATTTTTGACAAATATGCTGAGTTTACATATTGGAAAAAGAACGTTCCTTTTACTACCATAGAGTTAATTCTGACTCATAACAATCTTACAGGACAGAGTAACCCTATCCTTGTGGATTCTATGACTGTTTTTAGTATATAGAATGGCTGGTGGTTTCAAACTTTTGACCTTGCATTTAGTAGGCCAATGCTGTACCCACTGTGAAACCAGGGCTCCTTTGAGGGAAAGAATAGTTTCCTTAATAAATTATCCTAAGACAATTGATCTTATGTTTGGACCCACTGTGTTGAAGGTCTCCCTCTTTTTTACGGGCCTGCAACTTTACCAAGGATGATGGCCTTCTCCAGGGACTGAACTCTCCTGACAACATGTCCAAAGTATATAAGATGAAGTCTGGACATCCTTGCCTCTAAGGAACATTCTGTTTGTACTTCTTCCAAGACAGAATTGTGTGTCCTTTTGTCAGGCCATTATACTTTCAATATTCTTCACCAGCACCTAATTCAAATACTAGGATTCTTCTTCAGTTTTCTTTATTCAATGTCCATGCATATGATGCAATTGAAAATATCATGGGTTGGATCAGTCACACCTTAGTCCTCAAAAAACATCCTTGCTTTTCAACACGTTAAAAGGGTCTTGTGCCACAGATTTTCCCAATGCAATTCGATTTCTTGACGGCTACTTCCACAAGTACTGACTGAATCCAAGCAAGACAAAAATTGCTGACAACTTCTGTCTTTTCTATGTTTAACATGATGTTACCTACTAGTCCAGTTGTGAGAATTTTAGTTTTCTTTACATTGAGTTGCAACCCATACTAAACTTTGCAATATTCGTTCTTCATCAGCAAGTGCTTAAAGTCCTCCTCAGTTTCATCAAAAAAGGTTATGTCATCTGTATATTGCAGATTGTTAATAAGCCTTCCTTCAATTATCACCAAAGTGAAGAAAATTAAAACAAGTCAATGAGTGTCAAACAATGACCTTGAGTCTATCCCACCTGAATTTCAGAACAGCTCAAGAACAGATTTGATCCATTGAACACTAATGACAGAAGACTGATGAAGAGAGCAAGAAGTACTTAAAAAGAGAAGAAAGAAAAAATTAGCATAGATGGCAGAAGAAACTCTGAAATGTGCTCTTAATTGTAAAGTAGCTAAAACAAATGGAAGAAATGATGGAATCAAAGAGCTGGATAGAAAATTTCAAAGGGAGTTCAAGAAAAAAATGTCAAATATTATAATGAAATGTGCAAAGACCTGGAGTTAAAAAACAAAAAGGAAGAACATGCTCAGCATACCTTAAACCAGTGGTTCTAAAACTGTGGGTCACGAACCCTTTGGGAGTTGAACAACCCTTTCACAGGAGTCACCTAAGATCATCTGAAAACATATTTCCAATGGTCTTAGGCACCAAGACACCACTCCTCTATCCGTCTCCAGGTGGGTCCGCCCACATGCAGATACACCTGGCATGAAGACTGTTATCCATGCTACACCATGCTTCAAGACAAAATTTCATTTATTTGTAATTAGAAATAAATATTTCATAATATACAATTACATATTGTTTTGTAATTAATCACTATGCTTTAATTATGTTCAATTTGTAAGAATGAAAATACATCCTGCATATCAGTTATTTACATTACGATTCCTAACAGTAGCAAAATTACAGTTATGAAGTAGCAACAGAAATAATTTTATGGTTGGGTCACCACAACCTGAGGAACTGTATTAAAGGGTCACAGCATTAGGGAGGTTGAGAACCACTGCCTTAAACAGAAAGAACTGTAGAAATAATTAAAGCTCTAGTTGCAATATTGAAAAATTTTATGGGCAAAATATTGAATGATATAGAAAGCATAGAAAGAAGATGGAAATAATACACAGAGTTTCAGTAGAAAAAATAATTAGTCAACATTCCATCATTTTAGGAGCTAGGTAGCATATGACCAATGAGGCTGAAGGAAGAAATTCAAGTTGTACTGAAAGCATTAGCCATAAACAAGGGCCAATGAACTAATGGAATACCAATTGAACTGTTTCAACAAGTTGATGAAACACTGGAAGCACTTACTTCTCTATGCCAGAAAATTTAGAAGACTTGGTCGACTGATTGGAAGAGATCCATATCTGTACATATTCCAAGAAAGATGACCTATCAGAATGCTCAAACTATAGACTAATATCACTGACATCACATGCAAGTAAAGTTTTCTAAAATTTTCTGCAAGTAAATATATATATTTTATGGGGGGATCTTACAACTCATAACATTCCATACATCAATTTTATCAAGCAAGTATATTTGTACATATGTTGCCACCATCATTTTCTAAATATTTACTTTCTATTTGAGCCCTTGGTATCAGTTCCTCTTTTTTCCTCCCTCCTCCCCCCCCCCCTCATGACCCCTTGATAAATGATAAATTATTATTGTTTTCATATCTTATACTGACTGCTGTCTCCCTTCACCCACGTTTCTGTTATCCATCACCCTAAGGGTGGGGGGAAGGTTATGCGTCTATCATTGTGATCAGTCCCCCCTTCCCTCCTCCTCCCCTCACCTTCCTTCTACCTTCCTGGTATCACTATTCCCATTTCTGTTCCTGCGGGGCTTATCTGAACTGGATTCCACATGTTGTGTGCTCTTATCTGTACCAGTGTACATGTTCCAGTCTAGCCAGAACTGAAAGGCAAGACTTGGTTCATGATAATCGGAGTTGAGGAAGCCTCAAAGGACTAGAGGAATATTGTATGTTTCATCGGTACTACATGCGCCTTGGTTGACTCATACCTTCCTTGTGACCCTTCTGTGAGGGTTTGTCCTACTGTCTACAGATGGCTTTTGGGTCTCTGCTCTGAACCCCCTTATTATTAACAATTTCTTGTTTTGTTTTGGGTCTTCTGGTGCCTGTTACCTGTTGATGCCTCATGATCACACTGGTGTGATTCTTCCATGTGGGCTTGTTGCTATTCAGCTAGCTAGTTGCTTGTTTAACTTCAAGCCTTTAAGACCCCAGACACTGTGTCTTATGATAGCCAGGCACCATCAGCTTTCTTCACCACATTTGCTTATACACCCATTTTGTCTTCAGCGATCCTGTTGGGAAAGTAAGCATCACAGAATGCCAGGTTGTTAGAACAAAGTGTTTTGCATTGAGGGAGGGCTTGAGCAGGGGCCCAAAGTCTGTCCACATCCTCAGTGTATTACCATATAAATATATGTACATTGGCCAATACCTCTATTTTTATGAATTAATATATTTATATAAGTGCACACCTATGTTTATAACTCTAGCCATAGCTAAGCAGAAAATACCAGAAAAATGTTAACTTGTGGTTTATTGACTATGCCAAAATATTGTACTGTGTGGATCATAACAAACTATGAATCACCTTGAAAATAAGACTTCCAGAACACTTCAATGTGCTTACGTGGAACTTGTACATGGATCAAGAGGCAGTTGTGCAAGCAGAATAAGGGAATACCACACGGTTTACAGCTAAGAAAGGTATGTGTCATGGTTGTGTCCTTCCCCTATACTTATTTGAACTGTATGCGGAGAAAATAATCTGAGAAGATGGATGATATGAAGAATAATGTGACATCAGGATCAAAGAAAAGTTTATTAACAATCTGCAATATGCAGATAACATACCCTTGCTTGCAGAAAGTGAAGAGGACATGAATCACTTGCTGATGAAGATCAATGATTATAACCTTCAGTACTGATTATGCTTCAGTGTAAACAAGACTACAATTCTCAGAACTGGATCAATCGGTAACATCATGATTGATGGAGAAAATACTGAAGTTGTCAAATATTTCTTTTTTCTGTGTCCCCAATAATATTTATGAAAGCAATGGGTAAGAGATCAAACAACAGGTTGCATTGGGTGAATATGCAGCACAGGACCTCTGTAGAGTATTGAAAAACAAGGATGTTACTTTGAGGAAAAAGGTGTGACTGATCCAAGCCAATATATTTTCAATTGTATCATATGCATATGAAAGTTGGAAATTGAATAAGGAAAATCGAAGAAGAATAGATTTGTTTGAATTGTGATGCTGGCCAAGAATAATGACAGTACGATGGACTGCTAAAAATCCAAACCAATATATCTTGAAAGAAGTAAGGCCAGAGTGCTCCTTTAAAGGTAAGGATGGGAAGAATTCATCTTACATTCTTTTCACATATTGTCATGAAATACCAGTCTCTAGAGAAAGAAATCATTCCTGGTAAAGTGGAGGGGCAGTGAAAAAGAGGAAGGCCCTTGTATTAGTCTAGGTACTTTGGAGAAACAAATCCACAGCAACTCATGTATAAAAGAGAGTTTTATGTAAAGAAAGTGTGCATCACGAAAACATCCCAACCCAATGCTGCCCAAGCCCACAAGTCCAACATTAACCCATTAACCCAACACCAGTCCACAAAGTCCTCCACCTCACAAAACAGAGGCAATGATGCCGACTGCAGCAGGAAAGCTGAGTCAGTGAACGAACAGGGGTCTCCACACGGCTGCTCCAGCACCCAGGGAGGGCTGCATCGGGATAGGTCCATTTAGCTTCTCCTTGGGGATGTCTTGTAGGAAGTTAATCTTGCAAGCTGCAGCAGGGAACTGCTAAGGCAGCTGCACCTGGCGCAACCATCACAAAGCAAGAGACTCGGGAACTAGAAAGGCAAGGCTCACCATCCATTTATCCCTCCGCCTTTCAATTAGCCCCACATGTGATTATCGGCCAGGTTGACACAATTAACTAACTCAGCCCTCAAGGAGATGAATTCTCAGAGGCTGTAACAGTGGGCTCAAGCACGGGAACAATTATGGATGCAGGATCGGGCAGTGCTTCATCCTGCTGTCCATAGGGTCACTATGGTTCAAAATTCACTCCATGATACCTACCACCAATAACCAATCCTGGTATTGCCTACTTCTTCATATAAGCCAGCTTCAGATTATGATTGAATAAGTATGATGAAAGGATTCCATCCTGATGTATGTACACCTTTCCTGATTTTAAACCATTCAATATGATCTTGTTCTGTTTGTACAACTGTCTATGATTAATGTAGAGGTTCCACATGAATAAAATGTAATATTCTGGTATTCTCACTCATCTCAAAGCTAACCATAGTTTTTATGGTCCACATAGTCAAATGCTTTTGCATAGTCATGATAACCCAAGTAAACTTATTTCTAGTATTCTTTGCTTTCAGCCAAGATCCCTCTAACATGAGCTATGACATCACTTGTTCCATAACCACCTCTGAATCCAGCATGAATCTCTGGAAGTTCCATGTCTCTGGAAACATTTTATTTACATGTGATATTAATAATGTTTTTCTATAATTTAGCATTCTGTTGGGTACCTTTCTTTGGAATGGGCATAAATATGAGTCTCTTCCAGTCTGTTGGTCAAGCCCTCCAAATTTCCTGGCATAAACAAATAAATGCTTCCAGCGCATCATCAGCTTGTTGAAACATATCAATTGGTATTCCATCAATTCTTAGTGCCTTGTTTTTGCCTAATGCTTTCAATGCAGCTTGAACTTTTTCCTTCAGTACTATTGATCTTTGCTTATATGTTACTTCCTGAAATGATGAAATGCCAACTATTTTTTGGCACAGTGACTACATATTTTTTTCCATTTTCTTTTGATGCTTCCGGCATTGTTCAATATTTTGGCCACATAAACTTTCAGTATTGCAACTGGAGGCTTGGATATTTTTCTTTAGTTATTTCAGTTTAAAATATGCTGAGCATGTTCTTCCCTTTTGGTTTTTTAGCTTCAGTTCTTTGCACATTTCATTATAATAATATTTGACTTTTTTTTCAAGCTGCCCTTTGAAATTTGGTGTTCAGCCCTTTGTATCATTTCCTCCAGGTGCCTTAGATAATCTTAGACATAGAGCAAGTTTCAGAGTCTCCTTTGACATCCACACTCTTCTTTATTTATTGTCTTTTTAATGACCTCTTGCTTTCTTCATGAATGATGTTCTTGAGGTCCTCCCCCACTCATCAGATCTTCTGTCAATTGTGTTCAATTCATCAAATATGTACTTGAAATATTCTTGAAATTCAGGTGTTATAGACTCAAGTTGGCACTGGTTGACTCGTTTTAATATTCGTCAGCTCCAAACTAAACTTACCTATGACAATTGATGGTCTGTTCCATACTCAATCCCTGGCCTAGCTTTAACTGCTGATATTGAACTTCTCCACCATCTCTTCCCAGAAAGGAAGTTAATTTTATTTCTGTGCATTCCATCTAGAGACTCCCACATATAAGTGTCTCATGACATCTCCAACTTCCTTTTTATCACCAAGACCATACTTTCCTTCCTCTTTGTTTCCATCTTTTGCATTCCAATTACCAATATTTATCAATGAATTTTGATGACATATTTGATTAATTTCAGCCTGAAGAAGCTGGTAGAAGTCTTCAACTTCTTTATCACTAGAATTCTTGGTTGGTACATAAATTTGAATAATAGTTGTGTTAATTGGATTTCCATGAATTTGGATACATATATCAGATTGAATTGTACTTCAAGATAGATCTTGAAATGTCATTTATGATATGAAGTTAATGTCCTTCCTCTTGGTTGCTTCACTCCCAGCATAGTAATTCGTATGATTTTTCTGATTCAAAATGGCCACTAACAATTCATTTCACCTCACCAATGGCTATAATGTTCATTTTTATGTGTTCTATTTCATTTTTCACAAATTTCGTAGATTCAAACTTCATACACTCTAAGTTCGCATTACTAATTGATGTTTACAGCTGTTTCTTTTCATGCCTTCTCAACAAATGAAGGTCCTGAAAGCTTTACTCCCACAGGCTTTACTCCATCCACTTGATTATGGTTGACTCCACTTTGAAAGTCAGTTTTATTTTCAGTGCCTTCTGAAATGAGGGACTCCTTGTCTGGCATTATTTCCAACAATGTTGTGCTCCTTTTCATCAGGTTTCCAGTATTTGACAATGTCTCACTTGTGCCCATAGTGTACATAAGTGGATATCCTATACCTTCTTCATAGTCTGCTCTTTTTACTTTATATTATTATTATTTTTAAAGTAATTGTATTGAGGGCATCAATGGATATCTGTATCAAGCATATCTATACATATGATGCTACCATAATTTTCTAGTGCGCTCTTAGTATCAGTTCCTCTCTTTTAGACCCCTTGATAAAGTATAAATTGTTACTATTTTCATAACTTACACCGACCTCTGTCTCCCTTCTACCATGGTTTGTGTTGCCCCCCCCTCTCAGTGTGTGTGTGTGCGTGCACGCCTGTGTGTTTGCGGTAATGTGTCAATCATTGTGATCAGTTTCCCCTTCCTACTCTCTTCTCCCCACCTTCCTCAAACCCTCCTGGTATTGCTACTCCCATTTCTGTTCCTGAGGGGTTTATCTGACCTGGATTCCGTGTATCATGAGCTCTTATCTGTACCAGTGCACAGGCTCCGATCAAGCCTGAAGTGGAAGTTAGGACTAGGGTCATGATAGTGGGGGTGAGCGAGCCTCAAGGAACCAGAGGAATACTGTGTGGTTCATCGGTACTCTATTGCACCCTGGTTGACTCATCGCTTCCTTGTGTCCCTTCTGTGAGGGGATGTCACCATAGTCTGTTCTTAGTCTGGTAGCTCTGCTAAAACCTGTTCCCTTTAGATGGCCTTGCTAGTATTTTAAATACTGGTGACATACCTTCCAGCATCACAGCAATATACAAGTTACTACAGTATGACAAACCAACAAACAAGTGCTGATCATGCATATTAGTGATTGAAAATATAACAGATTGAGCCAGGCACATCCTCAGAGTGACATCTTTGCTTTTTAACACTGAAAAGAGATCTCTTGCATCAGATTTGTTCAATGAAATAATATTATTTCTTTACTACTACTTCCATGGGTATTGATTATGGAGACAAGTGAAATAAAATCTTGGACAACTACAGTCTTTTCAGTTTGTCATGATGTTCCGTAGTGGTCAGGTTGTGAGGATTTTAGTTTTCCTTATGTTAAGATGTAATCCATATTAAGGCTGTAGTCTTTGATCATCAGTAAGTACTCACATTCCCTTCTGTTTCAGCAGGCCATGTTATGTCATATGTCACAGGTTGCTAATGAGTCTTCCTCCAATCTTGATACTGAACTTTTCTTCATATAATTCAGCTTCTCAGATTATTTGTGTACCATATAAAAAACCTAAAACCAAACTCACTTTGATCTAGTCAATACCAACTTATAGTGACCCTATAGGACAAGGGTAGAACTGCCTCCTGTGGGTTTTTAAGACTGTAACTCTTTTTTTTTTTTTTTTTTAGAATGTCTCATCTCTCTTCTGCGAGGTCAGCAGCTCAAGAATCACCAGCTTCTTGGTGTTATTGAACTATTGAATTGTATGATATATGGAGTCTATGCCAATAAAATTGCTGGAAAAAACTTTTACTTGGGTGTAATATTAATGACATTTTTCAATAATTTCTGTGTTTTGTTGGGTCACGTATTTTTGGAAGGGATACATGTGGTAGTTACATAATCTGGTGTCAATTTGAGATTATTAAGAGTGAAGGGGTTGAGTTTAGCCTGTCAGTCAGGTCACAGTTTGATTACCTCATTTAGTGGCCCTAGGGAGATAAATAGCTCACTGGAGGCCAGATCCAAATTGTCTGCTTTGTATTCATGTTGACAAGCCACATGGAGCTATTCTGATGCACCCAGAGCCCTGGAGATGGAGGAGCCAAGTGGAGACCCACACCAGGGTTGAGATGCTTTCTCCAAAACTGGATCCACAAGACTTTGCACCCACTGGCCTGTGATCTTCCTGCATTCAGCACCATTGCATGTGTTGTGTGAGTCTGAAGAGAAATTTATAGACTGGTATCAGTTGTATGGGCTAATATCAGACTTGTGGACTTGTTCTGGACTGAGCTGGGTATTAGGTTCACTGCAAAGATAAACTGAGGCCAGGCCAGAGAGAAGGAAAAGGGGAAGTTTATTCTGGACTTCTGGATGAGATTCACGGAGTCAGTGAAGTCGCCCTGCTCAGGAGGGAGGGGAGGAGAGAGAGAGAGAGAGAGAGAGAGAGAGAGACGGGAGCCCTGAACTCCCAGGTGAGCTTCACGGGCCCCCAGTGGAGGACCTGAGAAGTCGCGCCTATCTGTGGTGGAGAGCAAGTTTTTAAGCTGGTCAGGAGGGTAAACAAGAAAGAGAGGGGGTAGAAATTGAAGCTGCAGGGACTTAAGTCATCTCCATCCATGAAATTCCGAGGTAGGGTTGTACCTTGATCATTCCACTGAGGAGATGGCTCATTGTCCTAGGGCCCTTTTGAAGCTAGCCATCATGGTCCGAGAAGGGCAGGTCAGACTGTTCCTAATGTCCAATGACTGGTACCTGACACACCATTCTAGCCTTTTTGATAACATATGGGCTGATGTCAGTCTGTCTAGCGGCTTCCTGCTGGGTGGGGGCAGGGAAGGATTAAAGGCTGGAGTGTATGGGGTTAGGTTCAATAGGCAGGGGTCTGTAAAGGTGTAAAAGAAGCTGGTTAACAGTTAAGTTGGTCATGTCCTGTTCTGAAGAAATTTGAAAAAAAACAAGAAACATATAACCACAAGTGGCTCAATTAAAGGAAGGATCCAGGTTAAAAGGGATTTGGGGACCAAGAGATTAGTGAGTTATTGTCTCCCCCATGGCTTATAAGATGTTCAGCCAATTTGGTCAGGGTCTCTATATTTTGTTCTTCCAGCCCTGATTCATTAACATAACAGCATTCTTGAACTGTCACTGTAGGGAGGCTAGAGAGACCGAGATGGATTCCATAGCCAGCTGGAGCTTCTCAATGACCTGTGGGAATGAATGGTTATAGGAGACAGTAGAAGTACTTGGGAGGAGAGTAGCTGGATTAAGTGTGGGGACCAATGCAAGCCTAAACCAAGATTTTTAAGAAAGAGAAAATGGATTTCCTGGATCCTGCCTGGAGGGAGTAAGGAGAGGAATTGATGTGATGATAAGTCCTGGAGCCTGTGAGGAGAGAAGGTCTGAAAGGGCTGTTCCAAGGAGATTTTAAGGGCTGCCTTGGTAAGGGTGGCTGCAGCCGCCAGGGCACGGATGCACGACTGCCACTCCTGGACCATCGTGTCCAGTTGTTTGGATAAATACCCTATTGGAGAGTAAGCATGTCCCAGAGGTTAGGTGAAGACTCCGATTGCCATTCCCTGCTTCTCATTAGTGAAATGAAGAAAGGATTTATCAGAGTTTGATAAATACAATGGTGGGGATTGTAAAAAGCGTTGCTTAGAGTTTTTTAAAGACCACTGAGACCACCCACGGGGCGTCCAATGGTCCACCTTTGTTGCATTGTATAATGCATGTATAAAGTATAATGGTTTCACTTTTAAGGGAGAAATTGGGGATCCAATGTCTGAAAAACCCCACAAAGGCAAAAAAGGAAAGTATTTGGTCAGCCAAAGTCGGCAGTTGGAGGTCCCTTATGACCTGGCATCTATCCAAAGTTAAACCCCAGGTGGTTGGGGTGAGACACAGGCCTAAACAGATAAGGGCCATACAAGATAATTGTGCTTGGAGGGAGAGACTCTGTAACCTTTGTAAGCTTAGAAGTTAAGGAGCTGTGCTGTTCTTGCCTTAGAACTGTCTAAGGAGGGGCTGCACACAAAGGCAAACAAATGCTGATAAGCTAGGTCAAGGGGGATGGTGAAAAAGGCGTCTTTTAAATTGAGGACAGGAAAATGGGTAGTGGAAGGGGGAATGTGGGACAAAAGAGTATAGGGGTTGGGAAGTGCCGGGTGTATGGGGATAACAGCTTTGTTAATGAGGCGCAGATTCTGGACCAAGTGATAAGTACTACTTGGTTTCTTTACTGGTAACATTGTTTTGTTGCAGGGACAGTTGATAGGAGTAATGAGGTCGTTAGTAAGGAGGCACTCTATGATGTGTTTTAGGCCTTTGTGGTATGTTACTGAAATGGGGAAACAAGGCCGAGATGGGAAAACAGTGGGATCCTTGAGGCATATTAGAACTGGGTGAAGGTGAGTAGCAATAACTGGGGTGGTGGTGTCCCATACTACTGGGTTAACACCAGGTAGCAATGAGGCCTGTAGGGCCGGTTCCTACTGGTAGGGTGAAAGAAGGGGAAGTAGCAGAGGTTCTGTGAGACTAGAAATGAGGTGTAAGGAGTCCCCTAGCTTATTAAAATGACCCTTCCCAACAGAGGGACCAGGCACGATGGGATTATAAGGAAGGAGTGTGTTAAAGGTGTACCATCCAGGGAGCAAAATAAAGGGCCAATACATCAGGGGCAGGTAGGCTTGCCATCAATATTCATAACTGAGATTGAGGAAGGACTGCTTAGCCCTGAAAACGAGGGCAGGACACGAAAGGTAGCCCCTGTGTCTATTAAGAAGGAAATTAACTTACCCGCTACCTTGAGCGTTACCCTTGATGACGGTGATGGCGATTGTGGAGTGCATGTCCCATCAGTTTTTGGCCAACCCTAGCAGAGCCAATGGCAGGTCAGGAGTTGGAAGGACAGTCCTTCTGCGTGGAGACACAGAGGGCTAATCACTTTTCCAAGGACATTTGGACTTCCAGTGTCTGCTTTGACAGCAGGCCAGGCAGGGTTTGGTTGGAGCTCTAGTCCTGGGGCACTTCCGTGACCAGTGCCCTTTTTCTCTCACTTGAAGCAGATGCCAAGTGTCAGCCATTTTTCCCATGCACCCCCGCACCGTGTTACCCCTTTGGGGCTGCGGGGGCCTGCCAGCTGCAGAGCTGCTACTAAGGCTTGCATTTGAAATTTTACCTTCTACCAGAACCTGGCATCAAGGATTGACTCTGCCTGCTCCTCAAAGCTGTTATAACCTTGGATGCCATATTCACCAAATCTCAGACTGGGATTTCAGGGCCATCCTCTGCCTTTTTAAGCTTTTTTCTAATGTCTGGGGCTGACTCGGTAATAAAATGGGTAGTGAGAACTACAGCCCCAGCTGGGGAAGCTGGGTCGAATCAGGTGTATTGAATTAAAGCAGGGGTGTCAAACTGGTGGCTCGCAGGCTTCATGTGGCCTCCAAGGTAATTTTTTGTGACTCGTGATGCTCTGAAATAAAATGAAAATAGAAAAAAATTTATGAAGAAAATAGCACTTAGGGGAGTTCAAGGCAATATCATACACAAAATTCCTTTGTTACATTTTATTTCAGAGCATCATGGGCCACAAAAATGTACCTCGGGGGCTGCATGCGGCCCGTGGGATGCCAGTTTGACACCCCTGAGTTAGAGCATCAGTTAAATGACTTAAAATGGTGGTTGGATTCTTGTCAGGTTTTTGGGTGATTTCTCTGAGTTTGTTGAAATTGACTGCCTTATGAGAAATTACCTGAAGTCCAGTTAATACACACTGAAGCATCTTCTCATAGCAGGCACGTCTCTCCCTGCCTGCTTGAGTGTCAATTTGATGACCCAAACCAAGCTTTTGCCTGGGGATGAGCTCGGTGTCCACCAGCATGTTTGGTCAGTCAAATGAACCTGGTTGGCATGCTGCTGAGCACGTGAAAAATGCATTCCCTTTCATTTGTGGTTAGGGTAGAGGAAAGGATGACAAAAATATTATGCCAGGACAAATCATAAACTTGAGTTAAATATAGAAACTCCTTAATATAGGTGGTGGGATTTAGAAAAGGAACCTAAGTGCTTTTCAATTTGAGATGTCAGTGAAAGAAAGGGGGACATGAACCTGGACCATGCCCTCACACTTGGTCACTTCCTGTAGAGGACAAAGAAGAGGGGGATTCTGTGATTGGGTATGTTCACTGACAGGAGAGGTGAGCAGGTGTTTAGGTTCACCTGAGCCAGCAGGCGGAGGAGCAGTCAGGGCCGGGGAAGAAGGGTGTGGGTGGCCAGAGTAAGAAGGGGGACAAGTAGGAGGGGAGGCAAGGTGCTTAGGCTGGTCAGAAAAGGTCAACATGAGAAGGGGGTTAGAAGCAGGAGGAGAGGAGGAATTTCCTCTACCCAAGAGGACTTGGAAAAAGGAACAGGAAATACAGAGAGAGGGGGTGGAGCACAGAAAATAAGACCTGGACGTACAGAACCTCAAACCATTTCTCTGTCCTTTGGCAGAACTAATTTAAATTGGTTAAAATATTGAAATCAAAAGTCTCTTGTTTGGGCCACTTAGACCCGTTATCTAAATTGTCCTGGGGACAATCGACTGTGGAAAAAAAAGATGAGGCTCTTTGGACGAATGTCCCATGTCAGCCCCAGTTTAGTGAGGTTGACTCCCTAGCAGTGTCCAGGGGTCCATTTTAGAATTTTGATTACCCATGGCTGTTCTCTGGAGACTAATAGTCAAGGCTAAAGGACCAATCATTCACCCTTGGCTAGGGATGGAGGACCGGAAGTTTGACAAGGACATCTCCATCACCCCCCTAGGTCAGATGGGAAAACAGAGGGCCATCTCTGATGTGGCCACACGTTTATGAACAGAGAGGCCAGCGGGGGTCCCCAGAAATAGACAAGTATTGGGAATTACCTTCTGTGCTGCCAGATTGGAGCACGGTCAAGGATCCCTGGGGTGACCTAGAGAAGAGGGCTCCCCGAAACTGCGCTGAACGATTAAGAGGGGTCTCACTCCTCCCGCACTTCTGACACCAATTATTAGGTTCGATGCAAAGATAAATTGAGGCCAGGCCAGAGAGAAGGAAAAGGAGAAGTTCATTCTGTGCTTCCAGGAGAGATTCATCGAGTCAGTGAAGTGCCCTGCCCGGGAGGCAGGGAAGAACAGAGAGAGTGACAGGAGCCCTGAACTCCTGGGCAAGCTTCACAGCCCACCCCCACCCCTCACCCCCACACCCCCATGGGGACCTGAGAAGTCATGCCTATCTGTGGTGGAGAGCAAGTTTTTAAGCTGGTCAGGAGGGTAAACAAGAAAGGGAGGGGTTGAAGCTGCAGGTGGGTAAGCAAGGAGAGTGGGGGTAGAAGTTTGAGCTGCAGGGGCTTAAGCAGTCTCCATCCATGAAATTCCGAGGTAGGGTTGTACCTTGATCATTCCGCTGAGGGGCTCATTGTCCTAGAGCCCTTTTGAAGCCAGCCAGCTAGGTCCAATAAGGGCAGATCCTTATATCCCCCAACTGGTACCTGACCCAACACTGGGATGTTTTCTTAATGTACAATTACTCTTTGATATAAAGCTCCTTCTTATACACATATGAGTGTCTATGAATTTGTTTCTCTAGTCAAGCCAGACTAACAGTACAGTTATGAAACTCAGTTAGGCAGGTAGTTCTCTTCCACATTTCTTGGCATAGACAAGTGAGTGCTTTCCTAGTGTTGTGTACGTTTGTTGAAATATCTCAACAAAGTAGTTTTCTGTCACTTTCTGGAGCCTTGTCATTGTCACCAATGCCTTCAATGCAGCTTAGACATCTTCCTTCATACCATCTGTTCTTGATCATATGCTATTTTCTGAAATGATTAAAATCAACCAGTTCTCTTTGGAACAGTGACTCTTTTTTTTTTCTTTTTTTCCATCTTCTTTTGATGGTTCTTGCATAGTTGTACATTTTACCCCTAGAAACCTTCAATATTGCAACTCAAGGCTTGAAGTTTGTGTCTATTTTTTTCCTCTTGAGAAATACTGAGTGTGTTCTTCCCTTCTGGCTTTCTAACTCCATGTCTTTGAATACTTCATCATAATACTTTAATTTGTCTCCTCATGTTGCCCTTTGAAGTTTTCTATTCAGTTATTTTATATACTCATTTCCTTCATTCACTTTAGCTACTCTATGTTCAAGAGCTACTCTCATAGTCTCTTCTGACATCCATTTGGGTCTTTTCTTTCTTTCCTCTATTTATAATAACCTTTTGATTTCTTCATATACTATGTCCTGGTGTCATCCCACAGCATTAGCTATTCCCATCATCCCCTGTTATCTAGTCAACTCTGATTTATACTGATCCTACAGGACAGAATAGAATTGCTTCATAGGATATCCAAGGCTATAACTCTTTATTGGAGCACTATGGCAGATTTTATGCTAAGTTGAATTTGTATGAACATGTAGGGGCAGATCCCAAACTGTCAGTCAAGCAGTAACCTAATGATACCTCCTTGGGTGTGTGGTCTTTTTTATAAGAATGAGAAGCACTGGGAACTTCTCTCTTTGTGTGCCTTTGCCTTCCTGCTTGCTAGGATTTTGTGCCTCGCATGCCCTGTGTAAGTTATCGGACCTTGAGGGCTGTCAGTGCCCTGCCATTTTCCCACCAACTGTGGATCCATGTGACATTGCACTCACCAGCCTGTGTTCTCTCTGCTTCCTGCTTCACCTATCTTATGTGCCTCCATCTGAAGAGGACCTGACTAGCATCAGATCTATGGACTTGAGTTGGATTGGGCTGGGGTGCCATCTTAATGTAAAGTTGCTTCTTGACATAAAGTTCTTTCTTGTACATAGTTGAGTGTCACTGGCTTGTTTCTCTAGACAATCCAGCCTGACACAATGTGATTCCAGGTGTGGAGAGTGGAGGCTTGTCTGACCTCTGCCTCATGCAAAGCAGGTGTAGTTGGATTTTCCTTCTCCTATGGGTAGCTTAAGTAGGTCAGATATGTCCACACAGTTTACTCAATTGCCTTTTGTAAAGGGCATTGGTAGCGAAGGTCTGGATTTTTAAAAAAAACTGTCGTTGGTTATTCCTACATAAAATGGCACAAAGGAATGTAATGAATCTTAAGTTAAAGCTCGGGGTAGAAATTCAGCTTTTGATCTCTTTGAGGCAAAAGCCAAGCTACTTAGACAAAAAAGACCAGGCCCCTAGCTTGATAAAGCCAGTGGGGCCTAAGGTCATATTGCATCTGAATGGGATAGTCTAAATAAGAAAGGATTGAATTTGAGGATTTTAAAAAGAATTGTGTTTAGGAGCTTGCTGTACACGGATTATATTGATCTCCCCTACTTACTGTAATTGAAATAATGTGTGATAGAAATAAATATTGGATACTAATAATTAGAGAGAGCTTGTAAGGCAGCCCACCTTTGACCATTACAATTGGATCTGTTAAAAGGGACATTTGCAGTTGCTTGGAGGAAATGGCTCTTTGTTTGAAGCCAAGGCTTAGAAAAGGTAAGCTCCACCCTATGCCTTGAGTGCCAATATATTTACATTCAAAAAGACATGCTACTAGAACTGTTGGGAGACTCAAATTAAAAAAAAAAAGGCAATGTTGACTTTTTGAACCTTGAGCAAGCAGTTTGCATATGGATGCACCTAGGCTGGAAAAAAAAATCTGTGCCTATGAAAGGACTCTCTCCTCTAGGACTAAATTTTAATGTGAGCTTACAGGCAGCCTGAAATGCTTGCTAGGTGACAGGCTGGTTTCATTTAGTGAGTGGAAGTGAGGGAAACAGCAATGGAGAGATGGGTTGAGTCTGGCCACTGATACAAATTGACCTGATTCACAAGGACAAAAGGAGAGACGAGAATGATCTGGTTGGTCTGAAATTTAAAGAGTTGCACAGGAGCTGAACCTATAGGTATGTGAAGTGGCTAGTGGTCTGAAATGAGGGGAGTTGTGTGGAGAACTCCCTAGCTTGATATAGCATCCATCAACTTAGCATGGATTGGCTAGGACTGAGTTGACCAGAACCAGAAGGGGAAGATACTTGACCCTGTGAGCTGGTATACATTGCTTGCTGAATTGATTTGACTTTGCTTATGGATGCAGACAAAAGGTTATAAGTGGAATGAAGTTTCTTCACATCAAAGAATATGCTTGTCTCCTCAGAGTAGGGAATTTTGCTAGAAGTGATAAGTTTAGAAATTGAATACCCAAAATACCATAGAATAATTTTGTTTTACTCACTTAAAGACTATAAGATTTAAATGGGGCTGATATATGTTTAGTTATATGTGTTTGTTTTATCATATTGGGCATAAACATGATTTTATTGTTGTCTTTGTTTAAATATTATGTATAGTTATGGAGTTGTATACAAGTGTTGTATTTCTAAGGGGTTGTCCGTAACAGATTTTATGTCAACTTGAATGTGTATGAACATGTAGGTATGGAGCCCAATCTCTCAATCAATTGGTAGCCTGATGACACCTCCTTGGGTGTGTGGCCTTTTGTACAAGAGTGAGAGACACTGAGGACTTATCTTTTTGCCCTTTTGCCTTCCTGTTTACAGGTACTTTATGCCTGCCTCCAGGAGTGGCCCCGTGTGGCCTGCTTGACCCTAAGAGTTGTCAATGCTCTGCCATATTTCTACCAAGCATGGATCTGTTAGGTTTCTCAATAATGTTAGTGTTAGAAATACCTTGGTCCTTGGCTTCATGTGAGAAAGTATTCACGCTGAAGCCTGGTTTGTGATCCAAGTGAGTTTTATAAAGGATAGAAGCCGTTTCGGGGGTTACAGTAAACTGAACACAAGAGAGAGAGAGAGAGAGAGAGAGAGAGAGAGAGAGAGAGAGAGAATGTGGCACAGCTGTGTGGGGTTGAGGCCCAGCCTCACCAAGCTGTGTGTAGTAGCTGCTGAGAGAGAAAACTTCTGGCTTCTCAGGGCCTCCATTAGGAGGCATGGTTGATGGTACTATTTGATCCCATTGGCTGAATTAAGCCCACCTGGCCTAGATGGGGTCCTACCCAAGTTTACTGGCTTCCTCTCTAAAAGACCTGAATGTGTGCATGCCCTCTAGCCTTAAGCAGCTTCCAACTTCCTTTAATGGGGGAGGGAGGCTTTGGCATGTAGAGGGACAACCTCTAGTTCTGCCTCTAGCTACCTAACAGATCCATTTGACTCTGTGTTCACCAGCCTGTTATCTCCCTGCTTCCTGCTTCATCTTTCTATGTCATCATCCTGTGGCTATGTCATTCTGAATAGGGCCTGGATTGGGTTGGTGGGCGGATGTGTTAGGCAGGGTTTATAGAGAAACAAAACCAGGACAATTATAATTTTATATATATAGATAGATAGATAGATAGGTTTATACAATGAGAAGGAATATAACAGCTAATCAGTTCAACTCACTTTCAGGAAACAGTTAATAAACGGGAAGTCCTTCAACTCACATGGGCTGCAGGGTCCAAGGTCAAGGAAGCAGACAACTGAGTCTTCCCTCCAGAAAGGCCAGCAGAATCTGCACACAAGCAGCAAACAGCAGGATGGGTCAGCAATAGTCAGTAGCTTGAGAGCTTAGTGAAGTAGACCTAGGTGGGAAATTGATGGGATATTGAACTCAAGCAATGCAAACCGACAGGATCCACCAGTCTCAAGCTCAAGTGATGTATGCACAAGCAGCATGGAAAAGCAGGTCTTGAAGGAGCCTCAAGCTCTAGTAACATGATCTACAGGTTGGTTTGGCCCACAGATGTGTAGCTCACAGGCAGAGAACTAGCTAATGCAGCATCACACTGGTCTGATCACCAGAGAGCAAGAGAAATGGGGACAGGTCTTTTAAAGCCATTTATCTCTTTGCCCTCCAACCAAACTGAAATCTGATTAATCCCACATGTTCCTAATGGCCTGACTAGCACAATAAACCTAACTATCACAGAGAGAATGATGAGAGAGGAGCTGCTGTGTGGAAACCCACACCTGTCTGGAAGACTAAAGATATAAGAACCAGCTCCCAGGCTGATATTTGGGGGCCGCTTCAAAGCAAAGGAACTTTGGACGTTTGTGTCAGGTCAGGGTAAACAGCAAAGGGAAAGAAGTTTCTGTCTGTTCCCCAGCCAACCCAACTGTGATAGTTACATATTCTGTTGTCATTTTGAGACTTAAGAGTGAAGGGGTAGAGTTTAGCCTCTCAATAAGGTCCCTGCTTCATTATCTCATTTGGAGGTTTTCAGGAAATAAATAGCTCACTGGAGGTGGGACACACACCCTCCCTGCGAGACATTACTGATAATGATGAACCTGAGGGAGCTATGCTGGGGCTGCCAGAGCCCTGGAGCTAAAGAAGCCTGCCAGTGCTGAGATGCTTCCCCTGCCACTGGATCCACAAGACTTTCCACCCACTGGCGTATGATCTTCCTACATTCAGCATCATTGCATGTGTGTCATGAATCTGAAGAGGAATATTTATAGATTGGTATCAGACATATAGGCTAATATCAGACTTATGAACTTGATCTGGACTGGGTTGGGATGTTTTCTTAATATAAAATTACTCTTTGATATAAAAATTTCTTATACATATGAGTGTCTATGAATTTGTTTCTCTAGTCTTCCCAGACTAACACACCAACCAAAGATCAAATCAAGAAACTAGCCCATCTTGCCAATCCCTGTAAGTTTTGGAGTTTAAATCAAGGCACCAGTACATAAAGCTTGTATGATTTAAGCTTTCTGCCTTCTCCTGTAAGGAGTTACAGTGTTAGAAAAGCTAAGGAGCAGTTCTACTCAACTCTGTTCTATAGGGTTGCTATAAGTCAGGATTAACTCTATGGCAGTGTTGTTTTTGTTTTGTTATTTGATTTCAATGTCTCTGTTTCCTCATCTTTTTATTAGAGACAATAGCACTCCCTACTTCTCTAAGTTGTGTGAAGAATAGAGTGAAATGGTAACCACCAAGCACTTAGGACCATGCCTCACACAGGCTAGACTCTCCTCAATGTTTCCCATTACCTTCCCAACTTTCAATTCGAGGTTCTGCCCTGGCTTTTGATTCCAAAAGTATTTCAGAGCTTCTTGTTCTTTCAGATTGCCCGGATGTTTAGAAATATGGCAGTGTCTGTGGTTGAACAAGCCGTTAATAAATATCAAGTAAGAGTGGAATATCCCAAAATTTATTAATCACCTACTATATACAAGGCACTGTTCTAAGCACTGGCAATTGAACAGTGAACAAAACAAGTAAGAGCCCTATGTTCACAGAGCTTTTGGTGCATTGGGTGTAATGCCCACCATCCCATTGAGATCATAAGTACGATCCTACGCTCTCATCTGCTACCATGTTAGATAATGCTTTTCAACTCCCTGTGAGTTGCTCTGACCTATGGCTGTAGAGATTGTTTAATATGCCTTCTGCCTCCACAAAGTGGTTCTAACCCAGACTGCTAATGCTCACCTATAAAGCTTAGGCTTTGGAGTCCAAATACCTAAAATCAAATCCTAATTCTGTTGCTCACCAGCTCTGCAAACTTGCTTGAAGTTCTACAAATTCTCAAAACTTGTTTCCACATCTACTAAATAGACAGACATTTAGTGTTTGATGTACCTGATATGTGGTAAGTGTTCAATGCAGATTAATCCATGGGACCCATGGGACATATATTATCCACCAAGACTTTCAGCCTCTTCTTTCTTGGGAAGTTGCTATTCCAGTTATTGTACATGCTATCATCTGGTATGGACCTGCAGAACTGTGTTAATTTTAAGAAACAGGCTTCACCCCACCAACCCTACTTCCAGAGTCCACTTAGAACATATACGCATATCACACATGAAGTATCAAAATCCATATTACCTCAAAAATATTTCCCTTGATTGCAGCATGCCCTACATTGCTGAAAACATGGTATCAATAAAAATTCAAAGCAGAAAATAACACAGTCATGCAAAGGTTATGTTGATGAAGATTATTAAATGATACAGGGTGTGTTAGTTCAGGTTTAGATAAACAAATCCAGAGACACTCATAAGTACGTAAGAGAGAGTTTATATCAAAGAACAATCGTGTATTGAGAAAACACCCCAGCACAGTCCATATCAAATTCAATATTAGCCCATATGTTCAATACTAGTCCATAAATTGCTCTTCAGACTCACACATCACATCCAAAGATGCTGAATACAGGAAGATGACAGGGCAGTGGGTAAAAAGTCTTGTGAATCCAATGCCGGTGGAAGCATCCCACTGTGGGCACAGAGCTCCTCCAGCTCTCTGAGCGTGTCTCCTCAACAAGGTGAAACCTGCTTCTTCTGATGGCAGAATCAAGAGAGGAAGTTCCCAGAATCCTCATGAGAAGGCCACAACCACAAGGAAGCATCATCAGGCTGTCCTGTTTGACAGGCTAGACTCCACCCTTCACTTTATTTATCAAGTTGACATGAAGTAATGTAACTAGCACTCAGGGTGACAGGGACCTATAGTTCTGTGCCTAGCCTCATTTTCTGAAGGTATGTCTATTCCTGGTATTGTAATAGGCCAAAATCCCTATGGCACTCTCCTTGGAGGTTCTCTTATCATGGCTCTGGGAAGTAAGTCTGCATGTTTATGCCTACTCTTTGGTGTTCCTATGGTGCAATATATAGAATTCTGGCTCACTCTCTTACCTTCTTCAGAATTTGCTCAGATGTCTCCTTCTCAAGGAGGCCTTTATTGAACACTCTTTCTATAGCTGCAATCCACCCCCCACACCCACCCCCAGGACTCCTGATCATCCTTTATTGCTTTACTTTTCTCCATAACACATCATTATTCTTCATACTATATATATATATTTTTTAATTTTATTTTGGTCTGTTTTCCTCTCTTGAATCTGAGCAGGAACAGAATGTCAAGTCTGAGACTGTGAACACCACAGGTCACTGGCCAATGGACAAGCCAGTTATTCAGACTGGCTAGTTAAAAACTCCAGTAAAGTCTCTTCATTGATTTGAGTCATTGCTAGTCAATCGGAGCCATAAGGTGAGTGGACCTGGTAGCCTCAAATTGTCTGACTTAGAATATTCTGTAGTTTTGTGCCAGGCTATCATGGCATAGAGGGCATGGCTTTATTTCAGAAATGCCTGTCACAGGAAGTTGTGCTACAGTTAGTGTCTTGTGGCTATCAGCAGAAATCCCCAGGATGTTTAGGCTGACTTTCTCCAATTCCTATCATTTGTCAGGAAGGCCCTTGACTTGAGGTCAATGTGGCCTGGTTATCCTTTCCAGATGGTGGAAATAGTCTATCTCAGCTCCTTTTTCCAGCAGGTAGATCCTCAACGAAGTTTCCTCCTCCCTGTGACAACATTGCCGCAGGATATGATGGGTGTTATCTCCCCTTAAAGCAGTGGTTCTCAACCTTCCTGATGCTGCAACACTTAAACACAGTTCCTCATGTTGTGGTGACCCCCTAACCATAAAATTATTTCTGTTGCTACTTTATAACTCTAATTTTGCTACTGTTAGTAATTGTAATGTAAATATCTCATATGTAGGATGTATATTCATTGTTACAAATTGAACATAATTAAAACATAATGATTAATCACAAAAACAATATGTAAATATATATTGTGAAATATTCATTTCTAATTGCAAACAAATGAAATTTGGTCTTGAAGCATGGTGTAACATGGGTAACCATCTTAATAAAACAACAGTGAACTACATTGCCACATTTTGTGACACTATGTGTAAAAAGCCAATGTCAGTGCGAAGGTTGAGATCACTTTTTTCTCACTAGATCAGAAATTCTCGGGGCAGTCTTTGCAAGAGCACAACCAAAATCATCTTCCACAACAAGTCTACTTCTATGGTTAGACTTGATAACCAACAAGATGGAAAACTTTTTCACAAAGATATGTTGTTGGAAATGGAAGAAGAAGGCACAACACAGTCTCAGACAGAACAGGATGACTGCAAACACTTGATCCAGAATTCTGTAACTGGCATTGTAGAGAAATCAGTTCTCACTGCATCACTGTTAATAAGTTCAATGAACTCCTCTTGAGTGGTCTCAGGAACATCTTCAACTTTGATTGTGCATGGGCTTCTGGCAAGTGCAAATGGGGTGTCAGGTAGATTGGGAAAGTAGGATGAAATTTCCTCTGCAAGCATGTGCAAGTGTTCTTTCACAGAAATTATCATCGTAATCCTTTTGTCTGGTTCAATGTCATGTTCCTCATAGAAAGCAGATAAGGTAGGCAACATGTATGTTTTATTTTCATCCTTTTTTTCCCCCAAAGCTGAAGTTTCACTCAGAATGATCGGATCTTTCCAGACAAATTGAGGCATGTTGCATTTGATCCTTGCAGTAATAAATTTAACTCATTCAAGATCAAAGATGGCAACCAAGTAAGCTATTTTCTGTAGTTCACTTTCATTGCTGAAAAGAGCTTCAAACTTCGATCTTGCTTTCTGGTTAAAAAAAGGTTTTGAGTTCATCATGAAGCTCAAAAACACGTTTTAAAACTTTTCCTCTCGACAACCATGTCACTTCAGTTGAAATAGCAAAGCATTATTCAGCGCATCAAACTCATTGCACAATTACAAAAACAGTCGACTCTTTAAAGTGCTCACCTTTACAAAATTGACAGAACCTATGACGCTTTTCATTACTTCTTGTAACTCTTGTGGTAGTGTCTTCATTGTGCTAATATTTGCCTATGAATCATACAGTGAGTTCCGGTGACTTTTGGTGACTCATTCAGTACCAAACATTGAAATCCAGAGCGACATCCTAGCATAGCTGGAGCAACATCTGTGCAAACACCACAAACCTTTTCCCAAGAGATCTTATGTTCTTTCAGAAATGAACCAACTGTGTCAAATACATCACATATGCAGTAATTGTCATTTTAAGTGGTTTGCAAAACAGAAATCCATCTTTAAAGTCATCATCATTAATATACCTCACATAAACCAGTAACTGTGAACAGTTTGCAACGTCTGTAGCTTCATCAAGCTGGATGCTAAATATTGGAAGTGGAGCAGATTTACTTCCCTCGATGACTTGATCAAGAATTTCAGCAGACATGTCATGTCATTTTTTCTTCTGCAGACAGTGTCATTAGATACGGAAATTGCACTCAATTTTGTACTAAATTCATCTCCAATCATAACTCGAACAAGGTCTTTGGCCATTGGCAACAGTAAATCCTCAGCAATGGTGTGAGGTTTCATAGCTCTGTTGGCTGCTACATTTCGGTTGTGGTACTTGTCACCAGTGTCAACATTGGCTTTCTTGAGTCCATCAACTTTGTTTCTAAAATAGTTGGTATCCTTGCCGGCAAAGCTCGAATGCTTGCTATCAAAATGGAGTCTTAGTTTGTTCAGCTTCATAGATTTGGCTGATAGAACTTCACAACAAATAACAGATTGTGGTTTCTCAATTCCTGCTGTAATTATAGAGGTAAAAGCATTCTGTAAATAATCCACACTATATTTTCTTTTCTTAACATTTTTCTCTACACAATACATTGCCATGGGATGGTTTGCTAATGAAAATAAAATATAACAATAGCTTTAATAATACAATAGATGATACATGGCATAATTCAGTCAATATAGTGCATTAAATTTCCCCATGATTTACTATTCTGTGTTGTTTTTTTTAACATATTTGCTATTATCACAAGGGGGCAGTATTCACATCAACCACAGCTGAATATAAAAAGACTGATCAGCATCCAGATTAATTTCCCATGGTACAGATATATATATAGTTTTAGTAGTTGATGATTTTACAGTACATGATTTTACATTTTCCAGTAATTATAATTCATGAAAGTGTTGTTTTACCTACAATATTGCTACTATCTCCAGAGTGAAGGTATTAATATGTTAAGTGTTTTTAGTCTAAGGGCCTACTCCCTTTTATCCTCCAGAAGCCAACTCCAATAGGTCTACTTTACAGGGCACAGTGATCTGGCTTCTTTTTACTCTTGCCTTGTCTCCTGTGACTCTTTACCTTGCCTCTTCATGCATTTCAGTCACACAGTTCTACACACCTTCCTTTGATATGTGTTTTGGGGCCTTTGCCCATTAAATTTGCTCAGTTTGGAATGTCTTTCTCTGCTTTTCCAAGCAGAGAGTGAACATTTGTTAGTTTGTAGCTACCCAGCATTCATTACTTCCCCTTCCTCAGACTCCTGTTTCCTTTTATTGAATTGTCTCTGTCCCCTTGAAGTTCTTGAAAAACTAATTGATGTGTCTACCTTTCACTATGGATGCCAAAGGATCATTGCCTTTCTCACAGTCTATACAGGGTGCAGGCATAGGACTAAGCTTTGTGCTATGGACACTCCCTGTTTGGACTTGAACCTGGAGCTAGCAACATGAGAATGTTGGAAATAGACTTTGTCCATTTCAGTGGCAGCACTCTGATCGAACTTTTACTTTCCCTTATATCTTCCCACCACTATTCCCTTCTCATGACCTGCCTTTACTTACATCTGTTTCCAATCTTGGTTCTCTAACTTTTCTCTTGCCTGTGTAAGTCCCTTATAGACTTCTTCTGCCACTCCATAAATTCCCTTTTTTCTTAAGTTAGTCAGAGATGGTTTCTATTGCTTGCAACCAAAGATTCCTATCTGACACGAAGCTCAAATATTCCTTTCTTTGTGAAGGCTTCTCTGTTCCTGCACTAGCATGTTCCTATGTATATTCTCATAGCACTCTGTGCAAACTGCAGGCCCCAAGGAGGACTTTTCTCCTGTTCCTTCCACTAGGGTAGGATGTCATCCTTGTAAATATTACTAGCCCAGAGTCAGCATGCAGCAAGCATTTAAGAACTAAACTGGGAGCTCTGCCTTCTCTCCCTCTAGCTGCTTGTTTCAGTGGTTTGTACAGATTCTTGTCATGCCACAAAAATGACATCAGCATATGTTTTCTTTGGGAGACTGACTAGAAAAATTATAAGATGACTTTTGTTTGAGGCTTGCATTCTGTCTGTGCCATGAAAGATTAAGGCAGTGGTAAGGACAGACAAGTGTCAGGAAGGTTAAAACAGCTCAAGGGTAAAAATAGTGATTAGTTGGATTACAATGGTTGCAGTGAGAACAAAGAGAGCAAAGAGCCAACTGACAAAATTGCAAATGGAGCATTATAATTAAATATGAAACTAGATGGCTTTTGGTAATTATAGAAGCAAAAGTTGTCCATTTGATATGGCTTTTATCAGGAAGAATTGGGGAGTGTGTGCATGCACACGTGTGCATGAGGGGATTGTTGGGGAAGTCGTGTTAGTCAGCATCATCTCCAGCATTCCCTTCCCACCAACAGACATGGCCATGCTTCAGATTGGCTTGCATGCTTTCTAAAGAGCTTCCTCAGGGAGCAGGGGAGAGAAATGAAGGAGGGGGGAGGGGGCGAGGGACCACACACACTATTCAGCAGAGGTAGGCTGAGGAGCATCAGTCCTTAGGGCCCCCTCCCACAGACACTACAGGATGCCAGGTGCCTTGTTTGTGATGAATGCCTTTAAAAATCCATGCTAATGGATGGTCATGCATTCATTTTTCTTCATTTAACTAATATTCAGAGCCTATTGCAACACAATGGTGAGGAAAGTCACCATAGACCTTACTCTCAAGAAACTCCTGATCTGGTGGGGGGAGAAGATACATAAGCAGGCAATTGAGTATAAGTGTAAGCAGGAGGTAAGCACTGGTTGCTATGGGAACACAAGGAAGGCCACAGCTGATGTTACTCTTCAAAGAGCAGCCAGAGTAGTGGGTAAAAAAGGAGACATGAACCAGGCAGGCACAACTCCATGCAGCCCAGCCAACTGGTCCAGGACCAAACCCATCCCTTTTCTGCCTCTCTATGGAAACTAGAATGGGGAGCATTTTACAAGGACTAATAGAATCCTATGTGCCCGTGCCTAGGTCCTAGTTGACCTGCAATATATGGTAGCTACTAGGATTTTTACCAGGAAATATGTAATGATTGAAAATTTCCCAGGCATAGTGTTAGACACAAGCTATAGAGCAGCAAACAAGATAAACAAAATCTCTGCCATTGTGGAGATAATAGTGATGTTGGAGAGGGGTATGTACCAAGTATTTCCTATTGTGGTGAGGATTGTTATGATATAAGGATGGTATGTAGGAGCTGGAGGAGGTGACATTTCTGCTGCATTCAGAAGAAAGCATTAGCTGGCAAAGAAGCGAGGAATTGTGTTCCAAGAGTGGTGAATATTATCGGTGAAGACGCTGAAACAAGAGGGAGTTTGATATCTTCCAGGAAAGGGAAGGAGGTCAGTGGAATCTGGAGTGGGGAGGTACAATAAATATGAGAAAAAGGGAAACTAGAAAGATAGGAAAGAAGCCAATCGATCCCAGCCTCTAAGCCTTGGTAAGAAGTCTGCATTTGATCCTAGGATGACCCTGAAGTCCCAAAGTTACTCTAACCCTGACAGATCATCAGTACATTAGAACCCAACTGTAATTGCCAACTTAAGGCGTTTTGCTCAGAGTAGACTTATAGAAGATTCTGGAATTTGAGAACTTTCAAATCCATTGGAGGGTACTTGGGCCCAAACTCTCATGGTCCAGATGGGATCATTTAGACCTCGAGAAGAAAATCATTTGTTCAGAGTCACAAATCAAGCAGGGCTAGAACCAGCCCAGTTTAAGAAGTTATCTAGTGCCCTTGGTCTCTCAGGAAGTCTCAAGGTGGGCTTTGTCTTCCTCTCGGGAGCAACTGGCAGAGTGTTTACCACTCATATTGCCTCCTTGTACTTCCCTTGTTGTTTATTTTTTCCTAAAGACACTTTTTTCCATACTCCCAGCTCTCCATTTACTTATTGTTTACCCTTTGATTATCTACTCTTGTGAATAGAGCAGTTAGGGGTGGAGCTTGTCTCTCAGGGAGGGATAAATGAAGCTACCTCCTTACCAGCTGTTGTGTCTTATAAATTCACAGTGGCTGCATCCCTGGTCACTTCCCCAATCATATTCGTGACCAATGCTTTCCTAAGTGACATGCCCACAGTGCCTCCCTGCCCAAGCAAGCCCCACCTCACAGAGACTGGCAGAGTTGGTTTGGACGTTACATATCTTCTAGGACAGGGGTTGGCAAAGTTTTAAGGTGAAAGAGCCAATTCTGCCTCATAAAAAGTTTAAAAATTATTTAAAGGCCATAAGTATATAAAAAACCAATGGAATCAGTGTTAACCAAATAATATCCTTTAAAATTTTTCAATTTTCCTTTAGAACCACATGTATGTACCAAAAGAGCCACATATGGCTCGCTTGCCCCAGTTTGCTGACCCCTGTTCTCGTACAACCTACCCATTACAGAGATGGGAGCAATGAGATCCAAAGAGGGGAAAGGTGAAGTAATAGTGTATCTCAGACTTTGGATTTTCCTGCCCTTGCCATCTCTCAATCACCATTAGCTGGCTCTCTTCTCTATCTCTAAATGGAAGCACAGAGACACAGAGGGAAGAGTGAAAAACTGTGAGAAACGGGTGACTAGCATTATTTGAGTTGGGACTGAGAAAGGCATAGGGGAACCTGATTCTCTGCCTCTCGAACTTACCCTGTGTCCTTCCCCAGCTCCATTTCTCCACTTACTCCATTTAGGGGTCACAGGATACATAATCACAAAAGAACCCACTTTTGGCAGCAATTTAGGCCATCACGTTCCTCTTGCCTCAGGTCTGGAAAAAGCTTGGTGCAGTAATGAAAGCATACTTTGGAGTCAACAATCCTAGGTCTAAATTACAGCTCTGCTACCCCCAGCTGAGTCACTCTAGACAAATTCCTAAAGTCTCTGAGCCTCAACTTGTCACTCTGGACATAGAATTGCTACCTCACTGGTTTTCTGTGAAGATTAAATAGAAGAAAGTATATAAAGTACCTGGAATATAATACATGTTTTATAAATGTCAGTCCGCCCGTCAACCCCAATCTTGAATTGTCCCTCCTTCCTTGCTCCCAGCAAACTCTGTGCACAAATTTCTGTCAGAGATACTTAAGTGTGTCTGGAACTAGCAAGAACTTCCTATTTATGGGAAGTAGAAGAGAAGGGAGCTGTATACAATTTAGATACTCCTAATTAACAGGAGGCACCCCATGGGAAAGGGAGGTCCCGAAAAAAAGAGAGAAAAGTTGAGAAGGATGAGGACGTGGTGGATTAAGGGTCATTGAAAAGTCAAGACAGGTGAGAGGAACTGGGAAGAATGAGGGTCCATCCAGCGGACAAGAGAATTAGGAAAGACATGCAGGGGGTCTTGATGCTGCAGGTTGCTTTCAGCTCCCTCAATGACAATTCCTCTTAGTTTATCCTGGGGTCACAGTATTTCTGTCTCCTCAGATTGATGCAGGCTTCACCAGGGGAATGATATAGACTATGGGACTGAGTCTAGCCTCTTTCAGCTCCAGGACCCTGGCCCTCACATTTGACCATTCAATCAAGCTACCGGGCCACACATTGGGGATGGAAATGTGCA
>NW_022111323.1:4895970-4901299 GCF_000313985.2 Echinops telfairi | reverse complement strand
AAAGTCCACAACAAAATACCACCCCCAAATGAAGAATTTCTAAGATGGACAAGAACACAGCAAACCATGTGGGGGGTAAAGAATCAAACCAGTTAGAGAATGAGTCAATGGGTAAGCCAATTAGCTTGAAAGAGGAAAGAGGAGGCCACTCCCAGTCCAGACTGGTTTTGCCAGTCCTGTAGGCATGCCCAGGCACTGGTATTGGCTGGGGCAACTTTTCACGGCAGACTGTCAGCCAAAGATGTTGGCATTTCTCAAATGTAGTTAATTTCTCACACCAGCATCAATGTGGCCCAGCTGGCAAGAAAAACCATTACTGGCAACACTAGTTTTCAAACGATTGAAAAATGAGTGGCATTAATCATGGATAAATCATGATCATCAAGCAAAACACATGCAATAGGACTGTTCCTCAGGCTTGCAATACCATATGGATTGACCCGGTAGGCCCTCTGGAGAAGGGAGGCCCATGTAATCCAATTCTAGGACTGCAATGCTACATAATTTTTAAACTGGGGTTCTTTAGGGTTCACCACCCCATTGGTATTAGTTACCTGTAACCCTAACTCTAATCGTTTTCCTTGAGGGGTTGAAATATCAAACCACTGAGGACTGATTTGCCTTATTTATGAGAGAGAGCGAGAGAGAATCCTCCCAGGATCTCAGTCCTGAGGCAACTGCAGCAGGAGATTGTTGAAGTGGAGAGGAAGGGGACATTGAATTCTTCATAGTTGAATTCTCACAGTCTTCTGCGGCCCTTGAAGTAATAATTAATAGGTGCTTGGTTGTGTTTGACATTGGTACTCATTGATGGATTGAAGGGCCTTTGGTAGTCTCGTCATCCATTGCTCATGTCAGACCAAGTGGGTTCCCTGGTCGCTGTCAATGTCTGTTGGGGTGCCATAGGCAGCAAATAGCCAGCAGAGGCCATAGATGGTGGAGCATTGGGTCCCTCAAATACATAGATAGGCCTGCAGCAGGTTAGTAGCCATGCACAATAGGGCATAATGGCAATTGTCAGACATAGGGAGGCACCCTATATAATCCCTTTGCCAGTGCTTGGTGAGGGAGTCTGCACAGGGTATTTTGCCTTGCTGTTGGGGGACAGGCTGTGCCTTTCCAGTGAGCAGCTGAGGTAATCCCTGCAAGTCTCTAAGATTTGCTTCATATAAAGAGACAAGCAGTCCTATTTTTCCCATTGTGATAACCACAATGTCCTTTGTCCTTTGTCCATGATTTTAAGGCTGAGTGCATGCGTCAGGACCATCCATGCAGTCCCTAGCTCCATCCATTCACATACCATCTATAGGCAGCTGGATGCTCACTGTTGTCCACTAGGGAGGTGCCTCAGGCTTAGTCATCTGTATTTTGGGTTTCCTCAGGTATGGACCTGCTACTCTCACGTATTGAGCTTTTCTACACAGCAGCTCTGCATTTTTGTGGATTGTCTATTTCCCGGGTGCGGTATGTTGCTGATTCAAGGGTGTGGTGCAGCTCAACACTCAGGAGACTAACTTACAGGATGTTTTTCTGCATCATCAGGGCTCCTGTGGTGATCTTTTCCAACAGTTGCAAACTATTGAATCCAACACAGAGTTGGTTTTCCATAGAGGTAGCTAGCTGTATGTGGTCTTTGCACCCTTTCACAGGTGGGAACATATTCCTCAGGATAGCTGCAACATCCAGTTCACGTACCTTCCCTGCTTCTATGTCTCTAAAGTCTGTATTGGTTGTATTGGGGCTTTAAAGGCCTGGGATGCTGTTCTTCCTTAAGGAACCAATCCCATATCACCCCTTTCTTTACTAGCTAGTACATGGGGTGGATTAATTGGGTCAGATGAGTGATGGAGGGACACCCATATCCCAGGAATACCATGAATACTTGCTGCTACTTCACATTAAGGAGGGTGAGGAAGGCATTGACCTTATCAGTCAGAACCTCAGTGACCATTTTCAATTTACCCAATCACACAACATCCAAAATATTTACCACTTAGCAGGGCAGGGGAAGGTGGGTTGTAGCAAAGCCAAGAACATGGGATGGGCAGAGCCAGGCCTATTGCACAGGTCAGCCAGGATGCTGTCAGCCAGCATATGGGGAAAGATAAGCACAGGGGCCTGAGGAGAGGGCAGTGAGCATCTGCAGTGCCACTAGGGCATGGGGTGTGGTGGTAGAGGTTAGGGACATGCGTTAATACTCCAAAAATGCCTGATGCAGCTAAGCAGGTACTTCCCATGCATCCTTCTGCCCACCTGAATGATATTCTTTCCCAACAGATAGCCAGGGCATCTCTGCATAGCCAGAAGCAGTGTGGATGCTTCCCGCTTCCTACCCCTTTTGTGAATTTAGAGTATGTTAGCATCGTGGTGTTAATGACCTGAAAACCAAGTAATAAAACAGAGCTCAGATAGACTACCACCGCTCTCCCCCTCCCCCCTCCTCCAATCCCCCACTCTACACCAGAAACATTTCTGTCCAGCTGGCTGCTCACTGGATAAAGTAATACTTAGCAGTACTATATCTCTGCATATAAGCCACTTGTGAAAATAAAATGATGTCTCTCAGGTCAGTTTTTCAATCTCTAGGTACCCTTGTTTTTAAGTTTTGGGGGGGGGCAGTTAAAATTTTTTAATATTTAAATACTTTCATTGGTGGTTCTTACATCTCTTATCACAATATATACATTCATCTAGTGTGTCAAGCACATTTGCACATATGCTGCCATTGTCATTTTCAAAACATTCTATTCCCACTTGAGCCCCTGATATCAGCTCCCCATTTCTTCCCCCTCCCTCCCTGGCCCGCCCTCCCTCACAAGGCCTTGATAAATTTTAGATTATTATTTCCATATCTTACATCATCATCTGTTGCCCCTTACCCATTTTTCCATTATTCACCCCCCTGGGAAAGGGTTATAGTTTGATCCTTGTGATTGATTCCCTCTTTCTCCCCCCACCTTTCCCTAATCCTCCTGGTATCTCTACTCTCATTGCTGGCCCTGAGGGGGTTTATCTATCCTGGATTCCCTGTGTTGCTGGCTCTTACCTGTAGCGATGTGAATGCTCTGGTCTAATCCAATTTGTAAGATAGAATTCAGGTTATGATAGTGGGGGGAAGGAAGTACCAAAGAACTAGAGGAAAGTTGTGTGTTTCATTGGTGCTATGCTGTACCCTGACGGGCTCATCTCTTCCCTGTGACCCCTCTGTGAGGGGATGGGCATTGGTTCTCCACTCCATGCCTCCCCCCCAACCCCATTCACATTGTCTAGAGAGTTTCTCCTCCTCTTGGGGTTGATACCACACAACATTGAAGAATTAGAATTAGGACGATGCTAGTGGATTTTCAGGGGACTGTTATTGAGTGGGAGCCCTGGTGATGTACTGATTATGCATTGGGTTGCAATCAGAATGGTTGCCAGTTTGAAACCACCAGCAGCTCCACAGGAGAATGACTGGCCTTTTACTCGTATAAACAGTTACAGTCTCAGAAGTATCAGAAATCCACAAGGGGTCTCTACGAGTCAGCATTGACTCGATGGCAGTGAGTTCGGTTTTGGTTTGGTATTATTAAGTAAGAAAGCATGAACCTGAAAAGAGTATATATGTTATCCCATTTTAATAAAGGACAAATAAAATCCAACATATATATTGCATATGTATATATGCACAAACATCACTCTACATACCCTCCCCCCCCCAAAAGCTCCATTGCTCCCAAGTCTACTCATAGTGACACTATAGGACTAGGAACAACTGCACGATGGGGTTTCCAAGGCTGTAATCTTTATGGAAGCAGATTGCCATATCTTTCTTCTGTGGACGGTCTGGTGGATTCAAACTGCTGAGTTTTCAGTTAGTAACCAAGCACTTCACCAGTGTGCAAGCAGAATTCTGAAATACAGTTGACCTTTGAACAACACAGGCTTGGATTCTCAGCCTAGAACCACTTGTAGTGAATTTCACCGCCCATGGCTATGGTGGTGAGCTCAAGTGTTACAATTATCTGTTAAAACACTGTGTGACATCACTTGACTTTTTAAGCAGATACTTGCAACACTTGAGCTCACCAGCAAAGCCAAAGGGGGGGAAATTGTGTCCACAGTCAAACCTGTCTTGTTCAATGACATGTCAATTAAACACACGTTTTCAACTGAACAGGCAGCTAATGCCCCTAACCACCCCACATTATTCAAGGGTCAACTGTATATATATTATGTCTGTTATGTATTGAATTTTGCCCCCCCCAATAGCTTTCGACTTAGCTAGGCCACAATTTCCAGTAAAATATAATTATCCTCTATTTTGTAATCTGATGTAATGATTTTTATTGTTGTTGTTGTTGTTAAGTGCCCTAGAGTCAGTTCCAATTTATAGCTATCCTGTGTACAACAGAACAAAATATTGCCTGGTCCTGGTCGATCTTTTTCACAATTCTTGCTGCTTGAGTCTTCCATTGTAGCCACTGTGTCTATATTTCTCATTGAAGGGCTTCCTCTTTTTCACTGACCCTCTACTTTACCAAGCATGATCTCCTTTAGCTGAAAATATGACCAAAGTAAGTGAAACTTAAGTCTCACTATTCTTGCTTCTAAGGAGCCTTCTAGGTGCACTTCTTCCAACATAGATTTGTTCATTTTTCTGGAAGTCCATGATATATTTAATATTCTCCACTAACACTGTAATTCAAAGGCATCAGTTCTTCTTTAGCTTTCCACATTCCCTGTCTAGCTTTCCCTTGCATATTGAGATGATTAAAAGAATACAATGGCTTGATCTGGCAGATGGCCAGAAGTGAGAGACTCAAACAGTTTTATTATCAGACAGATTATTATAAACTTGATTACGGTGGAATGAAGTACAGTATAATACGATATTTGTTCAGTTGACCTCCCGCTTGACCTAACTTGGATTTGTTTTAAGCTTAAATATTTCTCACTTGTTCCACAACAGAATTTTCTTCTCTGACTTTTAAAATATTTCTGGTGTTTTTTTATTTCTTACTCTTTATATGTATTCTTATATTTATATTATTATTATTATTTTCTCTTCTTGATGTTTCGTTTTGGCTTTCTTTTTTATTGTTTCTGTTAGGTTTACCAGTGTTTGTGAAGCACAGAAGGAGTGAATGCATTGAGACAATAGCTGATGCAATGGTTTATTAGGGACAGGGGTGGGGAGGGTGATGGAATTTAGGGAGCAAACAATGAACATGGGAGTGAGGAGGGAATGCTAGAACTGATTGTGATGATGTATATACAACTCTTTCGAAAAGCCACTTAACTGTGGAAGTGTATGCTATGGGAATTTTATATCAAGAAAACTACCACA
>NW_022111323.1:4881370-4895640 GCF_000313985.2 Echinops telfairi | reverse complement strand
ACTATTGAATTATGTGATAGGTGGATCAAGTGCCAATAAAATGGTTTTTAAAAATACCATGCACCTTAGTCCTCTAAATGACAACTTTGTCCTTTAACACTTTGAAGAAGTCTTTTGTAGTTGATTTTTCAAATGAAATATATAATTTAATTTCTTGACTGCTGCTTCCATGAGCCGTTATGAGTCAGAATTGACTTAATGTCAGTGAGAAGAAGCTTCCATGAGCATTGATTATGGAGCCAAACGAAATCACCGACAACTTGATTCTGTTCTCTGTTTATCATGATATTGGTTGTTGGTCCAGCTGTAAGGATTTTTGTTTTCTTTACATGGAGATGTAGTCTATATTGAAGGCTATAGTCTTTAGTCTTAATCAATAACTATTTCAAGCAGATCACAGGCTATTAACAAGTTTTCTTCCAATCCTGATGCTGTGTTCTCTTTCATATAGTCCAGCTTCTGGAATTATTTGCCCAGCATATGTATTGAATAAATATGGTGAAAGAACACAACCTAGACACACACATCTCCTGATTTTAAACCATGCAGTATCTCCTTGTCTATTTGAATGACTGCCTCTTCTTATTCTATGTACAGGTTCCACATGAACACAATTAAGTATTTTAAATTTCCATTCTTCACAAGATTTTCCATAATTCATTAAAGTACATACAGTCAAATGTCTTTGCATAGTCAATAAAACAGGTAGACATTTTCCTTCTATTCTCTGCTTTTAACCAAGATCCACTTGGTGTCAGCAGTGATGGCCCTTTTTCTATGTCCTCTTTTGAATCCGTCTTAAATTTATGGCAGCTCCCTGTTGATGTAATGTTACATTCTGCTTTTAATTACCTTCAAGAACATATTACTTATACATGATATTAATGATTTTGTTAAATAATGTCCATATTCTGTTGGGCCATCTTTTTTTGGAATGGGTACAACTGGCACTCTGAATTTGTACTTCTAGCCTTCTGAACTGTAAGAGAATAAATTTCTATTTATTATGGCCACCCATTTGTGATATTTATGTTATGGAAGTACTAGATAACTAAAACAATGTCTATATATGTGTATTAGTCTGGGTAGACTAGAGAAACAAATTCAGGAAGACTCATATGTGTATAAGAGCTTTATATACAAGAGCAGTTGAATATTAAGAAAACATCCCAGCCCAGTTCAGATCAAGTCCATAAGTTTGATATTGGTCCATAAGTCTGATACTAGTCTATAAAGTCCTCTTCAGACTCATGACACACATGCAATGACATTGAATGCAGGAAGGTCACAGGCCAGTGAGTGGGGAGTCTTGTGGATCCAGTGGCCTTGTAAGCATCTCAGCACTGGCAGGGGTCTCCACGGGGCTTCTCCAAATCTCAGGGCTCTCCCTGAGTCAGGGTAGCTTCATGTGGCTTCGTCAGAAATGTCTCTCAGTGAGTGAGCACAGAGAGAATGTCTCTCACCTCTAAGGAAGAAATACAGGAGTTCCCAGAATCCTCAGGAGAAGGCCATGCCCATACAGAGGCCTCATTGGCTATGACCTGATTGACAGGCTAGACTCCACTCCTTCACTCTTAATCCTCTCAAATTGACAAACAATTATATGACTACCACAATATGGTTATACAATGGTGAAGAAAAATATGGATTAATACTAGGTTATTGACATAGGCTATGGGGAGCAATGATGTAAGCAGAGGAGGGAAGACAAGTAAAACAGAAAAATTAGAAGTTAAACGCATCATTTTTTTCTAAAACAATATAGAAATTTGTTCATGATTAAATATGTGTATAGAGAAATTAATAGGAATTGGTTTCCTAGGTTAAAAGCATGTGCATTAATAATCTTGATAGATATTAACAACTTTCTACTTTGATTCTATCAATTTCAATCCCTATGAGCACTGTGTAAAGGTATTTATTATTTCACATTCTCAATAACACAGTGTGTTTTTCAATATCTTATTGTTCAGTCTGATGTATAGTAAGGACATCTTATCATATTTTATGAGTTAACTTGAGTACCTTCCTATGTGTTTGAGTGCCATTTTTTTCTTCTCAACAAACTTTATTCTACATCCTTTCCTCATATTTAAATTGATTGTAGGAGTCCTTTATGTGTTAAGGAAATTAGCCCTTTTGTGAAATAAATAACATAGTTCATCTAGTTTTTCATTTGTCTTTGACCATAATTATGATTTAGTTTCCTGTCTGCCAGAAGATTTCATTTTTATATTTTTGTTTATCTACCCCAGGATTATATGTATTTTTAAAGTTTTCTGTGGTTAAATACATTTATAGATGCATTTAAAGAAGATTTCAACTAGAGAAGATATAAAGGACTTCAAAATATTTGTAAAACAAATTCTATGATCTGTTAGTTTCATTTTTCCATGAACTTTTTGAAGATCCCTTGTATTTGCAGCTACACAAATATAACTGACATCTGTTACTCAGAATATGCAAAGAATTTCTAAAGATGAATACTAGTTAAGAACAATAACTTGAATAAAAATGGACAAGGAATGTGAGTAAACTAGTCTGAGAAGAAGAAAGCTAAATTGTCAGCAAATGTGAAAAGATATGTCTAGTAATTTAGGGGAAAGGAAACTCAAAAGGCAATGTTCCATATTCATCAAGAGTGTTGAGAATGAGAGGAGACATTGATGCAAATAAACTGTAAGTAGGAATGTAAAATTGGCACACTTTGGAAAGCAGATTGGCCCTGTCTATTAAAGTTGAAAATGTTCCTGTTTCCTTTCCCCATGATCCCTATATCCTTATTTCCATGTTCTTGTGTAACCCTCTCCTCCTAAGAGTGGACTAGACCATTTCAATATCCTTGATACATTCTGCAAAATAGAACAAATTGTGATTTGGATTGTGTGCAAACACCACATTAAAACCTTATGAGAGCCCATTTCCTGTCATCCACACTTCCTGCTGCTACTGCTGGAGCTGCTGCACGAGGCCGGAGATGGAGCAGCGCAGACTTACATACACTGGTTACTGCTGCAGGCCAGGTCCCAACGTTTGTCACCATGCTGCCTTCCACACCAAAGCCCAAAGCCGCATCTTTTGCTTCATCTTCCTGCTCCTGATCAGCAAGAGTCTAAAAAAAGCATTGCTGTTAGGGTTCCAGTTCATACGGGCATGGGTTTATTCTCAACAAAACCTGTTTAAGCCTATCTTTGTGATCAGTGGATGGCTGTAGACTTGTTTTAGTCTCATTAGGGTGTCTTTTTTTTAAGGATACATTTTGTGCCATAAATAAAACAATTTTGAGATCAAGCTAATATCAATTTTTTAAAACCAAACTCAAGTAGGCATCTTCCCAAATCATTAAAGCTTTTCCATAAGCTTACTGAGATGTGCTTCACATAAAACAATAGTTTTTAGATGGATCAAGGCCTCAAAGATAAGCCAATAGAGGGAAGACCATCAAGCTGGATGAATGAAGAAACTGACTGAAGTCCAGAAACTGGTAGAGGAAGACCATAGAATTACCATTGATGTGGTAGCTACTGGAGTTGGGATCTCACCCGGTTTGACATTTTCAATTTAAGTGAATCTCTCAGCCCAAAGCATTATGCAATGATCAGCTAGCTCAAAGAGATTATTTTTCTTTCAGTTTTTTAACCAAGATCAAAGCTAACAAAAACGATTTTATGGAAAGAATCATAACCAGGGACGATTTTTGGATTTACCAGTATGACCTGAAGAACAGGTCCAATAAGAACAGTGGCTTCCATGGAAGTACACCAAGCCAGTTAAATTCAAGGTAGACAGGTCAGTGCAAACGATTATGGTGACTATTTGGGGGGAATTCAAAAGGAGTAATCTTGATAAAAGTTCTTGAAAGGCACTGGATGATAACAGGGGTTTATTATAAAATCTTGTTTTAAAAAATAGAAAACTGCATTTGTCCAGTAAAATTGCACTGAGGATTTATCCCGCCAATTAGAACAATGTGTGGGCCTTATTTGTTGGGGTAGCATGGACTGCCCTACAAAAATTTCATTGCAACCCTTCTCCCATATGTCTCTAACCTTGCCCCTTAAGACTTTTTGTTCCCCACACTCAAAGAACGTTTGAGTCATTTGAGGATGCCCAAGCTGCCACTTTGACTTGGTGTAAATTGAAGATCACAGAATTCTTTGGGGAAGGGCTACACATATAGAAGCATCACCTTTCCTCCCCCCCACTATCATGACCCCAATTCTACCTTACAAATCTGGCTATACCAGAGGATGTACACTGGCACAGACAGGAACTGGAAACACAGAAAATCCAGGACAGATAAACCCTTGAGGATCAATACTGAGAGTAGCCATACCAGGAGGGGAAGGGGAAGGTGGAGGGAGATAGGGGGAGCCGATCATAAGGATCTACCTATAACCTCCTCCCAGGCGGAGGGACAACAGAAAAGTGGGTGAAGGGAGACATCAATCAGTGTAAGACATGAAAAAATAATAATTTAAAAATTATCAAGGTTCATGAGGGAGGGAGGTTGGGGGAGGGAGGCGAAAATGAGGAGCTCAAATAGAAAGAAAATGTTTTGAAAATGCTGATGGCAACAGATATACAAATTTGTCGACTCAATGGATGGATGTATGGATTGTGATAAGAGTTGTACGAGCCCCCAATAAAAAATAAGTATATAAACATAGATGTAGGATATGTTGAGAAAAATAGCTTTATATTGTAATCTTTTTGTTTAATAAAGGTTTCTATGATTTCATAGCAATACCTTGATAAATATTTTTATTGGAAGATAATTTATATACAATGATATTCAATAATTTGGTCATATTAAGAAGAGTTAGGTAGGAGACCTTGCACAGTGCTGCCAGTGTCCCAGCAGAGAAGCTCAGGTCAGCATCGAGTTTGAATTTAAAATTGGATACAAAACTATTTCAGCAATGCAGACAATGAAGTATGTTGTAGGTGATGGTGCCGCTGGTAAAACATGCCTCCTGTTATCCTGCACAACACATTTCCATCCGGATACGTGCCAACTGTTTTCGACAACTATGCAGTCACAGTTATGATTGGTGGAGAGCCATATACTCTCAGACTTTTTGATACTGCAGGGCAAGAGGATTGTGACAGATTATCGCCACTGAGGTATCCACAAACAGATGTGTTTCTAGTCTGCTTTTCAGTGGTCTCTCCATCCTCATTTGAAAATGTGAAAGAAAAGTACGTACCTGAGATAACACACCACTGTCCAAAGACTCCTTTCTTGCTTGTTGGAACCCAAATTGATCTCAGAGATGACCCCTCTACTACTGAGAAACTTGCCAAGAACAAACAGAAGCCTATCACCCCAGAGACTACCGAAAAGCTGGCCCGTGACCTGAAGGCTGTCAAATATGTGGAGAGTTCTGCACTCACACAGAGAGGTCTGAAGAACGTGTTTGATGAGGCTATCCTAGCTGCCTTTGAGTCTCCAGAAACTCTACCCAAAAGGAAGTGCTGTATATTGCTAAAGTGTTTTCTCCTTCCCCTCCTTGCTGCTGCTTCATGTCCCACTACTATAGAAAGATCGTTTCAAAACAAAGGAATAAAACCATCCTGTTTGAAAGCCTCTGCGTCGTTTTACTCACCACCTTAGAGCAACCTCTGTATTAGATTTTTTTGGAGTGTGTGTGTGTGTGTGTGTGTGTGTGTCAAGAATGCTGTATGCTATAACTTACAGAATATTTTTTGTGCTCACTAGTCAAATTTGGATTTGTTTTACTTTCCGCTGCTTGAGTTGCCTGATGCTCAGAGCTTTTTGGTTTGGATTATTATTGAAAAAGGGATGGTCTGGCATTAAGAATATCTTCTAGGAGAAAATAAGAAGAGTTTTAAACCCTTCAAGCTCTTAGTTCTAGAAGGAGAAAATGATACAAGCACCATTATACTCTTATGATCGATTTTTAATTATAATTGCATGACAAACCTTTATGGAAAAAAGGTGACCTTCTAGTAGAGCTGTAATGGGGAAGGGAAGATTCCCTTTTGGTTTTCCTTCATGCAGGGAAACTGTGTGTTGCTATTGCTTTGGCTGTCTTTGCTGTAGTGAGATTATTTGTCAGTCTGGGGTGGGGAAGGTATTGATGTATATGCTACTGCTTTAAGGGATCATTTGTTACCTTATCTTTTAAGTCTGGCATCCATTTTAACAGTTGACTCAAGATTTGTTAATGTTGAGATGTAAAGCTATTATCATTACATTTTCCTGCTTCTGATTTTATTGTTATGAGGGAAACTTACAATTGTGGTTTCCTTAAAATTTTGAAATTAAAAAGCAAAAATAATTATTTGTAAAAAAAGAAGAAGAAGAGTTAGGTAATCACAATTGCAATCAGTTATAGAAAACTTTCTTCTTTCTTCTAGTCATTATTTTTAACTCTCCATTTCTCCCCAACCTCCTAGGTCATGCCCTTAGCAATTATTAAACTAGTTACTATCTCTATAGATTTACCTAACCTGGATTTTTGTATACTGAAAAACATACAAAACAAAGCCAAGAAGCAAAATCCCCAAACAATGACAAAATAAAATAGAGAAAAACCTCAATCAAGAAAGCAGAGAATATTAAAAACTAGAACAAATTAAAAATGAGTCTAAATGGAGATGAAATGATAAGATGTGACATTTTAACCTAACTTCATTTGTCATAATCGATTTTACAATGCTCTCTGTCGGACAGCAAGGCTATTCACATCCCTGGACTATGGTAGAGGTGATTTACCAGAGACTTAATCCACATGGAGACCCTTACAATGGTTTTTGGGCTTCCACTGTCATCCAAATCTTTCTGCAAACTAAGTGTTTAAAATTTAAACTCTGATACTGTTCCCTTCTCTGGATTGGGATTTTATTATTTACAATCCTTGGATTACACAGGCTGGTGTTCTTCTTTCATGTAGACTTAGTCGATGTCTCTTTTGATGACTACTGTACTTGTTTTGAGACAAGCTTTTAAGACCCCAGAGATCATTCTGTCTGATAGCAGGGTACCACCTCATTTCTTCACCACATTTTATGGCAACACTTTTTTATTTCTATTTGTACATTTTTAAATAAAGAAAAAAATAAGCAAGAAAACATTAACTTTTAAATAGTGCTTATTTGGGCGAAAGAAATAAGGTGAATAGGATAAAATGAGGACTTGAGCTTTTTATATAGTGTTATTTTTTATAAAAAGGTGGGCATGAAGATCAAATGAAAATAAATTTTATATGTTTTAAAATATTTTAAATAAAGAAAGCGCATCTTCTTTTTTTCCAATGGCAGTGAGTTTTATTTTTAGGGTTTTGTGTGTGGTGCGCGCGCACGCGCGCGCGTGTGTGTGTGTGTGTGTGTGTGTGTGTGTGTGTGAGAGAGAGAGAGAGAGAGAGAGAGAGAGAGAGAGAGTGAGGGGCAGGGGGGTGGAGAGACATCACCCTGGAAAAAAGCCCTGGTGGAAAACATATCTTCTTAAGTACAAAATAAATATATTTTAAATCAGGTTTATTACCTCTTTCATCTCTCTATATTATTTATTTTTTAGTCTATTTGATCTTTCTATACCTAAAAGGTGTGGTTAAGGGTACTATGATAATTGCAGATTTCCTGATCTCCTTATATTCCTAAAAGTATTTAACTTCATGAAACTATATTTTTAGCACAAGAATTTTAGTGACTCATCATCTTGGTGAACAAAACAACCTGCTTTGTTCTTTTTAAAGTTTTCTTTAAGTTCTTGATTTTCCTGATGTTAGCATTCCTATGTGCCTCTTGTTTTCTTGCTTGCTTATTTCTGATAGTACTTAACAGGTATATATTTTCATTCCTATATCAGCTTTAGGAACCCTAATGTTACAAGGTAAAACAGTCACCTGGAAGTGCCAGTGGGAGCTCTGTTCTGGTAAAGATTACAGTCTAGGAAATCTTCTGGGAGCAGTTCTATTCTGCCATATAAAGTCACTATATGTTGCAATTGACATGGTGGCACACAATAATAACAATTTTTGCACAATAAACAGTACCTAAATGGATTTTTTAAGGAGCCCTAGTCTCCACTAGTGGGCTATGAGTTGGGCTATTCATGGCAACCTCAGCAGTTTGCACCAGCTGCTCCATGGAAGAAAGATAAGGCTTTACACCGCCACACACATTTACAGTCTCAGAAACCCACAGGGGCAGTTCTACTGTCATACAGGGTTGGAATTGATTCAATGGCAGTGAGAATCAGGTTGTTTAGTTTAAATAAAATGCTTAAGATGAGATTTTGCTTTGATTTCGTTATTTAGTGCATTTTAATGCCAGGTTCAGAGTTCACTAATATTGTATGAACCCCAAAGGCACAGCTGTAATGTTGTTCTTTCTAATGTAATGCAATCACCAGACTGCGAATTCATGACATGTTTCTTGATCATGTTTTTCTTTTTTTGTAGAGAAGTTTGATGTCATTAACAACAATGAATGTGTTGGGCTGCTAAAGCGGGAGGTCAGCAGTTGGAAACCACCAGCCCACTCGGGGAGAAAGATGAAGTGTTCTACTCCTGTAAAGAGTTACAGTCTTGGAAACCCACAGGGACAGTTCTACCCTGTTCTATAGGGTTGCTATGAGTTGGAATCAACTGGATGGAAGTGAATTTTTTTTAGTATTATTCTACTGGAAAGACCTTCAATTTGTCTCAGTAACCAGGTTCACAAAATGTAAATTTCTGGGAATCTTAAATATAGTGTGAAAAAATTTTAATACTTCCATAACATGGACCAACATATACTCCACTATCGTCAATTAGGATTCTGACTCAGTGACCCTGCAGGACAGAACAGGACTGCTCCGCAGTTTTCAAGGCTGTGATCTTTAGGGAAGCTGACTGCCACATTTTTCTGCGCAGAGTGGCTAGTAAGTTGCAACCACCAGCGGCTGACGGCTTAACAATTAAGCCACCAGATGTCTTTAGACCACAGGATATGATGATATGCTAATATAATTATGCTCACACTGGAATTAATCAGAAATAATTCGAAATTTCTATTTCCTATATTAAGAGAGACAACAGAAGGGAACATGGTTAGCATTTTAAAATCTCGATTTTTTTACTGCCTGTATCCTTGATGATGTCGTCATTCAAAATGAAATACAGTAATGCTTTCAGGCACACCCTGATTTGTCCAACATTGTTGCCTCCCTCTCCCCTCCCCATCAAGTGGGCGGGCTCCAGTCTTCACCACAATCACTTCCGGCACTGCAGCTGCAAGTCCCGCTGCCGTCTGGTGGGGGGAGGAGCTGGAGACCGGAGCGCAGTGGCTCTGGCGGTCCTGGTGGTGGGAGCTACAAAAGCTCTGCTCCACGGAAGATCTTGCGGGTATCCAGACTGTGGGTGAGTGGAGGGCTGTCTATATCCTCAATCCATCCAAACACTAGTAGTGGGATGAGTGACCCGCCGTGGGGTCTAGTGGCTGGGCATAGGTCAGGGATTTGGGGGGTGGGGGTGGGGTTCTAGTGAAACGTTTTTCAAGTTTGCCCCTCCGAAAGGGCTGGGGCGGACGTGGGATCTGACTGCGGAGTGAGGCCTGTTTAGGGGTTCCATCTTGCTTTTCTGGTCCCTCCGGGTGGCGTGGCCTCCACTCAGAAGACATTAGTCGATATTTGAGAGGGGGAGTGGTGGTCGCAGTCCTCTCCCACTTCTCTCTACTTCTTTCCCTTTGAGAAGTACCCCAAAGCCTTTTTTTCCTCCATTTGCCTTTTGTCTCACAGAATGGTAAATAGTTAAGATTGTTATTAAGTAAAAATATTGTTCCCAGGAAAGGAATTTACAGGGAAAAAAACAAAAACAAATCAAACCCCCTAAAAAACAAACACTCCTAGGGGAAAACTGTAACCAGCCTCCTTCCCTGACACCCTTTCCATGCCACATTGATTTGGGTCTGCCAGTTTGAGTTGATAACATTTTTTTCATTTCTCATATCATAGAATTGATGGCCCCTCCATCTCCCTATTTCCACACCTGCGTGCATATGGAACCTTCAATCACAGCGCCATCCCCTTCCTCCTTTATATTCTAGGTTCTAGTGCTACTGCTCCAAGTGCATGCCCATTGATACACACACACACACACACACACACACACACACACACTCTCACTCTTACACTCTTCATGTCTGCCACACATGCATATAGGGACATCTATTGTTGGCTCCTTTTCCTCTTTTGGTTGCCTGCATGTACTTTTACATAAACTCATCACATACCCTTCTAAGCACTATTCTGCCCTGCCCCCTTGTCTGCCACATTTGTGTATGGACACCCCTCATTTGCTGATTCACATAGATGTGAATCACACATAAATCATTTTCCAGGGATGCCACCCCTCTCAGCTTGCTATATCCATATTATTCCATGGGTGTCCATGTTTCACTTACTGCACACATTTCCTCTCTGCAGAACCACCCCCTTCCTGCTGCATTTGCTCACATTTCTCTATTGCTACCTCCGATTTGGACAAACATATGAACACACACACACACACAAAACTCATGGATACACCTTGCAATGCCACTGTACTTTTCCCTGCCAGTCACATACATATGAAGATAGGCATTCCCCCATACATTACTACCTGCCACAAACACATACAACTACACACACACACACACACATACACACACTTTCTCTTTGTCGTATACTTACACATTAATTGTCTTATACTTACACAGACTTCACTCCTATGATGCTACTCCACCCATGCCTGCCATTTTCACACCCACATCTAGAGTGAGTCTCATTCCAACTAACACAGCACTCTGTTGCCTACCCCTCCCCACTACAGAGAGACATCCCTCATGGCAGGATTTCTAGTACATGTTACACTTGCCTTTCTCCTGACATGCACATTGCACTGATGTACACATAGTGATTTATATTTTCAAAATTGCATTTCTCCTATATGTCTGGACGACTCAGAAAATTTCAAACGAACAAACAAAAACTGCAGCAGTTTTTCTTCCCACATTGGCACAGTTCCACAGTATTTCAAGCACCTTCCAAGCATCTAGCCATCTCCCACCTTCTGTCAGATTCTAAGTCTGACTTTCCCTACAAACACAGTTTTGTAAACATTTTTCCAACATTAAGAACTTGTTTCAGGTCCACACCTGACAGTCACTGGAATGTTATTCCAGGCTTTAGAAGACAATGAAATTAAAATTTAAGGCCCCTTATTCTTTGCTACCTACTTGCTGAAATGAAAATTAAACTTGCTCCTTTATTCTGAACTTATTTGACTGTCCCATCTCAAAAGCATGTGTAGGGAGCAGGAACCTCTCACCCATGCCCCACCTATATTGGTAACCTTCCTAACTCAGAGCAATGGGTCAGGAATCTAGCTAGCAAGCCTGTGTGGCCCAAACCAGCAGGAAGGTATCAGTCCACTACAGGCAGGAGATATGGAAGAAGGCATGCTTATGTCAGTTTCAGGCCACCCGAGAGCAAGCAAGAAAGGATTTCCAGCCAGAGAAAGACGACATCTGAAGTCCCAATGCACAGATCAGCCGCCAGTCAAACCACCAAGAGAAGCCGATCACCATTTCCCACCAGTCGCCGTAGTTGGGATGACAGTGAGAGCTCGGGAAGCAGTCTGAATGTTGACAATGAGGACTATTCCAGGTATCTGCCAAGAGAGTACAGGGCTCCAGGTAACAGAAGAGGAATGGCTTATGGACATGTTGACTCCTATGGGACTGATGATAGTGATGAGGAGGGGGCTGAGCTTGTGGAACGAGGCCCTGGGAGAGGGGAAACTGACAAGTTTAAAGATGATAAGCTGTATGACCCAGAGAAAGGGGCAAGACCTTTGGCTGGGATGCCACCACAGTCCTCTAGTTTTAACTGTGATGTGAGAGAGAAGGTTGACAAGCTAGACCCAGCCTCTGCAGTGAGATGCTCTGCTAAGAGAGCTGAATTTATGCAGCAAAATGGCATGTCTTCTGCTGAAGACAAGGTGTCTACAAATGGTAACAGCTCAGAGCAGGAGAGACAGGAGAAGAACTTACCTGAGTATTCTAGCAGGGCTCCTGTGAGTATTTGTGGTGGTGGGGAAAACACCCTACTGAGTTCAGAGGAACTGGTAGTGAGGCCCAAAATCAGAAATCTTGCAAGTCCGAATTGTGTGAAACCCAAAATATTTTTTGATACTGATGATGATGATGATGATATGCCACATAGTATTTCCAGATGGAGAGATACTGCCAACACTAATGAAAGTTATCCAGATGGCCTAGCAAGAAGAGGCAGAGGCAAAAGTTCAAATGGCTACTCTGAGCTGAAGTGCTCTGAAACAAAGAAGGAAGCAAGGAATGACCAAGTGAAAATTGAAAAGATGCCGAGACGACGTAGAACCATGTTTGATGCTGACTTCTGGACCTACAGTGATGATTACTACAGATACTGTGATGAAGACTCTGACAGTGACAAAGAGTGGACTGCTGCTCTGCGTCGTAAGTATCGCGGTCAAGAGCAAAATCTGTCCTCAAGTGGTGATAGCTGGGAGACTCTCCCAGGGAAGGAAGAGCATGGACCTGAGCAGCTGGCAATAAGTGCCAGTGCCAGCCCCAGTGCCAGCGCCAGTGCCAGTGCCAGTGCTAGCAGTAATGGCAGCAATTATCTTTCAAAAGTTCAAGAACCAGCTCCTCAGAAGGAGGACCGAGTATCTCCGGACGAAGGAGAAATTCCTTGGCTCCAGTATAATGAAAATGAGAGTAGCAGTGAGGGCGATAATGAATCCGGTCCTGAGTTTATGCATACTGGTGTGTTTATGTTGGATGGGAACAACAACCTTGAAGATGACTCCAGTGTGAGTGAAGACTTAGAAGTGGATTGGAGCCTCTTTGATGGCTTTGCCGATGGACTAGGAGTGGCTGAAGCCATTTCCTATGTGGATCCTCAGTTCCTCACCTACATGGCACTTGAAGAACGCCTGGCTCAGGCCATGGAAACTGCCCTTGCACACTTGGAGTCCCTTGCAGTGGATGTGGAGGTGGCCAATCCACCAGCAAGCAAGGAGAGCATTGACACTCTTCCGGAGATCCTAGTCACTGAAGATCACGGTGCAGTTGGTCAGGAAATGTGTTGTCCCATCTGCTGCAGTGAATATGTGAAAGGGGAGGTGGCAACTGAGCTCCCTTGCCACCACTATTTCCACAAGCCTTGTGTGTCCATTTGGCTTCAGAAGTCAGGCACCTGTCCCGTGTGCCGCTGCATGTTCCCTCCCCCACTGTGAAGACCAAGGCTGTTTACTCCTGGTCTGGTTATTTTCCCCATCTGAAATCCACAATACTGCAGGAGCCTTCTCAAGTTTAACAATTGAAATGAAGCCCATCAGTTATACTAAACCTGTCAATTAATCGTGATTATTTCCAATGTGGAAAAACTTTGTGTTTGATTGTATTTAATCATATTGTCTTTTAGAAATTAGAAATGGAAAATTAAGCTTTCTAAATGCTACTTGAGATTGAAGTAAGAACACAAATTTTCTAACCTGAAAGTTGAAATAAGTTGCGTTTGTTTTCTCAAATACAATATGTTGCTGTTAATTGTAATGACAATTTTATTTGTTAACTCTATCCAAAAGACATGATCATTTTTGTTGCATGTTGGAGGTTCCTGTAATTGCAGTGCAGTAAAAGCTTATTAAAATTCTCCCTTTGGTTTTGCATTGTATATTTGAATTGTTTGATTTTGTGATAATAGTGGTAACTGAGTGACTTGATAATTGATTGCTTGCCGTTGCATCAAAAGTAGAGATTTTTGATGTTCTGAACAGTAGAAAGCAAAATGGTTCCCCTGAAAATTCTGGATCTAAACAGTTGTTCCACAGTAGAAAGATGAGGACGCTATCTTCAGAAATACTAGGGAACAGTTCTATGAGTCAGAATCAACTTGATAGGCGTTCTAAAGGGGAAAAAATTTGACTAAAGAATACACACAGTCTATGGGAAGGAAAGAAATTTCTAGAAAGCATGATAAAAATAAAGACCAATGGTATCAATGAATCCAGGATGAGTATAGGTGTGAATGGGTTAAAATCACATTTTAGAAAATAGAAATGGGTAGGGGGAAATAAAACTATATGGTGATTATATGTCGTATTACAGTGATATAGGAATAAAAACGTGTATACTTGTCAAATGCTACAAAAAAAACAACAAACACAAAATAGGTACCCACCTGCACAGAGTGAATGGGTTTTGCCATCTAGCCATATTTGTTTCAGGGTGTTCTCCCC
>NW_022111323.1:4876163-4881270 GCF_000313985.2 Echinops telfairi | reverse complement strand
ACATTTACCATCACCAAAGAGTTTAATACTACCCAGGAAATGGTGTGTTTACTTCTTGTCTATTTTGTAGACATACACATGTGTGTATATGTATCTGTATATACACTAAGCGACTACATATATGTGTATATAACCATAGTCAGCATAGAATATGTTTTTAAAATTGACAAAAATGAAGAATGTGTGTATTGTTTTATAAGTTTTTCACTCAATGTTTTTGAGATATAGCCATTTTGTTATGTGAAGATATAGTTCATGGACTTTAACTGCTCTTTACTAAATAGTCACATGTGCAAATTGTCATAATTTAGTTATACATTATCCTATTGATAGACATTTAGGTTCCTTGCAGTATTTTGCAGCACGAACATGCTAAAAAGATATACACATGTCTGAGTTTCCCCAAGGGTAAGTATATGAAAATGGAATGTCTGGGTTAAGGTTTGAGCATCTTTACCCTAGTGAGATATTACCAAATTGCTTTCCATTGTGATGGAACTAATTTATGCTTCTACCAACAGTTTATGCTTCTACCGACAGTTTTTCTATCTCCAACAACCATGCTACTGTTATCGTTTAACCTCACTGAGTGACGTAGAAATTAAAGCAACAGTGAAACATTGTATCAATTATAAGACAATAGACCTTCTCTTTATACCAACAGCTAGTTTGGGTTAGAATGAGAAGAAACGGGAATATTCCTGCTGTTGGCTGTGAATGTAAACTATAGCAGGAATTTTGAAAAAAATACTTGGATAGTGTGGAATTAATACTATATAGCAGTTAAAAATTTATATGTTGATATGGAAAGATCTCCAAGACATAATATTAAGGAAAACATATTATAGAACAATATGTACATATTATTATGTACATAATATTAAGGAAAACATATTATAGAGCAATATGTCTTTATGTAAAATAAAATCTTGAAAACTATCCTATACATGAAAATGCATACAAATGTCTGGAAGTTTACATTCCCAACTGTTAACAGTGGTTACCTTTGGAAAGAGACAGGGGATTGGAGGAAAAAGAACAAAATTGGGGCTTTTGATTTTCACTTAAAATAATTGCTTATGTTTATAGCATCAATGTATTTTCATGAATATTAACAAAATAAATAAAATATATTTTTTACAATTTATAAAACATAATTATTTTTCTCTTCTTGCAAGTACAGACATCTAGGTAAAGGCCGCAGTTTCCTTTTTTGGTAACTGGTTAGGCCAAGAGCTGATATTTATGACTTTGTCCCTTACAGCATATCCTTTTGCCTTTAGTGAATACCTCAGCTGGTCATGTCGATTCAAAGGACTAGATGTTGGAGGACCCTTTCAGTGTGGAGTTCTTGTGCTTTGCCGTTAAACTTTGATGGATCCTGACTGGCACCATACGTGGTAATATGAGGAGGTGTTTTAGGACCACAACTTGGTCTTAGTTTTCCTCCCTGCATTCATTACATAGCAGCAACCCATATTTCCCCTTGATAATTAAAAAAAGTAGTCCCCTGGTGGTGTTTGAAAAATATGTCACTGCAGGCAGTCTTGGTGGAGGTGAGGCTTCCTACTGAAAAAGTCCTCAAAGCTGGAGGCCTGTGCAGACCCTGGGCAGCTAGGACATGGGCTTTGAACTTCAAGGGGCAGTCATATCCTTTTGTACAGGACTGTAAGTCTGGAGGGAACAATTTAAAGGGGCAGGTGGCTACACGAAGCACGCGTTCCTGTGTTGCCGTGGTGATGCTTCTGTAATGTGGATGGGTATAGTGTGGTGGTCTTGAGCTGACGGTACTGGCAGTGAAGAGCTCCTGTGGTGCGATAGTGCTCAGTCCTCAGATGCCCATTTTCCTTGTTCCTGCCAGTTTCTGATTTTCCAGTCTCTCTGACAATTCTCCAAGTTCCTCTATAGCTTTCCAATAAAACTTTGATGTTTAATTCAGTTGGTTTCTGTTTTTACTCATACCTCCCACCATCATAGCCCCACTTTGTACCAATTGCAGTCATATAAGATACCTCAAATGTCCAAGCATCAGGATATTTGTTTGAACACTAGACTCATCACTGTCATCTGGAATTTCAGGTCTCAGAGGGATCACTAGACACAAAGCTGTTATTTTGAAGAGTACCTTATTAAATATTCAACTCACCACACTTCACTTCTTGTTCTTTAGGGCTTGTTTTCTGACTAACAGGGACAGAGCCAAATTTTGGGTCACTAGTTTTGAATACAAAGCACTACATATTGCCAAGAGGGAACCCCAATTTCTGATGTGGTCCCTGCAGCTGACATTGCAACTTAATGATAAGACTCTTCTTCTCTACGGATAGCCCCCTATCTCATATAAACCCTATCTCACATGTGCCCACTGCCCCACATAACCCCTTCTACATACCATAATGTACCTAGGGATTTCTGACATGAATTGCCCTTTACAACCCAGTCTAAATTCTGTACATTCTTTCAAAAGTCCTGTTTACATGCCAGTTTCTGAAACACTATTTATTTTATGACCCTAGCTCAAAGTATTAGTGCTTAGGCATTGGACTGCTAATCATAAGGTCTGAAGTTCGAAACCACCAGCGGCCCCTCAGGATAAAGTGGGCTTTCTACTCCCATAAAGAGTTACACTCTCAGAAATTCAAAGGGGCAATTTTGCAATGTTCTATAGGGTTGCTATGAGTCAGCCGCAACTCAATGGCAGTGAGAACTCAAAAAGTGGAAAGTATCTACCTCTCTAGAGGCAGGAAAATAAACTGGAATAAGTGCAAGAATTAAAGGCATCAGAGGTCAATACTGTTAAGTATTCAGTCCTGCAACAATGGTGATCTATGAGTGGATAATGGATTCCTTGTGGTGCTGTGGATTAAGGATTGGGTTGCTAATCTCAAGGCCTATCCTTCAAACCCGTTAGCCACTCCAAAGGAGAAAGATGAGACTGTCCTCTTCCACAAGGATTCTCAGAAACCCTATGGAGCAGTTCTACTCTGCCCTATAAGATCACATGAATTGGAATCTATTCAATAACAGTGAATTTATTTTGGTTTGTGAATGGATGCATGGATAGACACAAGCTAAACAGATATGGGAGGGAGAGTATGACATGAATATATATAGGTTTGAAAAAGGATAGTTCTGGATGTGTATTTACTTACCCGTGCTACAAATATATCTACGAATATGGTGGAGTTTGTATGGTTATGAAGGTATAAATAAAAACCTCTTAGATATAACCAAATACCTTGAGGGTAGGCATCACAGGGCCTGGGAGCACAGCACCATCATCTTGGGGTGGGGGTGGGGCAAACAAGGTCAATTGGCATAACAGTCCACAAAATCAATAATCTACATTCTAGTTTGGTAAGTAGTAACAGGAGACTTAACAGCTCTTAAGTGGCCATCTAAGGTGAAATAACAGGTTTCTCTCTGTCCAGAGGGAAAAGGGAGTGATGAAAATCGATGATGCATGGAAACAACAAATCCAAAGGACTGAGACCAGATAAACTACTACCAACTGCTCTGAAAGGATCACATTAGAAGATCCTGGATACAGTAGAGAGAAAAAACTCAAGATCATAATAGATGCTTGCAGATCAGATAGAGCCTTGTAGCACTCCCAAGACTATGACCCATAGTCATGCTTTCGATCTGGAACAGAACTCACCCCCATGACTACATTTTTAGGCAAATACTAGGCAGGTCTATAAGGGGCAAAATAATACTAGGGAGGTATGCACACCTCAAAACAACAAACCATTTGAGATCAAAGGAGAGCATTTATCCAAGGACAAAGTTCAGAAGGGTGGGGAAGGAAGAGGAATGGAAACAGGAAATATGAGGAGTAAGTGAGATAAATGATACTACATTATAGAAATTGCAATTAGTGGTATGAAACAAAATATGTATGGATTGTTGAATGGAAAACTGATTTTCTTTGTAACCCTTCACCAAATCCACAATAAAAAGTCTTGGGAATGAAAAAGGAGTTATCTTCCTTATTCTTTCCTTCTCTTTGCCTCCCTTCTCTGTAAATCCTTGAGGTCAGGATCTATATCTAAGATAATTCTACAGATCTGAAATGCAGTGCTACTTGCCGACAGGGTAGGTGAATTCCTCTCTCAAGGTAAGATCAGGACACATATTATTCAGAGAGAATCCAGGAGTCATGGCAGCCTGGTTCCAGCAAATTCATCTTTACAACTTCTACTACCAGCTTCTGGAGTCACTGGTACCAACCCCTCATCCTCCCCAAACCCCTATTACATTTCATGATTCTCCTGCTGAATTCCTAGTGTTTCAGAAGATGTTTTGGACCCAAGGCCTTTGTACAGGAGGTGGTACTCATCTGAAGATGGAGAAATAAAAGGCTACCAGCCTAACCCTCTTTGACCATGGCTCACCCTTTTACAAGCATACTTTTTTTTTATTTTATTCATTTATTTATTTTTAATCATTTTATTAGGGGCTCATACAACTCATCACAATCCATACATACATCAATTGTGTAAAGCACATTTGTATATTCATTGTCATCATACTCAAAACATTTCCTCTCCACTTATGCCCCCGGCATTAGGTCCTCCTCACCATCCATTTTATAACCCTTGCTCTTCCCGTCCCTGTCATTATTGGCTCACCACCACCAACCTCCTTCCGTCCCATGCTCCCCCACCGCCAGAACCATATATATGTCCTGTTGCTGTTTCCATGGGGTTGCTTATCCTGTCTCTCATATAAACAAACACACGTCTCCGTCTTTATTAGAAATTGCTTGAAGCATCTTCATCAAACTTGCTAATTTCTGCAAATATAATTTAAATAACTTATATTTAAATATGCCCTCCCCACAGCACTGTCAGCAGTTCCTTCCTTCAACCGTTACGATGCAATGTGCAATGTTAATTCCTCCGCAGCCTCACACTTGAATTTGGTCAGTGAGATAAGCAAACCTCTTATTGTACATTGTGAGCTCTAGAGGAAATATGTGGAACGTAGAGACAGGAAATTTTGAAATTGATGATGCAGAAAGGGTTATATGAGATTATTTCAAACACTTTGAAGGAAGAGGGTAAGTGTTCAAGACTCTTGATGTCAGGTGTTCTCTGTTATC
>NW_022111323.1:4867281-4876063 GCF_000313985.2 Echinops telfairi | reverse complement strand
CTGGCTCATCTCCTCCCAGAGAGACCCCCCTGCAAGGGGATCTCCAGTGGCCTACAAATGGGCTTTGGGTCTCCGCTCTGCTCCGCACTCCCTCCCTCTTTCGCTATGGTAAGATTTTTTGTTCTGATGATGCCTGATACCTGATCCCTTCAACAAGCATAAATTTAATGAAGCATTTGCCCCAGCTTTAGGAAAAAGTCTGGCATGAAACAAGCCAGATTTGGGACTCCTGAGGAACCTTTCAACCTACTTTGGCATTTACATTTGTGGAATGGGATTTAGCAGGTAGGCACATTGCTGCAGGTTTCTCTTGTTGGACCTTAAACTACTCTTTTGATTCACTCTCTCTGGTCTTCACTATCCCAAGAAGATCAGTCAGGTTTTGTAAGGTTTCATATATTTGGATAAGACTTTCCCAAACTCTTTCAAATTCCGTGATTCCACTGGGCCGTCACATCAACCTCCAAAGATAAAAAGTATTACTTTGTCTTTAACAATAAAAAGACAGGCAATCAGAAAAGGGGAGGCAGTCCTGCAAAGAAAGCAAAACTATTACTGCTTGGTGGGGAGGGAAGTAGCAATGCTTTCTCCCCCACCCCAGCCCCCAATGTGGAAAGTAAGGGAAGCAGGCTTCAAACGGGCTAATGCAAGTCTTCTGGAAATAGTCATAGAAGCGTCCAGTTCCCAGTAAGACTTTGAAGTATCAGGTTGAAAGCAGCCCCAGAACACCCAGAAAATGAAGCGTTTATAAATATTGATAGGAGAACGAGGAGACGCTCTGACACAAAGAGCGCCAAATTGTTCTTCCACAGGACCTGAAGACTTCCCAGGAGAACGTGGCTGCTTAAGAAAGAAGAATGTAGCTGAAGGATTTGGGAGAGAGCCAAAAGGAAGCCCCCAACGTGTATCAAACCCATAAAAGTAAGTCCTTAGGGAAGTAGGGGAACCAAGCTTGGATAGAAACATGTTTGTGTGTATTTGCTGAGGTGGGGATTCAGAGCTGACTAGTTCAGCAACTATTTAATGAGCCCCTGCCAATGGTTGATCTGGGGCATGCAAAAGACGAATAAGCCATAATCCTTTTCTCAAAGAGCTCACACTCCAGTGTGGGAGACAGACTTGCAGAGAGAATTGCAGCATTCTTCAGAAAGCTATGTGTAGGGAAGCCCCAAGCTGTGCTGGAAAGGATGATCCCTGAAGTACTCTGGATGAGCTTACTCCTGAAGCACATACTAGAGGGCAGTCATCACACAAATACCGGGGTAACAAGGAGGCTGGGTCCTTTCAAGCATCGTTGGTCAGGGTATCAATTGGGACACTTTGTTTGAAGGGTCACTTGGTAACAGGCACACATTCACTGACCAACAATTCCACTGGTGGGCATTTTTCCTACATTAACTCAAGCACAAGTTGTTTGTACAAACATATTTATTGTTTATACTAGAAAAAGAATAAAAAGCAGTTACATTTCCATCATGTTTTTATTAGATGCCTTTAAGTGGGTTCTGACTCATAGCAACACTATGTATAACAGAATGAAACATCTTCTGCTACTGTGCCATCCTCATAATCATTCTTATGTTTCAACCCAATATTGTAGCCACTGTGTCTGTTTTGGGTCATCCTCTTTTTCGCTGCCTCCACTTTATCAAGCAATGTTGTCTTTCTCCTGGGACTAGTTTCTAGTCTCTCCTGACAACAAACCTAAAATACGTGAGATGAAGTCTCTCCATCCTTGCCTGTAAGGCTCATTTGGCCTGTACTTTTTCCAAGACTGTTTTGTTCGTTTTTTGCAGCCTGGTTAAATAAATTACGGCATAGTCATCAGCTGTTTACTAGACAGGCTTTACCCAGAATTAGGCACATTTACATGTATGAACATGGATTAGTGGTTACCAAAATGCTTAACAAAATAAACATTCACAGATATACTTACCTGTGAAAGGAGCCCTGATAGTGTGGTAGTTATGTGTTGGGCTGCTAACTGCAAATTCTGAAGTTTGAAAGAACCATCTCTATGAGAGAAAGATGAGGCTTTCTACTCCCATAAAGAATTACAGTCTTGAAAAACCACAGAAGCAGTTTTACCCTGTTGTATTGGGTCACTGAAAATAGGAATCCACTTGATTTCAGAGAATTTTTGGAGTTATACATAGCCTATGCCTGTAGACACACAAGAAACAGGGATCGAGGTCAGGGGTAACAAGGAGTTTCACTTTTTTACTCAGGGTTTTTTTTTTTCCCTATCTTGAGTTTTATGACTTTGATGTTATGTTTATTTATCTATTTTTACTATGTGAAACCATGATCAATTAAGGAAGGATGAAAGAAGGAAAGAAGGAAGGAAGGAAGGAAGGAAGGAAGGAAGGAAGGAAGGAAGGAAGGAAGGAAGGAAGGAAGAACAAAAGGGTAGGCAGGCAATCTTGAGCCAGCAGAACTACATAAACAAAGGCTGGAGGTATAAAATTCTATAGTTTGTATGTTAGGCCTCGAGTTGTGGGAAAAAAGGAATCCCTATCCTAAAGGGTAATTTGAATGAACAAATGACATAATATTGTTGCTAGGTGCCATCAAGTCAGTTCCAACTCATAGCAACAAGAGGACAAAACACTACCAGACCTGAGCCATCCTCACAATTGTTCTTATGTTGAACACATAACTGCAGGCATTGTGTCAATCAAGATAGATTGACACAATGATACAAGATACATTGGTAGATCTTCCTCTTTTTCACAGCCCCTCTTCTTTACCAAGCCTGATGTATTTCTCCAGGGAGGGGCTCTCTCTTGTCAATATATCCAAAGTACATGAAACTAAGTTTTGCCATTCTTACCTCTGAGAAGCGCTCTGGCTGTACTTCATTCAAGACATATTTGCTTATTCTTTTGTCAGTGGATGGTACTTTCAATATTCATCACTAGCATCACAATTCAAATGCGTTGATTCTTCTTCAGTCTTCCTGATTCACTACATGTATATGATGTTATTGAAAGTATAATGGCTTGGGTCATGGGCACTTTAGTCTTCAAATAACATTCTTGCTTTTTAAAAAAGAGATTAAAGAGGTCTTGTGCAATTCACTGTCATCGAGTCACTGCTGATTCACAGCGACCATGTAAGACAGGTAGAATTGCCCCCTGTGAGTTTCCAAGATTGTAACTATAACACAATGTATCCTTTCACTTTTGATTGCTGCTTCCTTAAGCATTGGATCTCTGCATGATGAAATCCTTGACAACTTCCATATTTTCTCCATTTATCATATTTTCTATTGGTCCAGTTGTGAAGAATTTTGTTTTCTTACATTGGGTTGTAATCCACACTAAAGGTTACAATCCTTGATCTTCATCAGAAAGTGCCTCAAGTTCTCTTCATATTCATCAAGCAAAGTTATGGTAGGTGCACATGGCAGATTGTTAATAAGCTTTCATGCAATCCGGATGAAACATTCTTCATATAATCCAGTTTCTCTGATGATTTGCTTGGCATACAAATTGAATAAGTATGGTGATAGGACACAATCCTGGTAAACATCTTTACTGATTTTAAACCATTCAGCATTCCCTTGTCTTGTTTGTATAACTGCCTCTTGATTCATTTACAAGTTCCACATGAGCACAATCGAATGTTCTGGAATTCACATTCTCAAGGCTATCCATAATTTGTATAATCATTAAAAAACAAGTAAACATCCTTATGGTATTCTCTGCACTCAGCCTAGATCAGCGATTCTCAACCTGTGGGTCGCAACCCCTTTGTGGGTTGAATGACCCTTTCACAATTAATAACAGTAGCAAAATTATAGTTATGAAGTAACACCAAAAATAATTTTATGGTTGGGGGTTCCCCACAACATGAAGAAATTTATTAAAGGGTTGTGGCATTAGGAAGGTTGAGAACCACTGGCCTAGATCCATCTGATATCAGCAATGAAATCCTTTGTTCCACGTCCTCTTCTGAATCTGGCCTGAACCTCTGGCAGCTCCCTGTCAATGCACTCCTACAAACATTGGTGGATGTTCCTCATCAAAAATTTACTTGCATGTGTTATCTATGGCATTGTTCTATAATTTGAGCATTCTGGTGGGCCACCATTCTTTGGAATGGGTACAAATATGGATATCTTCCAGTCAATTAGCCAAGTAGCTGTCTTCCAAATTTCCTAGCATAGCCAAGTGAGTACATCCAGTGCTTCATCAACTTGTTGAAACATTTCAATTTGTATTCCATCAATTCCTGGGGCCTTGTTTTTGACTAATGTTTCCAGTGTAGCTTGAACTTCTTCCTCCAGTAGTTCTTGTTCATATGTTACCTCTTGAAATGGTTGAATGCCAATTAGTTATTTTTGGTAGAGTGACTCTGTGTATTCTCTCCATCTTCTTTTGATGCATCATAAGAAAATGGAAAAAGTATTAGTGTCTTCAGTCTGAAATTGATCAAACATGCAATCAAGATGCATTGGAATAAAGAAATTACATGGTTTACTATGCTGAGACTGACACAATTAACAGGAATGGCATTGAATTCATCTTCAACAAAGCCATTTCAAGTACAATGATATCTGTGATAAGATAATGTATATCTAAGAAAATGCATATTAAAGGAAATCTGATCAATGTAATTATTAGTCAAATTTATACAACAATTACCAATGCTAATGTAGAAATTGAAGGATTCTATCAACATTTTCAGTCTTCATCGATCAAACATGCAATAAAGTTATATTGATCATTTTTGGCAATTGAAATACAAAAGTTGGAAACAAAGAGGAGGAAAAGGTACTTGGAAAATATGGCCTCTGTGATAGAAACAATGCTGGAGAGTCCATGATAGAATTTTCAAGACCCATGACTTGTTTGTAGCAAACACCTTTTTCCAACAACACAAACATTGACTATACACATGGACTACTCAAGATGGAATACACAGAACTTAACTTTACTACATCTGTGGGAAGAGACAATGGAGAAGCTCAATATCAGTAGCTAAAATGATACCAAAGGCTGATTATGGAACAGATCATCAATTACTCATATGCAAGTGCAGGTTGAAGCTGAAGAAAATTAAAGCAAGTCCACAAGAGCCAAAACACGATCTTCAGTCTATCCCACCTGAATTTCAAGAACATTTCAACAACAGATTTGACGCATTGAACACTAATGACAGAAGACCTGAAGAGCTGTGGGATGGCATTAAGAACAGCATTCACGGGGGAGGGGGGAAAATGAGCTGACACCAGGGGCTCAAGTGGAAATTGAGTGTCATAAGAATGATGAAGTCAACATATGTACTAAAGTGCTGGACACAGATGACGTATGTAGATTGTGGTGAGTTGTATGAGCCCCTAATAAAAGGATTATTTAATTAAAAAAAAGAAAATCCAATAGAGCACAATTATACTGTGAAGCCATGACAACTAGTTTGTTAAATGGATCACCAATGTGGTAAAAAAAAAAAAGAAGAACATCATTCATGAAGAAAGCATAAAGTCATAAAAAAGCCAGGAAAGAAAGATCCAAGTGTATGTCAAAAGAGACTTTGAAACTCACTCTGAATTGTAGAATAGTTTGGAAGAAATGATGAAGACAAAGAACTAAAAACAAAAATTCAAAGGGCAGTTCAAGAAGACAAAGCAAAATATTGTAATAAAATGGGCAAAGACCTAGAATTAGAAAACCAAAAACGAAGAATACTCTCAGCATATCCTAAACTGAAGGAACTCAAGAAAAAAAATCCAAGCCTTGAGGAGCAATATTGAAAGCGTCTCTGAGCAAAACAGTGAATGATTCAGGCATCAAGCATATATTTTTGTTTGCTATTCTTATTTTCCATGCCTCTCTTCTTGGCCGGAGTGGCAAGAATACAGGGTTCAAAAGAAAGAGTGACCACTCCCTGGGTAGAAAGACCCCCCCCCCCATATTTTCTTTCAGCAATTTAGTAAAGACCTCAGTCTGGAGAAAAATTGATAGTGAGAGTCCAACATACCCTTTAGAAGTTGAATATGGTAAGATGGGGGAAAGGGGAGCCAAAAGTTTGCCTTTGTCATTGTTGTTCTCCTGCGTAGGCCATCGTTAACTGCTGTCTGAAAGCTAGGCTGACCTGCTGAGCCCTTCTTGATTTCCTGTTGAACATGCCCACTGAGAAATGTGGCCTGGTTCAAGCTAGATAGGCTCTGTGTCTTCTTCAAACCCATCCTAGGGCCCCAGTCTGACCCCTCCTCAGGCCTAGATGAAGGAGTTTCTGTGTCATGGGGCCCCACCCGATTAGACATGGCTGCAACATTTACTCCTCTTATAGGCTGGGCCCAAGGCTTACCCAGAATCCTCAAGTTTGAGTAGGTGATCTAGAATCTGCATTTGGGCCTGTGGGAGTTGAACGTTCCTGCTGGTCTCTGTGCTCCTAAGTGGAAAATTCCCAGAGTGCTAAGTGCTAAGCTTAAGGCCAAAGGGAGCCGATGGCAGTGATGAGTAGGGTTCTGTGACCTGAGGTTTAGAACATATTTGAGCAGATCAAATAGGTTTCAGATCCTAATCAAGTCCTGAAAATTTGACCTTGTGCATTGATGGGTTGTTCTGCAGTTGTTTAGGTCCATAGTTACCAGTGAAGTATATAATTGAGGTGCTAAAATGTATTTTCCTCCCCTGCCACAGAGGGGATGTATTTCTTTGTTTCTGCTTGTCTGCTTTTCCCTCTGTCTAGGTTCAAACAGCTCCTTGACTACTTAATGACTCTGAGCCTTGAGTAACTCCTTACACCACTCCAAGCCTTAGTTTTGTCACCAGTAAAATGGGGATGTAAGCCTCATGGGAATACTGTGAAGTGTAAATGAGGGACTACTTCTGTGACAGATACATAGAATCTATCTTAGAATTGGTTCCACTTCATAGTGACCCCATAGGATGAAGTAGAACTGTCCCATAGTGTTTTCAAGACTGCAATCTTTATAGAAATCATCTGCCAATCTTTCTACAGAGTGGTTGGTGAATTTGAATTATTGACTTTTTATTAGCACCTGAGTGCTTAACCACTATGCCACCAGAGTTCCTTAGACAGGCAGGAGGCACACTACAAGTGGCATTTATTTCATACATTTATTAAGTGTTTCTTGTCCTAGAGCACTGGAAAGCCCAGAAGTAACTAAGAGAGTGGCTGCCCTCAAGCAGTTTCAGGGGCTCCTTGAAACTTGATTTTTACCAGGTGAATTCTGTCCTATTCCAGAGACATCGGCCCTCTATCACCTTAATTGATGTTTGGGGCCCAGTTTTCCTCTTGCTGTTCCAGGTTCTACAGCCTCAGTCAAATGACTGGAGTCTACATTATATAAACATCCCTCCCTCGTAGCTGGCCTGCCTTCAAAAACCAGCTAAATATTTCTATAAGTGTCTTTTCATAGAAGTTTTACAATAGCCATGCAAGGGAGTACTCTCAGAAATACATGGATTCGGGTTCCAACTCAACATTCACTTGCTCTATGAGTTTGGAACAGTGCCTTAACTTTTCTGTGCATCAGTTTGTTCATCTGCAAAATGGTAGTTAAATAAGTCATTTCCAGGGCACAGGTAAAATTATTAGAGCAATGGCTGACACATCTTAAGCTCTCAATACTTGTTAACTGCTATTCTCAGGAAATTCAGGCCATTCTTTTTAGAATTCTGGATTCTGTACCTACATTTCCTTTAAGAGGCTTCTGTTAGGTAATCAGAGGCTGTTGATTGTCTCTATACTGAGTTCTTGACAGGGCCACTGCAAGTACTTTCTTCCATGCTCTTGAGATCCAACCCACTGCCTACCAGTTAGAATTTCCACTGGTCCCCTATAAATTGGTCTGTCATTATCCCCTGCCTCACCCTGTATTTTAAATAATAAAATTGACAATGCCAACAGAACACTGTTCTAGCACTTTAAAACATCAACTTATCCTTAGAGCATCCCTGTGAGTTAGGTGCTATAATCACTTCTATATGTCATAGGAGGTAATGTAGACACATCGAGATTAGATGACTTGCTGAAAGTCACAGACTATAAGTGGAAGGAATGCTAGTTTTAAAATCACTGCTCTTAACCCGTGCCATAGTTAAAGTTTTATGTCGTTTTAGCTGGGCCAGGATTCTCAGTTGTTTGGCAGTTGCTGTTGTTATTAGGTGCCATCAAGTCCATTCCAAGCCATAGCACAACAGAATGGAACACTGGCCAGTGAGCCACCCTCACCACAATTTTTACGCTTGAGCCTGTTGTTGCAGCCACAGTGTCAATCCATCTCCTTTGGGCCTTCTTCTCCTTTGCTACCCTTCCACTTTACCTGAAAAGGGACATCATGTTTCATAGTTAACACCTAGAAATCCCTCATAACCTGGCCTAACAATGCAATCACAGCCAATCATTATAAGCTTCCATAGTCTGAAAAAAATTAGGGTGTACTATAATACCCTGACTTGGGCCACAGCCCTGATGCATTTGGTGGTGGAAGTGGTGGCCTGCTGTGGAAAACCTGTTTGCTTTTAACTGAATCTGTTTATTCAACGTCTGGTTCTTTGGACTTAAGTTAACTGTTTGCCATATTGCCTGCTGATTCTGGGAGTTGTCTGAGGTTCATATATCTGTAACTCCCAATAAATGATTAGGTGGGAGTATGCTAACAGGGTGTGTGAAATACTAATAAGAGGGATTGGTTAGTTTAGGTTGCCATTCCCGTGTCTATAAGATAGCTGGGGAACAGATTGCAAGGATCTACCTATAACCCCCTCCCTGTAGGACAGACAACAGAAAAGTGGGTGAAGGGAGA
>NW_022111323.1:4848643-4866554 GCF_000313985.2 Echinops telfairi | reverse complement strand
AAAAAATTCAGTGTCCAAAAATAAAGAAGTGTTCTAAGAAAAAAAAAATGAGGAGCTGATACAAAGGGCTCAAGTAGAAAGCAAATGTTTTGAGAATGATGAGGGCCACAAATGTACAAATGTGCTTGACACAATGGATGCATGTATGGATTGTGATGAGTTGTGTGAGCCCCCGATAAAATGAGTTTGAAAAAGATAGCTATCTCAGAAGCAGACTAGAGAGAATTTCTGGGATCACCAAGGACTTTGGAAATCTCTTCCTAAAGTGATGGAAGTAGCAGATGCCATACCACACCAAGACCAGAGAGACCAAGGCAAGGAGATCATGAGACAAAGCAGGGTAACAGCATGGAGACTATGAGTCTGTGAAGCAGAACATCAGAAACATGGGTTTCCTGGTTCAAGGGGCCATATGGCTGAGAGAGACTTGGCTGAGGAGAGGTGTTGCTGTGGATGAAAAAAACAACAACAGTACTCTTGATATTTTCTGATACTGGTAACTTCCCTAACAAAAACTGATAATTAGGGGTATTATCTGAGTTCTTTATGGCCATTGCAACAGAATTTTCTACCTAGGAGAAAGTATTGTCGGGGAATGACTGGTGTCAGAACAGGTGTCAGAAAGGTGGAAGGTGGAGGAGGCATGTCTGACCTCTCCCTATTGGTAGTAGGCCTTGGGCTGATGAGGACTTGAGTTCTCCTCCCTTGTCTAGCTAGAGGAGGTCAGATATGACCTCTATGTCTTTTATATACCAACCGTGCAGAGGTCAGTTCTGACATAAAACTCCATGGAAGCTTGATCCTGGTTGGATTTCTTTACAACTGAAACCTCCGTGACAGGCACAGTGCCAAACCCACTTCTGTCTTGTTGATTCCAACTTGCTCTAAACTGCTGCTACACCCAGGGTCCTAGCACAGTGCCAGGCACAGACCCAACAACTCAAACCCACTGCCATTGATTCATAATGACCCTACATAGGGTTTCTGAGGCTATAAATCTTTACAGGAGCAGGTAACGATAACCTCATCTTTCTTCAGCAGAGATGGTAATCCTATGAAGGGACAGGTGAGGAGAGTGGCATTGATGTTTTGGGGGATGCCTTGAATTTGAGGTGCCTTTGAGACACACTAAAGAATGTCTAAGGGACTGTTGGTTATCGAAATTTGAACTTCGAAGAGGGATTTGGGCCTTCTGCTCAGCACCTCTCCTCTCCCTTCCCCCTTCACCACATACTAAACCACTAGCCCAGTGGCCTTTACCTTTCCTTCTGGGAAGGAAATAATCTTGGATGGTGGGACTGGAGGTGGGGTGGTGGTGGGTGGGGTATTTTTCTAAACCAAACAGAAGTATATATAGTGCCTGCTTGTTGAGGATCAGTTCTGGGCACAGGCAAGCTGGCTTTCCAAGCTGCACTCCTCCTCCTCCCCACCTCGTTGGCCCCTTTTGCCTGCTCCCTGCCAACGTGAGCTCTGACAGGGTGACTTGTCATCTTTTCAACACCTCATTTTTCCTTCCTTACTCACTGCCCAGGGAGAGGTCCTTCCTGTTTGCACACCTTGGGGGCTAGGCTAGGAGGAAGAACAAAAACGGCCTTCATGGTGGAGGGGGAGGGGAAGGCAAAGGGTTGAGGGAAGAGGGGGGAGATGAAATGAGGAGGAGGGGAGGAGAGAGGAAGGTGAAGACCTCAGTTCCTGCTTCTCTCTCCCCATGCATCACAAATATACACATTGACTTCACTCTGAACCTGGGGAGGCTGATTCTCAGGTAATCTCAAAGGTATCAGGACCAGAGTTGTGCTTAGAAACTAACTATCATGCCTCCCCTAGCTCCAGTTTAGGCTTAGGCCTCTTGCCATTTCCCACCCAGCTAAGGCCCAGGAACTTCTCAAACGATACTGATTCTTTCTCTAGGAGACTCCAGGTCTGTGGGCCTGTATGCCCTGGCTCCATCCCCAATTATCTCTGTCTCCTTCATCCCCAGTCATCCCTGGTGTCCTGTACTGTCAGCTGACAACCCACAAATAATTCCCATCGTCTTCTTGCCCTCAGGCCCAACCCCGACCTCAGTCTCTGCCAAAGAGCCCAATTCTGCTCTCCTATGACACCTCCTCCACTGCGTGCCTTCTCTACTGGCCTTACAGCAGAGGAACTACTGTGGAACAACTAACAGTTAGAGCTAACCTCCAAGAGTACTTTAGAATGTATGCAAAACTCACTTTTCTATATAGGTCAATTCATCTACACTCTTTAACATCTCTTCTATCTCCAGGTCTTTGCACATTTCATTATAGTATTTTTCTGTTTTCTTGAGCTGCCCTTTGAAATGTTCTGTCTTGCTCGTTCACTTCATCATTTCTTCCGTTTCCCTTAGCTATTTCATAGTTAGAGCAAGTTTCAGAGTCTCTTCTGACATCCACTTGGATCTTTTCTTTCTTTTCCAGCTTTTGGATGACTTTTTGTTTTCTTCATGAATGGTGTTCTTGATGTCCTCCTACAGCTCATCGGGTCATCTGTCATTAGTGTTCAATGCGTCAAATCTGATCTGGAGATGCTCTCAAAATTCAGGTGGGCTAGACTGAAGATCGTGTTTTGGCTCCTGTGAACTTGTTTTACTTTTCTTCAGTTTCAATTTGAACTTGCATATGAGCAATTGATGATCTGTTCCACAGTCATCCCCTGGCCTAGTCTTATAGATGCTGACATCGAGTTTCTCAATCACCCCTCCCCACTTACGTGTCCAATTTGATTTACGTGTATTAAATCTGGAGAAGTCCATGTGTACAGTCACTGTTTGTGTTGTTGGAAAAAAGGTATTCGTTAGAACAAGGACTTGGTATTGCAAAATTCTATGATGCAATCCCCAGCTTTGCTTCTATCACCAAGGCCATCTTTTCCTAGTACTGTTCCTTCCTCTTTACTTCCAACTTTTGCTTTCCAATTGCCAATAGTTATTAATGCAACATTATTGCATGTTTGGTCAATTTCAGTCTAAAGATGGTTGAATTCTCATCTATAAAATGAGTTCTAAAAATAGTAACTACTACAAAAAGTTATGGTGTGCACTAAATGACTTAATATGCATAAAGACTATTAAAAATACCTGGTCAGCACTATATGAGTGTGAGCATCATTATAATCCTGTGCTCCTATATAATTCTCCTGTAGTCAGGAGCATCAGCATGTGGCTAGAGAATAACTTTACTGTCACATTCTCAGATTCAAATTCTGGATCTTCCATTTATTAAACGTATGTGTTTTTTTTTTCAAAATGACTTGCCCTCTTTGAGTCTTAGTTTCTTTAGCCACAAAATGGAGATGATAACAATTCTAGCTTTCCAAAGTTGTTAGGAAGATTAATATTTGCATAAGTGTTTTCTCAAAGGTAAAACACTATAGAAACTACATGCTTTGAAATTATTATTAATTCTGTACTTAATCGTATTCAAGATCTTCGTCCTGACTCACCTCTGTTTCCATAATGCTTTAACTGCATCCCAGGGCTTGATCTATGCCTGGACTATAATTAAAAAAATAATATTTTGAGCCTCCACATTGACATTGAACAAGCTGAAGATAGCCAGAATACACAATAATTTCCAAGTTAGTACTCATATTTTCCTTGCAGGGGAAGTAACTTCTCATAAGTGCCCAATACTCTGAAGTCTACCAATTGTGTTTCTAATGGGGCCATCCCTCATAGCTGCAATGGGACTTGGTAGGTCAGGCTCTGTTAGTACAATCTTATAAGTGGATTGTGTTAAGACTCAGAGAGAAGAAGAAATTTGCCCAGAACCAGCAGCTGATACCAGGTCTTGAAACAGTGCTCATGTGGATAATGACCAAGAAAAGTTTTTCAGTGAGTGGTAAACATTTGCAAAGTCAGTAGACACATACATTGGCCCAACCTGAATATATAAACAAAGTCCTGCATCATCAAGGGAAAATTATCTGTATCCATGAACTAGAAATAAAATACCTGTTTTAATTTTAGAGCAACATTTAACCTTGATGATGAGAAGTTCACTTTACTACAATGATTGACTTTAAGTGGTCTGAATTGATTTTGGTTTTATTTTCTTCTAAAAAATCCTTCTAATAGGCCAGCATTGCTCCATCTGGGAGTAGAAGTTGTTCACATCACTTGAAAACTCCTTTATTTGCTCTAATATCAGGATAGTTATTCAAGCAAAAACACTTCTTAATCGATATAGCTTTTTGGATTTGATTAGTGACTCTGTACTGGGATGGAAGGTAGGAGTGTGGTAGGGATGGATTACAGAATTCCTAAGGGTATGAATCATTCATAAAAGCATATTCCAGGACAGATGATCCCTTCAGGACCAATGCTGAGAGTAGCGATACTGGGAGGGTGGAGGAAGGGTGGGATGGAAAGGGGGAATGGATTACAAGGATCTACATATAACCTCCTCCCTGGGGGATGGACAACAGAAAAGTGGGTGAAGGGAGATGTTGGACAGTGTAAGATAAGACAAAATAATAATAATGTATAGATTATCAAGGGTTCATGAGGGAGGGGGGAGCAGGGAGGGAGGGGAAAAATGAGGAGCGGATACCAAGGGCTCAAGCAGAAAGCAAATGTTTTGAAAATGGTGATGGTAGCAAGTGTACAAATGTGCTTGACACAATGGATGTATGTATAGATTGTGATAAGAGTTGTACGAGCTCCCAATAAAATGATTTTTTTAAAGCATATTCAATGTACTTACTCCTCCTCCATAGTGTATCCTTTCTGTGGGTACACAGAAGATGGATGGGGATATGAACATAGGAAGATTGATAAAATCTGAGCCAATTGAATTCTCTAAAAAGGTGGAAACCACCGGGCACACCACTGGGATCATTTAAACTGCTTCTGTTATTAAAACTTTGCAGTTATATAGGTGTCTGTGACCCATCAAGGCTATGTCTCAACATAAACTGATCAGGAGGAGTGAAGAGGGAAAACTCCATGTAACCAGTGATGTTTCTAGAAGGGGTAATGCAAGCTCCCATTGTATAGTCTTGATAAATGGGGCTCTGCTGATGCTCATCATGCTTTTTGAGAACTGTATCAATTTGTGCATTCCTCAGTCTTCATTGATAACTAGATATTAGTAAAAGATTGGTGAGGGGGGGAGTAGCAATAGAATGTTCAAACTGCAAGAGTCTTTAGGTCAACCATATTGTAATACCTAGAGAAGATGAGAAATGTATTTAAGCTAAAAAGTTACTTAGCACCAGCACCAGGAGACGAATCTAGGTCTCTTAGCTGCCAAGTCAGTCAATATACATACAACCTCCCATGCTTATTTTACTTCTCCTCTGTGTTCACCAAGTTTATGCTCTGCCTCTATAGCTACACAATCCAGTCCTCTAACCAATAGTTATTTATGCATACTGAGAACATGAAGCTAGTCTGAAGTTAGATGAGTTGTAAGTTTAAACTCTATATACTACATTTCAAAGATTTTACATGAAAAAAGTAAAATATCTTAATTATTTTATATCGATTACATATTGAAATGATAATATTTTGGCTATACTGAGTGAAATAAAATATATTATTAGATCAAGTTTACCTGCTTCTTCCTTTGCTTTTAACTTAGCTACTAGCAAATTCTATGTGGCTTGCATTTGTGGCTTGCATTATATTTCATTGGATAGCATTGAACTAAATTCTCCAGGAGAAGTAGCAATGCTGTCAGTTCTGATGAGATTCCCTAGACAGATCTAGGCAAGTGATAGGGAAGGTTACCAGCAGATATGCCAAAAAGCCAAGGCCCAGAAAGACAGAGGACCAGTAAGCTCAGGGTCGGAGAATTGAGTAGGAGACATTCAGGTGGACTATATCTGGTAAGGAGACTCTGATAAACAGATAATTGAGGCATACTCAGAGGGCATGGGATTCAATCCTTAAGAATACAATTCCCGGGAACCCAAGAGGCAAGCGAATTTTGGGAATGATGAGGGCAACAAATGTATAGATGTGCTTTACACAATTGATCTATGTATTGTGATGAATTTTATGAGCCCCAATAAATTGATTTAAAAAAAAAGAATACAATTCCAAGTATGACCTGAGTATAATCCTTGGGAAAGGTGGAATAACTAGGGGCAGGTAAAAATCCTGGAAATCAGTAATTATATGGTTGAGGGCATAATCAATATATTGGACCTAATCTCTGTTCTGCTATTTGCTAGCTGTAGGATCTTGGACAAGCTACTTAACCTCTCTATGCATCAGGTTCCTTATCTGTAAAATGAGAATGATGCTGAGTTCCTGCATCATAGAATACATATACAGCTCACAGAACCTGGAACACTGGAAGTGCTCAAAAGCACATAGCCATTAGGAGGATTTTTACTTTTCAGTAAAGCAAGTTGAAACTATACTCCTATACGGTATACTTCTGCAGTCCTATGATGGGCCCGGGTAGAGGGAGTAAAGGGTTAGTTGTTCGCTCTAGAGTAGAAGACAGGGGGACAAGTTGCTCTGAGACCAGCTGAAGGCGATGTTGGCCTCTCATCCAGAGTCCCAGAGATTCAGATGAATCTCTAGTTGAAGTTGGGGGTCAACCATAGAGGCCAACATGGCAGCTGTGTGGCCCCATCTGTGGGCATAAGGTGTGTAGGTCCTGAAAACCAGACTTATCAGCCTAATTCCAGACCAAGCTGTTCTTTATGGGAATATTTTCTTTCTGGGAATATTAATTCCTAGATGTGAGAGACATTAATTATCCTAACACTGCTGTGCACAGGGATTTGAGGCCTTAGTGCTCAGAGGGAAACCTACATAGAGACATAAACACCTATAGCTGAAATAATAAGACTCAGATCGTGCTGCAAAGCAAGAAACTGTACTTGACTGCTCCAAATGCTTGTTTCTTTTTGTGCTTATATCTAGGTTTAGAGAGCTTGTATAGGCAGACAGAACACGCCATTGATAATTTTAGTCATACATAGGAGCATAGCTTTCTTTTCCCGTAATAATGGGGTTGCCACCTGGATTCACTCCTCCAGAAATCTCAATCCTAGAAAGTGTGTCCTTTCCCCCTTCCTCCTCCACGACTATGTTTGAATTTTTGCAGAGAGGAAAGTAGAAGTGTCAAGAGTAGAGTCAAAACAAACAAACAAAAAAAGACAGTGAGCATATCTATATCTATATATCTGTCTATATCAATCTGTCTCTATATCTATATCATCTATCTATATATAGTATTTAGATTATTCCAGTGAGGTATGAGACACTGGAAAAGCAGGCCCAGGGAGGTTGGGATGATCTCATCTGAAGAAAGGGGAGATTTCTAATTCCTCATGCTTGAATTTACATACAACTTCAGAAGTGGGAGAGAAGATATATCCATCTGTTTGGAATTTACTGGAAGTAAAAAGAGAGATGGCGAGGGAAAGAGATAGAAATACTATGCATGTGTGTTTGTGTGTAAGAGAGAGGGGAGGGAAGAGAGAGAGAGAGAAAGAGAGACAGCCGCAGCAAGAGTTAAAAGATAATTAAATAATCAATTTTCCTTTGATAGGGTCTCCCTAACCTTGTTCCTTAACATTACTCCTTAACAGTATTGGCATGGACATCAACAACACCAGGTATTTTCAAAGTCCTCTGGGGAAAAAACTTTAAGTCATTGGCTACTGCCAGGCTGATAGTATCAATAGTTGGGTGAGGCTTGTCCAGCCCCTCAAGTCCAAGAAACAGAGCATCTACCACCAGCGTATGTATGTGTACACACAAAGTTGTATGTGTATGTGTGTAAGCATGCACGTTGTAGGGGAACATTTCATAAACCTCCTACAAGAACTCAAAGGGCATTCAGAAATAACTTTGAGGTTGATTGCCGGCCAGACCAGAGGGTCTCTGCTCCCTCAGCCTGGTGTACAGTGGGCATGAGTGGAGGCAGACTTGGCAGGTAGTTCTGAGAGGAGGGAGGAGGTAGACAGAGACAGTGGCAGGGTTGAGCACAAGACTCTTGGTGCAAAGGAGTTATTGGAAATACTGATGCCAAAAATAAGTCACTGGCTCAGTCACCTAAGCTCACATGCTTACTTTTGTGTCCACATTCCTTACAATCAACTGTGGGTGCTTGAGGTTAGCCTAAGCATGTAAGCACTAGTAGAAACCTCTCATATGCAAATTATCCATGGAATGGAATATTCTAGGTTTAAGCTGGGACAGGATAGACTAAAAGAGGCAGGGGATCTGCTTTCTTACAGCATCAGTAAAAGGCAGAGTGATAAGAAAGGGGGAGCAGTGTGTGATGAAAGAAGCACTGGACTGGGATTCTGGAGGCCTCTGTGTAGCACTGAGCAATGCCTTTTTCCTCTCTGGGCCTCAGACACTCCACTGTAAATGAGGAGCCTGGGCTCAATGATTTCTAATGCCAGCTCTGATTAAGTCAAGACTCACTGAATCAGTATCTACAGATTATATTCAATTCTGCAGACATCTTCGGATCCTGCAGACTCAATAGGATCTCCCAGAATAATCATTCTTCTAAGCAGCAACCCATCCACACCCACAGCCCAGCCACGAATTCAAGGTTAAGAGACTTTACTACTTTGTCTTTGGGGAAGGAGTGAACTGCCCCATCCCAATCTCTCTTATCATCTGCAGCACCTCTGGAAGTCACTTCTTTCTGTATCTCCCTTCCATCTCTTCTTTATATTAGGATTCTCCTAAAAGTAGTGTCTATAGGGTCTCATTTTTTAATGTTTTTGTTTCCCCAAACCAGAGAGGAAGAATCTGAATGCACATCTGTTTGGAATTTGGGGATGGGAGCAAGGAAAGGAAGCAGTTTGCTGCTTCTGCAATCCATGAATTCCAGGATAGAGAACCTGTAACAGCCATGGGCCTCCCCCCACCACCCAGGGTCCTTGTCAGCTGCCTTCTTGGCCTTTCTCATCTCTGAAACAAACAAACAATCAGGAGCAAACTTGAAACCTTGTGCTGAGACAGTAAACAGCCGCACTGGGCTCCGGCCTTAATGGGACCCAGCCCCAGTCTGTCTGCTCCCCACACGGCCTGCCTACCTCCAATGTGTTTCTGATTTGTGCTGAGCTAGAGGCACAAACCATACTGAATGTGACAGCTGCCTCAGCCCCACCTCTTGGGGATCTAGGGGTGGGAAGCTTGGGAGAAGTGGGAAGAGGGGACCCCACCACCAGAGCAGGCTGGGTATAGAGGCCATGGCAGGAACTTCTGAGACATATACATAGACATGACTGGGGGAAAAGGATTGGGAACAGGGATACATTTCATCTGGCTATAAACAAACATGCTTCTCATTTAGGGACCCAGGGTGTCAGTCAACAGATTCTCCTTACCCATTTTTCAGGGATAGGCTGAACAAGAATTGGGATAAGGATATTCTAGGACTAGAGCAGGCTCTTTTCAAGGAGTTCTACTCCAAAGAGGGTGGTGCAAATGGTTAACCCCTTCAAGTTGGTTATGCCAGAGGGATCTCGTAATCTAGGACTGGCAATCTGATTCTAAAGGGGCACATCCTTGAAAAGCCTATGGAGTTCTACTCTACACACACAGGGTCATCAGGAGTCATAACTGACTCTGTGGCAACTAATACCAACCAGCTCCCCAAAGGCAGTGGCCACTTTCTAAGGAAGAACAGGGCAGTGATGGGCACAAGGAAAATGAAGCATTCCAAAGCGATGTTTCTAGAAAAGCTTGGAGGGCATGGAGACAGAAATTTTTGTCTTCACAATGACTGAAGAGGTGGGCTTGGGAAGGCAATGTTTCCTACGTTCCCTCACCCAAAATTATAAAACACAAAAATGTCAGGTGTCTCAGGCATTCTGTGGGGCCTGATCACCCAGAAAGCAAGTGTTCAACACAAAGATGGTTTTAGGGTTGCATGGCTCTTGGAAAGGCATCATGCCATCTTTACACGTTTGCTTTGACCTTCTACATTTACAAGGATGTTTGGGGGTTGGTTGGTGTTTAAACATCTTGGCTGTAAGAGATCCATATCTGTGGCCATTCCGAAGCAAGATGATGCAACGGAATGAGGAAATTATCTAACAGTATCATTAATATTACACAGAACTAAAGATATGCTGGAGATAATGTTAAAATGGGTGAACATTGATGGAGAACAGCAAAAAATTCAAGCTGGATTCATAAGAGGACATGAAAGATGTTTACCTGCATTTTACTCACTATGCACAAACATCAAACCATGTGGGTCATAACAAATTGTGGAAAGCACTGCACAGAATATGTATTCCAAAACACTTACCTGTTTCATGTGAAACCTGTATATAGACCAAGAGGCAGTCATATTAACAGAACAAGGGAATAGCGTGTTGTTTAAAATCAGGAAAGGTGTGTATCAGGTGTGCATCCTTTCACCATACTTATTCAGTCTGTATGCTGAGCAAATAATCTGATAATCTGAATTATATGAAGTAGAATGTAGCATCAGGATTGGAAGAAGACTCATATTTACAACCTTCCATATGCAGATGATACAGCCTTTCTTACTGAAAGCGAAGAGAGCTTAAAAGACACACTGATGAAAATCAAAGACTACAACAGCCTTCAGTATGTATTGCTACAACATAAATAAAACAAGATACCCTCACAACTAGACCATTAATCAACATCATGGTAAATGGGGAAACGATTGAAGTTGTCAAGGATTTTATTTTACCTGGATCCACAATCAACACTCATGGAAGCAGCAGTTAAGAAATCAACAATGCAGTATTGCTTTGGGCAAATTTGGTGCAAAAAGACCTCATTAAAGTGTTTTGCTTTGTTTTCAGCAAAAATGCCATTTTAAAGGCAAAGGTATGCCTTATTCAAAGCATGGTATTTTCCATTGCCTCCGTTTAAAGATAATGCCTGTTTATACAATCTACAATGCTGGGGGCCAGCTGAGAAGACAAAGGAGTTGGTCACTTTTGGGCCAAAATGTATTTTGATATAATATCTTATTAAGATCAGTTTATTTTTGTCATTCTTAGGCCCTTGAGCCACTGTTTACCATTTCAAAAACTGTTTCATTGATGGAATTTGGACCAAGGGTCTGGATCTGGGGTCAGGGCTGAATATCAACAACTGGATTCACTATATACACCTAACCAGCGTGTTGTGAGACATTCTTTAGTCCCTGTCCCTGACAGTTGTCCTCCTCACAGCCTGGACTCAATCTAGAGAATGGATCTGCCTGGACGCTAGGCCTAGAGGATAGTAGAGTGTCAGGCCAGCTGGGCAAAAAGTATGAGGAGCCATGAGAGTTTTGATTTTGGTCCCCAGAAGCAAACCTACTCTTCATGTTCTATGGACAGTCTAGCCTGATAAGTGGAGGACGTCTTGCTCTATTTTTGCAACATCTTTCTAGATAATCATTCAAAGGAATATGGGAGGGTAGGGGGAGCAGGATGTCTTTGGGAAAGCAGCCCCTGGAGCCTGTGGTTTGGAGACTATTTATTTATCCTTCTACTTTTTCTCAAACCTTAATATTTCTCACAGTGGCTAACCCATTCCATCTTTGCAAGCAGCATTGTGTTAAGAAAAATATCCATCAGTGGTGTGTTGTTAGGACATACTCTGAGGTGGAAGGATGGGGCTATCTACATAACCATCACCTCTGTCACATAATGAGGTAAGTGCCCTGAGACTATGTGTGTGTCTGTGTAGCTCTCTGTGTATGTGCGTATTTGGTATGGTGTGTGGTGAACATACACCTTACTCCACGAACTTTTGAGGAGTGTTGGCAGGATGGATGAAGACAGCCATGACAGACATCTCTCTCATATATACACAATCTCTGTTTATGACTAGGCAGTTCCTCCTCTCCTCCCTAAGCGAAGTTCATTTCTTTGCTTTCTTGCTTCCTTTCTACACTTCTTGGTTTTCTCACATATTTCCTAGTTCCGGAGTCACTGAGTAAGGGTTACCAAGTCTCTGACTATAGACTTCAGGGGCTGAGAATGCTGCCACAGAAGGGGCAGCAGTCAGAGGAAACGGGAGCCTGCCTAAACCAGGGTAGAAAAGCAAGGGCCAGGCTGAGTTCTATCATGAATGGATTGAAGAATATTGGGAAATTCCTTCCCTAATCTGAATCACTGTGTCCCCATCTAAAACAAAGGGGAGGAGAGAGGTTAGGTTAGATGACTATGATGGGTCTTGCTAACTTTAACAGATGTGTCTCATTGTAGGAGGCTGCCCTCTACCACTCGCAGTGAGCAAGGCTGCATACAGCATGTTTAACTCCCTACTTAAACATCCAGCCACATCAAGCTAGCCCAGGCTGGGAAGTAAACTCAGACTCAAGCTCTAATATAATGATAATGGGAGACTATTCTTTCATTCATTCATTCATTCATTCATTCATTCATTTAATTATCATACATTGGCACCCACTATGCTCATCTACTAACCGAAAAGTTGGCGATTTGAACCAATCTACAAGTACTAAGGGGAAAAGGGCCAACAATCTGTTTTCATAAAACTACATAAAAACAAAACTAATCTGCCATACATGGGACTGGCATGAGTAGAAATTGAATCAACAGCAATGGTGTGTGTGTGTGTGTGTGTGTGTGTGTCTATTTAGCCATGTCCAGCCCAAATCACCCTCACATTTCCTTGATCCAAGGTTCTTTCCAGCCCTTCATCAACTTCTCCCGGCCCCAAAGAGGCTACTTCCTCTAACTCTCCCCTCTCCTATATCCCAACCTTGGCTAATGCCTAGTGGCTCCTGAGTTCACATTTTCTGGATGGCTGCCTAGCTGCTTTTTCAGAGTCCAACCCACCTCTGATTCACCTCCAGACACTTAGTTTCTGGGTCCATCTTTCCCAGGACTTAAAAAAATCATTTTATTGGGAGCTCTTTTGACATTCCATACTTCAATGATATCAAGCATATTTGTACATATGTTACCATCATCATTTTATAAACATTTACTTTCTATTTGAACCTTTAGTATCAGTTCCTCTTTTTTCCCACCCCCCTCAGGACCACTGCTATCTCCCTTCACCCACATTTCTATTGCTCATCCTGCTTTTTTTGGAGGGAGGGGTGTTATTCATCCATCATTGTAATCGGTTCCCCCTTCCTCCCCTCTTCCCTCTTCTTTCCCCCTACCCTCCTGGTATCTGCAATTCCCATTTCTGTTTCTGAGGGGTTTATCTGACCTGGATTCTGTGTGTCATGAGCTCTCCTCTGTATCTGTGTGTATGCTCTGGTCTAGCCCAAAGTGAAAGGTCGGACTGGGGTCATGGTAGTGGGGGGTGAGGAAGTCTCAAAGAACCAGAGGAATATTGTGTGTTTCATCAGTGCTATACTGTGCCCTGGTTGACTCATCCCTTCCTTGTGACCCTTCTGTGAGGGGATGTCCTATTTTTTTTTTAATATGGAATGCTTCACAAATTTGCGTGTCATCCTTGCGCAGGGGCCATGTTAATCTTCTCTGTATCATTCCAATTTTAGTATATGTGCTGCCGAAGCGAGCACGTGTCCTATTTTTTTCAGATGGGTTTTGGGTCTCTGTTCCAACCCTCCTCATTCTCAACAATATGTTTGTTGTTGTTGTTTTGGGTCTTATGGTGCCTGTTACCTGATTCTGTCGACATCTCATGATTGCACAGGCTGGTGTGCTTCTTCCATGTGGACTGGCTGCTTCTCTGTTAGATGACCACTTGTTTAACTTCAAGCCTTTAAGACCCCAGATGCTATATATTTTGATAACCAGGCACCATTAGCTTTCTTCACCACATTTGCTTATGCATGCATTTTGCCTTTAGCAACTGTATGGGGAAGGTGAGCATCACAGAATGCCAGGTTGTTAGAACAAAGTGTCCTTATGTTGACAGAGGGCTTGAGCAAGGGCCCAAAGTCTGTCCACAACCTCAATGTATTGCCATATAAATATAAGTACATAGGCCAATACATCTATTTTTGAATTAATATATTTACATATGTGCACACCTATGTTTTTAGCTCTATCCATAGCTTTCCTTCCTAGATTGTTCCTCTGTGTCCTTTTACCTTCCTCCTGCCCTACCATCACACTCACCCTCTTCTGCCTCAGTAATTCCTCACAGCTAGATTGCTATTGCTCCAACACCACCGGCATCTCTACGTCCTCCTCGTTGTTGATTTTAATTACTTAGTTGTTCCACTGTCTATGCTGTTGTTTGCTCACCACTCCTTTCCCCTGCCTCCTTCCCCCAAGTCCCTCCAGAACCATCTATCCTGTTGCTTTCACCTTGGATTTGCTTCCCACAGATTCTCTGACTTGTACATTTGTCTCCCTAGAACTAATGTAGGGGGAGAGGTGAAGAGGAGTGGACTGGTGTCTAATAAAAGAGGAGCAGAGAAAAGATCCCTGATGACATAGTGGGTTATGCCTTGAGCTGCTAACTAAAATGTGAGTGGTTTTGACCCAACCCGTTGCTCAAACCCACCAATTTTTCTGTGAGAAAAAAAATGAATCTCTTTTAAAGATTTACAGTCTTGGAGACTCAAACTGTCCTTTCTATTCTGTCCTGGATGATCGCTGTGAATCAGAATTAACTGGATGACAGTGTGTTTTGCTTTTGAGGGGTAGGGCAGGAGACCCAGGGTCATTTTACCTGGATTGAATGGAGGCTGCTCAGTTTTTACCAACATTGGGGCAAGTGCAAACAGTCCACATCTGCAGTGTCCTCACCAGCTTTTCTTCACTCAAGGGCCTTTAGGATAGCAGCAGTCTACTGGAAAGTTAGGAGGTTCCAAGTATACAACACTCACTATTTTTTTAAAGAATTGTATATTTTTAAAAGATCATTAAAAATAGTTACTTTTTTTTTTTAACCTAGTGTCTATCCAGCACTTGGTGACACAGGCTGTGTGCTATACAACTGGGACTTTAGATTCTGTCTTTTTGTGACACACATCTTTCATAGGATACACTAGAAGCATTCTATGTGTAAAGCCCACTAAGTTAACTGGGCTTTACCTCAAACTCACCTGTAACTGACTTTTAGAACTGATATGCTCCCTTAGACATTTGGAAGGGTAAAGCTTCCGAGTTTCAGAAGAAGCGGATGACTATTTTTCCAGATGATGAACGGTGGCCTGGAACTCCCATATATTTACTATTTTAATGCCCCCTTGCTTTCTTATGACATGTAATAATCTTGCAGGTATGGCTCTGCCTTTGTGAATGAGTATTATTGAAAGTTTGCCCTATCACCGACCTCCATTATTTGTGTAAATAGTATCCAGCCACTTAAGTCAACAATTCATGAATTACAGTCTGAAGCCAGTCTATGTGCATACATTTCCCTTCGGAACAGTGTTTTAAATTCTATACCATTGGTTAAATTAATGACATCATCAATAGAATAACCTTAGGCCCCAAAAGACATCTCTAAAGTAAACCAGAGACATATATAAACTATCGATATAATAATGGATTAGAACTCACACGTAATTCTAGCCCAGTCTAAGAACAATTTGTTCTTATGACATGGCCCTACTTACTACTCGCCCTCATGAAGAGATCATTGAAGATAGGTGTGATATTCCAAAGTGTGGTGAGAAAACCAGATGGTGCCCGGATATCAGAAAGAATAGTATAAAGCAGTGTTTCTCAACCTTCCTAATTCCACGACCCTTTAATACAGTTCCTCATGTTGTGGTGACTCCCAACCATAAAATTCTTTTCGTTGCTACTTCATAACTGTAATTTTGCTACTGTTAGGAATCATAATGTAAATATCTGATATGCAGGATGTCTTTTTATTCTTACAAATCGAACATAATTAAAGCATAGTGATTAATCACAAAACAATATGTAATTATGTATTTGAAGTATTTATTTCTAATTACAAATAAATGAAATTTTTGTCTTGAAGCATGATATAGCGTAGGTACTCATCTTAATATAACAACAATAAACCACATTGCTACATTTTGCAACAATATGCGTAAAAAGCCAATATCAGTGCGAAGGTTGAGATAGCTTCTTTCTCACAGATCATAAATTCTCGGCGCAGTCTTTGCAAGAGCACAATGAAGATCATCTTCCCCAACAAGTCTGCTTCTGTATTTAGACTCGATAACCAACAAGATGGAAAACTGTATCACAAAGATATGTTGTTGGAAATGGAAGAAGAAGGTGCAACACAGTCTCAGACAGAACAGGATATGACTGCAAACACTTGATCCAGAATTCTGTAACTGGCATTGAAGAGAAATCAGTTCTCGCTGCATAGCTGTTAATAAGTTCAATGAACTCCTCTTGTGCTGTCTCAGAAACATCTTCAACTTTTACTGTGAGTGGGCTTCTGGCAAGTACAAATGGGGTGTCAGGTACATGGGGAATGTATGATTGAATTTCATTTGCAATCATGTGCAAATGTTCTTTTACAGAAATTATCATCATAATCCTTCTGTCTGGTTCAATGTCATGTTCCTCAAAGAAAGGAGATAAGGTAGGCAACATGTACATTTTATTGTCATCCAATTTTTTTTGCCAAATCGAGGCATGTTGCATTTGGTCCTTGCAGTGATAAATTTATCTCATTCAAGATTGCAAGTCAACTAAGTAAGCTATTTTCTGCAGTTCACTTTTATCGCTGAAAAGTGCTCCGAACTGTGGTCTTGCTTTCTGATTAAAATACGTGAAACTCAAAAACACGTTTTAAAACTTTTCTTCTCTACAACCATCTCACTTCAGTGTGAAATAGCAGAGCATTATTCGGTGCATCCAACTCGATGCACAGTTGGGAAAACAGTCGACTGTTTAAAATGCTCGCCTTTACAAAATTGACAGAACTTATGATGCTTTTCATTACATGTAATGCTTGTGGCAGTGTCTTCATTGCTAATATTTGTCAATGAATTGTGCCACAATGCTTGTGGCAGTGTCTTCATTGCTAATATTTGTCAATGAATCACACAGTGAGTTCCGATTACTTTTGGTGACTCATTCAGTACCAAACATTGAAATCCAGATCGACATCCTAGCATAGCTGGAGCAACATCTGTGCAAGCACCACAAACCTTTTCCCACGAGATCTTATGCTTTTTCAGAAATGAACCAATGGTGTCAAATACATCACGTGTGCGATAGTTGTTGTTTCAAGAGGTTTTCAAAAAAGAAACCCATCTTCAAAGTCGCCATCATTAATATACCTCACATAAACCAGTAACTGTGAACAGTTTGCAATGTCTGCAGATTCATCAAGCTGTATGCTAAATATTGGCAGTGGAGCAGATTTACTTTCCTCGATTACCTGATCAAGAATATCAGCAGACATGTCATCTTTTCTTCTGCAGACAGTGTTGTTAGATAAGGAAATTGCACTCAATTTTGTAACAAATTCGCCTCCAATCATAACTTGAACAATGTCTTTGACCGTTGGCAACAGTAAATCCTCAGCAATGGTGTGAGGTGTCATAGCTCAGTTGGCTGTTATGTTTTGGTTCTGGTACTTGCCACCGATGTCAAGCCTGGCTTTCTTGAGTCCATCAGCATTGCTTCTAAAAGAATTGGTATCCTTGCCAGCAAAGCTTGGATGCTTGCTATCAAAATGGCATTTTAGTTTGTTCGGCTTCCTAGATTCGGCTGAGGGAACTTCACAACAAATAACACTTTGCAGTTTCTTAATTCCTACTGTAATTATTGAGCTAAAACTATACTGTATAAAATCCTCACTATATTTTCTTTTCTTAACTTTCTTCTCTACACAATCCATTGTCATGGGATGGTTTGCTAATGAAAATAATATATAAAAATAGCTTTAATAATATAAAAAATGAAAAAATAATAATATAAAAGATGACACATGGCATAGTTCAGTCAATAGGGTTCATTGAAATTCCCTATGATTTTCAATTCTTTTTTAAAAAAAATAATTTTATTAGGGGTTAATACAACTGTTATC
>NW_022111323.1:4845220-4847598 GCF_000313985.2 Echinops telfairi | reverse complement strand
CTAGCTCTTTCCTCTATTTCCTTTTACTTTCCTCTTGTCCCACTATCATGCTCAGCCTTCATTTGGGCTTCAGTAATTCCTCTCGGTTACATTACCCTTGGTCATGCTCTACCAGGCCTCCTACACCCTCCTCACCACTGATTTGGATCACTTGTTGCTGCCTTGTCCCTGGGTTTGTTAACACCACTTCCTTTCCCCCCACCTCTCCCATGTCCCCACCAAACTGTAGATCCCATAGTTTTCTCCTCCAGATTGTTCATCCAGCCTATCTTATTTAGACAGACCTGCGGATATAATAACATGCACAAAAAGAAGACAGAGCAAAACCAAGCAACAAAAGAAAACAGAACAACAACAACAAGCCAATGACAAACAAAACACAACAAGATAGAAAAGCTTGTAGTTAGTTCAAGGACTGTTTGTTGGCTTTTAGGAGTGTTTTCTGATCGAGTCTGATGGAGTGCCAAGCCCTGGCCCCAAAGTCTATTTTTTGTATTCCCTGGGGACTTCGTTGCTCTGTTCCCCTTGCTGTTGTTCTGTTGCAGACCCTTAGTGTTTTGCCTTGGTGTGGTGGGATCAGATTGGGTGCAATTCCCACATTGTGTTTCCGGTGTTGTCCCCTGTAGGGCTATGGGTCAGTGAGGGATGTCGTGTCTCATAGTGGGGCCGGTCATATGGTCTTCTATGTAGATTGGCTCCTCTGAGCAGAAATATTGTCCTCCAGGCTTGGCGGGCCAGGATGTGCTCCACTCTCTCTTCCTCCTCCTTCATTTGCTCCCGTGTGCTCTGATCAGACATGTCTCTCTCCTGGAGCTGCAGATTCAGTGCTGTCCTCTGTATGGTTTTCCATATGGTTTTATAACATACCTGTCACTATCACAAGGGGGCAGTATTCACATCAACCACAGCTGAATATAAAAAGACTGATCATCATCCAAATTAAGTTCCCATGGTACAGATATTTTTTTTTGCAGTAGTTGATGATTTTACATTTACCCAGTAATTATAATTCATGACGTGTCATTTTACCTCCAATAGTGCTGCTTTCAATACAGTAGCTGCTTTTGAGTAGCTGATTTCAATACAGCAGCTGCTTTCTACACAGTAGCTGCTGTTTACGCATGTGTGACTGGTCTGCATAAGTACATTATGGCGCCAATCCCATCACATACACCTATATTTTCACGGGGTATATATATCTGATGGGGTTGGCGAGAAGATGTCATCATGCCGGGTACTCGTAGGTGGGCGTATCTGCATGTGGGCAGACCCGCCTGAAGATGGATAGAGAAGTGCTGTATCGGTTCCTAAGACCATCCGAAATATGTGTTTTCCGATGGTCTTAGGTGACCCCTGTGAAAAGGTCGTTTGACCCCCAAAGGAGTCAAGATGCACAGGTTGAGAACCACTGCTATAAGGAGTCTCAAAGCCTTGTCTTCACACAAGCAGCCATCTCAGTGAGGCATCAGCTAAATCTATATGGAAGAAGAACACCAGCCTATGTGATTCACAGATTATAAATAGTAAAACCCAAATCAGAAGTAGGGAATGGTATTTGAGCTTAAATTGTGGACACCCAGTTTACAGAAGTCTATCGTGGAAGCCCAAAATTCATTTGCAGAGTCCCCACAAGGATTAAGCCTCCAGTGCATCCCCTCTGCCCATAGTCCAAGCATGGGAATAGTCTTGCTATCAGACAGAGAGCATTTTAAAGTCGATTATGGTAGATGTAGGCAATTAGGTTGAAATGTAATCCCTTATCATTTGATCTCCCTTTGGACTCAACTTCCTCCACCCCACCCCCAGAGGTTTATCAATTTTATCGATCTTTTCAAGGAAACATCTCTTGGTGTCATTGATTTTCTTCTTGCTTTCTACTTCATTGATTGCTGCCTTTATTGGCTTTATATTCTTTATTCTGTTGACTTTGCACTTACTTTGTTCTTTTTCTAGTTTCTGAAAGTAGAAGCTTCCGGTCATTACTTTAGAAAGTTTTTTCTTTAATAAAATAGGCATTTAGACTTAGAAACTTCTCTCTGAGTAATACTTTAAATGCATCTCACAGATTTTGATATGCTGATTTTTCTTTTCCATTAAGTTTACAATATGTTTTTTAAAATTCTACTTTGATACATGGGTTATAGAGAAATGTCTTCTTTAGGTTGTATTACTTAGGGATTTTTAAAAAAATCATTTTATTGGAGGCTCTTACAACTCTTATCACAATGCATCCATCCATCCATTGTGTCAAGCACATTTGTATACTTGTTGCTATCATCATTCTCAAAACATTTGCTTTCTACTTGAGCCCTTGATATCAGCTCCCCATTTTTCCCCTCCTACCCCACCCTCCCTCCCTCATGCATCCTTGATAATTT
>NW_022111323.1:4828412-4844113 GCF_000313985.2 Echinops telfairi | reverse complement strand
GTGATTGAACAATTATACGATATGTGAATATGCCAATAAAATATTTTTAAATAGCTAAGTTTTCTGAAGATGATTTTCATTCCACTGCATCTAGAATTTTAAACATGTATTTATTATTATTTTTATTGGAAATGGCTTGTGGGGCTAGGGGACATTATAGGGGACTAAATCTCATAGCAATCCTATGAGTCTAAATTGACTCTAAAGCACACAACTACACCCCCTCTACCACATTCAGTATTACCCTAATGAGCTAGATTTTAATCCTGACTTTATCACTAACTTCCTGGGTGACCTTGGGCAAGTCACTTCCCTTTTCCAGGCCTCAATTTGCTCATTTATAAAGTGCAGATGGCACAAAGGGTGCTTCCATTGTTCCCAAGGGTCAGCTTAGCCAGTTTAGAGAGGCGAATATTCCGTGGCTTTCAGTAGGTCGAGAGCTGCAGAGGAACTTGGGAAGGGAAGGTCAGTTTCATTCATATTTCAATAAGAAGAGGCAGGGCTTGCAAACTCTGCCTTTCCAAACATTAATTTGTGGTCAAAAGGATAAAATAAAGGGACTTTCCCAAGGTCATAGGCAGAAGCTGGGCTAGACTAGATCTTCTGGATCTCAGTCTCATGCCCTTTCAAGTCCACCAGCTGTACTCAGCTAATTCACTTCAAAGGATTCTAGGAAAATGAGTGGTAACTAAGAGACTCTTAAGAGCCACTGCTGCTGGGTCTGAGAAGGTTAAATTCACAGCTGGAAGTATTCAGTGAGACCTACAGAAACTGGGCAGTCCTTATAACTTGCAAATAAGTACTTCAGGCCACAGGAAATGATCCCACACCACAAAGCCCAGGGACAGCACTAGAAGAACAGCCCTGCCTGAAGTGTCAGCCAGAATGTGGGAGAGGCAGTCTGGGTTAGGGCATGGATGGTGTCCTACAGATCTTGGGTTTCACTCATCTCTCTTCCTCACTGGCTGAGAAACTGAGCAACTCCGGCCTCATTTGTAAAATAAATAATAGTAGATGTTGTTACCTCATGGGAATGTCATGAGGAATGACTGGATTTATTAATATGATAAGGCAAACTTTAAAATGTTACTCACTGAGTTAGTTAATTGTACCAGCCTGGCCAATAATCACATGTGGGGCTAATTAAAAGGCGGCGGGATAAATGGGTGGTGAGCCTCGCCTTTCTAGTTCTCGGGTCTCTTGCTTTGTGATGGTCGCACCAGGGTGCAGCTGCCTTAGCAGTTCCCTGCTTCAGCTTGCAAGATTGACTTCCTACAAGACATCCCCAAGGAGAAGCTACATGGACCTATCCCGATGCAGCCCTGGGTGTTGGAGCAGCCATGTGGAGACCCCTGCTAGTGCTGAGATGTTTGTTCGTTCACTGACTCAGCTTTCCTCCTGCAGTCGGCATCATTGCCTCTGTTTTGTGAGGTGAAGGGCTTTGTGGACTGGTGTTGGGTATGGGTTAATGGACTTGTAGGCTTGGGCAGCATTGGGTTGGGATGTTTTCGTGATGCACATTTTCTTTACATAAAACTCTCTCTTATACATGAGTTGCTGTGGATTTGTTTCTCCAAAGTACCTAGACTAATACAGTCCCTAATACTTGAGGGACTGTTTTCCAACTTGCTGCTTGTGCCTGTGACCTCTGGGTAGCTTCAGAGAAGCTAACCCTAGGTGTGCCCATTCTAGGAACAGTGCCATCCTTTTAAAGGAAGTGGGGAAAAGAGTGAGTAGGGAGAAAAGAATGTGAAGGAGCCAGGGTGGCACCGTGAGTTAAACATTGGACTGCAAACAACAAGGTTGGCTATTTGAACCCACTAGGTGCTCTGAGGGGAGGAGAATGAGGTCGTCTGCTTTCATGAAGATGAACCCACTAGGTGCTCTGAGGGGAGGAGAATGAGGTCGTCTGCTTTCATGAAGATTTACAGTTTCAAAAGCCCTATGGAGGAGTTCTGCTCTGTTCTGTAGGGCTGCTATGAGTCAGATCGACTGGAAATCTATGTGTCAGGGGCTATACGGTGAAGTGTATGGGAATAGAAAGCCTCATCTTACTGCCATGGTGCACCTGGTGGTTTTGAACTGCTGGCCTTGCATTTAGCACCTCAATGTGTAACTATTATGCCCCCAGGTCTAGAATCTGAGAAAATGCACCAACTCTCCAGGAAATGTGTTGTAAATTGCGTCAGATCAGGTTCTTGAGGAAGCACTGCCTGGAGCTGGGCCTTCAACTTGCCCTGCCCTCCTGGCACTGCTGAGATAAGTAAGCTAAGCCCTTGTAGTAATACAATCATGGGGCCAGTTAGGAGGTGTGGTTCTATGGCCTCATCGCATATTGTCCAACATCTGGATGGTAACATTATTGACGCACACATACTGACACCATTAGTAGACTTCAAGTGGGTGGAAGGGGATTGTTCCTACTCCTGAGTGCTCTGTCTTAAGACAGAATGTCCCCTAGCTCACAGATTCCCAAACTTATTTGGCCTATTTACACCACCCCCTTTTCTGAAAAAAAAAATGGAAAAGGAAAAGTACTTCCTTGGCAATGAAAGCTTCTGTATTATCGCCTATTATCCAGGATAAAATGTAGATATCAGCTTTTGCAGCCCCTCTGGTCCATTCCAGCACCCTCCAGGTATAGTGTTTCACCTTCTTTGGAAAGCACTGCACTAGTTTCCTGAAACTTTCCTTATAGAAAAGGGTGTTAAGCTCCTCCCCAGGGAAAACAATTAATTATAATAAAAAGATCATGGAGCTTGGCATTAAGTCATTGTGTTGAATTTTCTAGTTGTGCGATCCCTTTACTTCTTTGAGTCTCAGTTTCTTCATCTGCAAAATAGGGATGATATTACAATTGGGCTAAATTGAAATCAGATGGAAAGTGTTGTGCTAGATGCTAGAAATAGAAAGGTAGGGGATCTCAAACTTAATGTCAAGTCACAGGGAAGGGAGATCAGGTAAATGGTCTCAACTCCCTGGGTGGAATTCATAGAAGGCCACAAGAGGGCTACTTCTTTTAGCTTTAGAGAAGGAGGTGACTTCACAGAGATTGTAATGACTGATCTGGATTTTGAGGGGTCAGTAATAACTAACAGCAGTTAACAGTTACATAGCACTTCTTATGTGTCAGACATTTCTCCAAGTGATACACGATCAAATGGCATAAATACTGTTAAGTCCCATTTTACAGACAGAAAAACTGAGGCATAGAGAGGCTAAATGACTTTCTGGCTGCACACAATCTTAACCACTCCACTGTGCTGCCTGTGTCAGTATGAGTCTGCCAACTGCAGAGGAGGCTGAGAGTATTACATGTGACATGAAATAGTGTGGTACATGCCAGAGGTAGGAAATCAAACTGGTAGGTGAGCAAGAGCCTGACCCTAAGGAGCCTTGAATGCCAGGGTGAGGAACTTAGCCTTTATTCTGTAAGCAATGGGGAGCCATGCGCAGATTTGATTCAGAGAATTTCATGTACAGGCTTGTCTTGCTACAATGTGGAGACTGATCAGAAAAGGAGCAGAGATTATAAAAGCCTGAATTAGGGCAATGTTTGTAGGGATGAAATGCTCTAGATGAGTTCCAGAGCTACTAAAGAAGCAAAACTGACAGTTGTGGTAATTACTTAGATGTATGAAGTGAGGGAGAAGGAGGAACAAAATTTCTAATTCAAGAGTCAGATCTACTCCTTTAGAAATAAAACCCTGGTGAAAGTGAGAATTGGGAATATCAAGTCTGTTTGGGGTGAGATATATTTGATATATCTCCAGAGATTTTATTTTTGTTAGGTTTCATTGAATTGGTTACAACGCATAGCAACAGAATGCAAACACAGAATGAAACACTACCTGGTCCTGCACCAGCTGCACAATTGTTCTTATTCCATCTCCAGAGATGACTGCAGGCTGGAAGCTTGGGGGGAGTGCTCTAGTCTAAAATTATGTGTGGAATTCACTTGCTCAGAGGAGGTAGTGGATGCCACAGGAGTGGCTGAGAGCATGGTAGAGTGTGGCTGGGGATTTATAGTGAGGTGATGTTTCAGAGCAGCACCCTGGATAATCCAATATTTTTGGGGGGGTGGGGTGTTAAAGAGAATCTACAAAAAAGACTAAGAGAGAATGAAGAAACATATAGGAGAACCAGAAAGCCATGTCTAAGTAGAAAGCATCAAATTAGGGGATAGAAAGTTTCATGAAACAAGAGTAGAAAAATTATCAGCTGTGGCTTAGAGGTTCAGTAATTAAGGATAGAAAAGCATCACAGTCGTTTTAAAATTAGACCCGTTAGGGCCCTGGTGAGAGTTAAAATAGGGTTGGGTTGGGTTGAATTTGAGCAGTATCTGAGGGGTCAAGGGGATGTAAACAGTGAGGACACAGGGAAGAAAAGGAGAAGCTCAGAGCAATAGCTAGAGGGAGACACAGGGTCAAGAGGAATCCAAAAACCCATCATGAAATGTCCCCTTCCTCCTGGCTGCTTTGCTTTTTCCACCTGCTTCCTTCTACTTGAGTCTCTGCCTTGGGCAATGCTCAAATTTGTTAGAGTGCCTTTTAAAGTTTGGGGCTCTGTACCACAGAAACTTCCCTCTTTGCTTGGCTCGAGTATAAGCCCCTGGGAAAACTGATGAGATAGCAATTAGACCAGTTGCAGTGGCCACGTCCTTACATCTCTGTGCCAGGTAGACCAGCTGGCACTCTTCCAAATTCTTCTCGACCAGTCCTCCTGCTTCGTCTCCCACCTTTTGGCTCCAATGGCTACCATCGTGGGGCTAGCTTTGCTGATGTCTGACTTCTGCCCAAACTGCATGTACATATATTCAGGAGCTATGAGACTCAGGACTGAGCCAGTGTCCATTCGTTTATGAAGTAGGGAGGGTGGAGTTAAAGGAAAAGGGCAAAACCTGGATTTCCTTCCACATCCCTATCCTTCACATCTTGTGTGCCTTAAGATACCATCATTTTCCAGGTTCCTTTGTCCTATGCCACCCCACCACCACACATGAAGCTGTTAGAGGGCTCTAGTCCCTAAAGATAAACCTGCATTTATCTCTGTAGTTGGCTAGTTTGGGTCTGCAACACCTGCCTGTTGCGCATTTTTGCTGTTGTTTTTCCTAGGGGACTTTAGGCTTCTTTTTCTAGAGGCTTTTCAGCCTTAGTAGGAAGACTTCATAGCTTTGTAGTTATTGCATTTTACATCACTAACTCCATTCACAGTATACTCTTGCCTTTCCCATTTCAATCTTGCACTGGATGGCAATCACCTAGTTTTGACCTCATCCTCTCAGCACTGAGACTTTCATAAAATATTCATTTATCTCAACAGGTTTTAGGAGGAAGGGTATGAATCAGTGAGTTAATGTCGCATCTAAAAGTCCACTATTTCTTTCTCCCTTCACCTTTTCTTCCTTCCTTCCCTTTCTGCCCTCCCCTTGCTTTTTCCCACAAACATCTCAGTGTCTGCTTTGTGTTGGGTCCGAGAGAACTAGAAATGCATCAGAGATCATCCTTGCCCTTATGCAGTTTATTTAGGAGTTATGCAAGGTACATAGAGGGCAGAAGGCAGATGCAGTAATGAACATATTACTGTGAGTGTAGGGAGACTTGAAAGTAAGTAGGTGCTTGGGAGGTGGGTGGGAAAGGGGTTAGCTGTGTGCAAAGACGCCTGGAAATATCCAATGGTCGGGTGTTTTTGAGCGTTGTTGATTTTGTTCTGGGAACCTCTTGTGGAATAGCTGGGAGCACTGAACCATGGTAAGAAAGTCTTCTCCCAAGGCTTTACCCTTGTGAGGAAGTGGTGAAGAAGCAGGAGGTGGCATTGTAGGTGGAGAAAATGGCATAAGCCTCAGTTTAGGGACTAGAATAATGAAGTTGGCTGTAAGTGCCAAGTACAGATTGGCTTGAAAGCAATGGAATGTGTAGTAGACTAGGACTAGGCAGAGGCTGCAGAATAAATTAGTACAAAAGGCTTGAAATACTTTGTCATCTCATTTTCAAGATAGGAATAATAAAATTTTATAGGCTTGATGTCTGGGGAAAATGACATAATGCCTATAGAAAAGCATTTGCAGTGTGAAGGACTGTATCCATGAGAAAGATTGTTATTGGTGGTCCTCTTTCTAGCCCCTGGGTAAAGAGATATCACCTTGGGTAAGATCTTTTTCTTGGTTAAGGTAGGAGTCATCATCCCTTTACTGATCTTCCCTTGTGAGTGGGCCAACTGTGAGTGCTTTGAATGTAGAATCCATGTTTAATTTTTTTATTCATGTGTATGACTTAGACATAAGTGAGCAGTTTATCTAAAGATCAAGAATCATGCCCTTAAGTTCCTGTTTGCTAGACAAACACATATGGATTAATATATGATCATGAGCAATGTGGATACATGCATTCTTGTGCATACCCTAACTCGTGCCCATATACACATCCACTCCTCTTCTATACACAGTCTGTGCACACACATGCCCATAGTAACAGTCACTTTACAGTTTCCTCTTATTATTTTGTTGAACCTAATGCCATTCACTCCATTTCACAGACTAAGAATGCAAGGCTCAGCGAAGAGATGTGTGGTCAGAAAAGCCATACAGGGAAGCTTTTGTGCACATGTTTTCCCAGGGCATTCTCTCAGCACTATCAGTGCACATGAGCCCCACTCTGGGCTTACTGATTTCTTCAGTACATTGGACACCAGCAGGCATCAGCTTAACCTTGGGAATGACTCAAACAACTGGTCACTGGCTAGGAGGGCATTGCTGGTAGGGGGTACGGTGGGGGGTTGTGGGTTAAGGAGAGAGGGCTAAACTTGATCAAAACCATGTCAGGGGGTGGGGGGAGACCTGAGAGGGAAAGAGGGAGGGAGGGAGACAGCAAGCAAGAGAGGTTTCCATTCACAAAGAAATCATTATGGTTAATTTAATTCATTGTAGCATTTAATACAGAAAAGCTTTTCTACAGAGACTGGGCATTGGGCCAACATTTATATATAAATGGGTTTTATTTTAAAAGTGAATGCAGTGAGGGGGATACATTGGGGTTAGCCCTCTCTTATTCCTTCCTTTCTTTCTTGACCTACCTTTTTGAGCCTGGTAGATCAGGAATTGGGTCACTCACAAACTAATACCCACCCCCTTATTCTCCATTCTATGGCCAAAGATTTCTTTTCCCAAGACCTTGTTTTTTTTTTTCCACTTTCCCAGAACCATGTGGGAACTCTAGGCTGGGCCCGATTCAGAGATGTTTTGGGAACATACAATCATTGAATGCTATCCTTAAGTTAACAGCTAGAGATCACTCAGTTCTCCTTGCCTTCTTCTCACTGCAAAAATGAGAACAGTGATGCTCAGAATGGGGATGTGCCCTGGCTGCAAATGAAAACACTTGAACCCTGCTCTCCTATTTCTCAGGCCAGTGCTCCAGAAGGTATGCTCCCTTGCACTGGCAGCTCTCCAATTTTTATCCAGCTCCTTGGGGCCAAACACCATTTCTCCATGTATTTTCAGAATCTCCCCTTCAAAGCAGTTCCATGCTGCTCAAAAATGGATTTCTCCCACTCACATAATTTCCAGATCTCCAGGGACCTATTCAATTCATTCACACTGTGGTGTTAATGGCAAAAAATAATTTATTATAAAATGTTAATGGTGAAATTTCAAGTGCTCTGGATTTGTCAAAAGAACTCTGGTGGCATAGTGGTTATGCATTAGGTTGCTAACCACAAGATCAGCAGTTCAAAACCACCAGCCTCTCCCTGGGAGAAACACAGGGCTTTCTACTTCCATAAAAAGTCAATCTTGGAAACCCACAGCAGACAATTCTCTGCTGGTCTATACGATCACAAGGAGCCCGCATCGACTTGATGGCAGTACGTTTAGTGAGTCTGGGCTTGTCAGAATCTTAAAAAAAGAGCCATGGAGGCAGAGAGACCATTTCAGTTAGAGTCCATCATATATTTTACAAACTATTTGCCCAGCATACTGGACTACCACATATTCAGGTAACGCCTGTGAGTCTAAGATCACACCATATTAACAGACACATGGCCATTGTTATGAGGCACCATGTTTTAGGGACCGTATCCAATGAGTCACTCCAATTTGCCTGCTCTCATTTTATTATCAAATTTCTAGCTCTAGTGCAGGAACCTAGACATAAACGGCCAGCCCCTTCCCTCCTGCTTAGCACAGGCCAGTTGTGTGGGAAAAGAAACATATAAGAGTAAGAGGCCTTAGTACTGACTTCTTCTACTTAAAGAGTTAGCTTCCTTTACTTCGGTGTCACCAAGTACCAGGTTCTGCTCTGAAGACCAAGTTCAGTTCCATGTTACTTCATACTGTAGAACTAACTTCGCATGTGCAGAACTTTACACATTTTCCCCTGGTGCAAATAAACTAACCGAGTCCCATAAAATTGACGTGACATATCCAAGGCTATGAAGCTAAGACACAGCGGAGCTGGAGTTGGCATTCTAGTCTCGTGATCTCTTTGCTTCCTGTCTGACCAAAACTCTTTCTTGGACAAAAAGAGCAGCTCAGGCTGGGATTCTGGTTCTGCTTGGGGCAGAACCCTGCCTGAATAGTGCAAGATGGTGGGGTTCCGGGCTCCAACAGCATTAAGTAACATCCTAGACTGACCTACTATGGCATTGGTTGGCACTGAGCTACACCCCAAGCTCTCAGACCTCCATACATAAGGGGATGATGGCCACACCGGGTTGGGTGTTAGGATAAAGCACAGAATCAAAAGAGCACAGGCTTGGGCCATTGTACCAGGAATAGCCCCCAGACCTTGTGGAAACAACTAGAGGGACTTGAGGTTAAGGCTCAGGCCTTTAGAGAGACCAGGAGTCCCTGCGTCCCTCCTGTGCTTCCCTAGATATCCCAGTGGCCTGGCTGGTATTTGGGGTTCAAGCCCAGCACAGTTTCACATCTGGGTCCCATTAGCTTGCTTGCATTCCTTCTTAGCTGGGAAGAATGTGGCAATGTGGGAGGAGTTGCTGGACTGTGGACTTTGCACACACATGGATCAGGCTATCAAAGCAGAAAATAGGACAGGCAGGCCCTGGGAAGAGTCTTCCTGAGCTCTCAATTATTACATAGTCACTGGAGATGCTGCTACCATTAGCCCCTAGGCTGGAGTCAGGGGCCTTTCGGCAGGCACTTGTTGCTACACAGGAGGGAGCCAGTGGTCAGAGGCACATCCCTAGGGTAGCCCTGCTGTTTATGATTAGTGTTTCACCCGCTGTGCTGTTCTCATCCTACCACCATCCCAAGCAACCCTAGCAGAAGAGATCAGCCCAGATACTCCCCAAATTCAAGGCTGAAGGCAGGGGAGGGTTCTCTGCCCCTAGCCAGGGGAGGCACAAGGTGACCTCTGCAGACCTCTAACCAGCTTCAAAAAGCAGGTCCTAACTTTTCTTTCCAAATCTTCATTTAGTTTCCTTTAGGGTTTCAACCACAACTAGCCTTATAGGTTATTAAAAACTAATATTCAAAATTAATACTAATTATTAAAATGGATACTGAGATAGATGCAGTATTATATAGTATAGTAGTTAAGAATGAAAGTCCTTAAAAAAGAAAATGAAAGTTGTTGGAACCAACCCAACTCTGTTTTGAATCCTGGCTCAGACACATATTAGCTCTGGGATCTGGGGCAAGTTACTTAGGTTCTCTGGGTCTTAGGACACTCCTAACCCCTTTGTAAAGTTGCTATAATGTTGTGAAGATTAAATGAGTTAATACATGTAAAGTGCTCAGAAATATGCCTGGTACAGAGTGAAGACCCAATAAATTGTTGCTACAAAGCTAGTATCTTTTTTATCTAGCCCCTATATAACAGAAAAGCCACAAGTGAGCAGCTTTAACAAACAGACATTCATTCTCACAGTTTAGGAGGCTAAAATTCTAAATGCAGGGTTCTAGCTCTAAGGAAAGCCTTTCTCTCCTGGTTCTGAAGGAAGATGGTTATCTTTTTTAAACATCTGTGACCACACCATTCCCTGAAGATTCACATGTGTGTTGCCATCAATTTTCTCCTGCATCTGGTGCACTCTGTTCCTAGCTCTTATTTTTAGATATTTAATTTAATAATATACCATATCATTCCATAGTTCAATTACATCAAGGAGAATTGTACAATTTCTGCCATCATCAGTTTCCAAATATTATTTTTCTACATTGACTCCTTAACATCGACTCCCCTTCACTACCCTCCAATACCACTGTAGCCCCGTCCAGTCAAAACCCTTATTCTACTTGCTGCCTCTATAGGTCCATCAATCCTGGGTTTCATATATCAAAATATGGAAAAACATATAACATAACTTCAAGAGGGCAACTTCCAATGAAATAACACCTCTGAGATATACTCTAATATGAACAAACAAAAACCAAATATACAGAAAATCTTGGAAACCAGATCAGGTCCAGCATGCATTGCAGGGGGTGGGTATCTACTCTCAAAGTTTTAACTGTTAAGTCAGATTTATGCTTTTGATCTTCTATACTCATCTCTCCAAAGCTCTCTGTTTAGTAATCACTTTCCTCCCCACCCTCAATTGTAGATGAATGGAGTTCTCCGAAGACTTATTTCCTATATAGTTCCACAAATGAATATTGGGCTCCCACTGTCAAGTATAGCCTTCTATACTCAATTCTCACAATTTGGGTTCTGATACTAGTCCCTCCTTTGACTTGAGGTTATATGGTTTACTATCCTTTAGTGACTGATGATGGTGTGCTTCTTCATGTGGACTTAGTTTACGTCTCACTTAGATGGATGCTTGTTTGGAACAAAGCCTTTAAGACCCCAGACACTATTTTATCTGCTAGCTGGGCACCATATATATCCTTCACCACATTTGGCTATAGCACCCATGTCTTCTATGTTTTCTTCCTGAAGGTGAGTATTGTTTCTTTTCTTTCTTGGTGGTACTGAGATCCCTCCTTCTCTGATCATTTCTCTCTCCTTTTATCTCATGTAAGATTTAAAAAGAAGTGATGCATCCCAGGGAAACTCCCCTTACATTGGATCAAGGCTGTAACTTGAGTAAAGAGATGTTACATCATATGCTCATCCTTACAACTGATTGACTGATCACATCATGGTGGTGATTACATAATTATCTGTCAAATCACTGACAATCATGGGCATTCACATTGACATACTTTTTTTAGACTTAATTGAAACTATGACAGCTTGTGTATGTCCATTGATTCACCCAAACCTCCCAGCAACTGTATGATTTGGGGATTGTATTGGGAAGCCAGAGGTGGGATGAACTTATGCCAGGTCCCAATCCAATAGTGGCAGGATTGGGACACACACTCAACAGGTCTCTGTACTACTCTTTGATACTTATGCACTCCTCACATGGCACGAATTAGGAGGAACTTCCATTTAGGCTGAAATTCTTAGTTTTCTAACATGACTGAGGGTCCAAGGACAGAGACTCACTAAGTGTAAGTCCAAGGGACTCTTTATTCCTTGGGATCATAGCTATAAAGATATATTCTTATTAGGTGCCTTTGAGTTGGTTCTGACACATAGTGACCCTATATATAACAGAACGAAACACCACCTGGTCCTGCAGCATCCTCACAGTTGTTCTTATGTTTGAGCCCATTGTTGCAGCCACTTGTCAATCCATTTTTGTCAAGAGTCTTCCTCTTTTTCACTGCGCCTCTTCTTTACCAAGCATGATGTCCTTGTCCAGTGACTGGTCACTCCTGGTGACCTGTTCAACGTACCCCAGGTGAGGACTCAGAGTTCTTGCTTCTAAGGAGCATTCAGATTGTGCTTCCTCTAAGACATAGTTGTTTGTTCTTTTATCAGTCCATGGTACTTTCAATATTCTTCACCAACACCACAATTCAAATGCATTGATTCTTCTTCACTCTCCTTTATTCAATGTACAACTCTCACATGCATATGAGGCAAGGGAACATATGGCTTGGGTCAGGTGCACCTTAGTCCTCCAAGTAACATCCTTGCTTTTCAACACGTTAAAGAGATCTTTTGCAGCAGACTCACCCAATGCAATAAATGAATGATTTCATATCTGTTGCCTCCATGGATTGGGGATTGTGTGCATTCAAGACAAAAATCCTTGAAAACTTCCGTTTTTGCCATTAATCATTATACTACCAATCGGTCCAGTTGTGAGAATTTTTGTTTTCTTTATATCAAGACTGCAATTCTTTATCTCCATCAGCAAGTGTTCAAGTCTTCCTCTCTTTCAGCAAGCAAAGTTGCATCACTTGTGTATCACAGATTGTTAATAAGTCTAGCTCCAACCTTGATACAACATTGTTTTCCTATAATCCAGGTTCTCTGATTATTTGCTTAGCATACAGATTGAATAAGTATGGTGAGAGGATAGAACTCTGACATATGTGCTTCTTGGTTTTAAACTTTGTTCTGTTCAAGGAATTGCCTCTTTATCCATGTGCAGGTTCCCCAAGAGCAAAATGGAAGGCTCTGGAATTCCCATTCTTCTTAAGTCTATCTATAGTATGTATGGTACACAATAGAATGGCTTTGCATAGTCAATAAAATAAAAATAAACATTTTCTAGTATTCTCTGAGGAGGGAAGAGAAGCAGACCTAGGGGTAGCCTTCCGCACTGGCACCTTATTTTCGTTCCTTGTTGTGTTAGTCTGGGTACTTTAGAGAAACAAATCCACAGAAACTAATATGTATAATGGAGTTTTATGTAAATGGTAAATGTACATCAAGAAAACATCCCAACCTAGTTCTGCCCCAGCCCACAAGTCCAATTTTAACCCATATGTCTGATACCAATCCACAAAGTCCTCCATCTCACAAAACACATGCAATGACACCGACTGCAGGAGGAAAGCCGAAATCAGTGAAGCGTGTAAGCATCTGAACGCTGGCAGGGGTCTCCACAAGGCTGCTACAGCACCCAGGGCTGCATCAGGGTAGGTCCATGCGGCTTCTTCTCAGGGATGTGTTGCAGGAAGTGAGCCTTGCCAGCTGAAGCAGGGACTGCTTAAGGCAGCTGCACCCTTGTCCAACCATCACAAAGCAAGAGACCCAAGAACTAGAAAGGTGAGGCTCACTGAGCCATTTATCTCTCTGCCCTTCAATTAAACCCACATGTGTTTATTGACCAGGTTGGCACAATAATCTTTAGCTATATCACTTTATCCATTCTTAAGCTGTCCCAAGTTTTACATGCACACTCATCTATACATGCATGTGCGTATGAGTGGGCTTCAAACAGTTCATGGAAAATGGAATGAAAAAATAATGGAAATTTCCCCTGAAATTTTTAAGCCCCTACATTTATGTACACAAACTTACACAAGGGCATATACACGCAAAAGCACCCAAATGAGCATGAGCAGATCTGGAAGGGTATTTTGTATCTTCTTATATGACTATGCCCGCATTAATCCAGCCACACAATAATGCCCCCACTCAGGTGTCCTGGTTTGAAATGAGCCCAAAAGGGCCAAATGGTTATTAGGTGGTTAGTTTGATGGCAGAGGAAAGAGCCTCCTTAAGTTACTTTCCCTGATTTTGTTTTTTAATCACGACAACATTTTGCATCTGTTTCTCTGGGCAAATGCTGCAATTCTTCTAGCTCGTTATTTCCCCACATTTCCTAGCTCCCCAATAAGAATGGAAGTTTCCTGTAGGTAATGTTCCCAGCCTCTACTGTACTGGAAATTAGCATGTATTGTGTATCCTCTGCTTGGCATGGTGCCATGAGGGTGGGAAGTTACATATGTTAGCTCCTTTAATTTTCATAGTAAAGTGTGAAGTAAGTAGCTTCCACACTCTCCACTTAAAGAAACCGAGGCTTAGAGATGGAAAATTGTACAAGGTCATATATATCTAAGGTGAAGCAAAGATGGGGTTTCAGCCAAAGCTGAGTTCAGTCTCCTCATAGCATGCTGTTTTTTCTTTGGAGGTTCTCTGAACTGTGAGTGGAAGTTGGGGAGGTGAACAGTGCCTCTTGTGGGGGTCAGCTGAAGCAGGTTATGGTAGCCTGATTTAAAGTACTATTTATCCTTCGGGTATCTACATCTACTCTCCTGACTCTCAGCCAGGAGTTCAGAGGCATCAGTTATTCCTGCTGCACACCAGGAGAGGCCACGGTGCTTTAGGGTATGAGCCCCAGAGGAGGGAAATCCTGGACACTGGAGGCAGGGTGTGGATCAAAACCAAGACCAAGCCAGATTCAGATTCCATGGGGGGAACCATGGGAAGCTGAGCTAAATCTTTCTGGTGTTCTAACCTTGGCACTGGGATCATGAAGGAGGGTACCAAGTGCTTGTGAGAAATGGAATCCCTCTTAAGGCAGCCTAGTGGCTACGTCTTGATGCCCTGGCATTATGAGCAAAGGAAGGGGCAGCTTGGGAACTGGTAGGAGGGGATGCCAGGTAAGCAGCCCTCATCCTGGAGAAGGAAGGGACTGGAAGTCCAGAGCAGGAGGCTTGTTTCTCTGGAAGAGAAACCATCAAACACTAATTGGTAGTTGCAAGTAATTAAAGTAATTTACTTAGATTATAAAGAAATTTCTTAAAAGTGATTAAGCAACTTGGCTGTGTATGGTTGTTGGTAATCACTTCCCTAGGGGATTAGTGCACTTGGCAAGATGTAATAGGGATGCTTACACCTGATAGGTCTTAATTTCTGAGCAAGGGGGTGGAGATCATGGAGGATGGAGTATTTGGGGACTGCCAAGATTCACTGGTGGAATTTGAAGTTTGGCTTGAGTGTACATGAATGGACATGTATACTAGGTACCCTAAGAAGCTGAGGTGCACCCAGACACAAACACATGTGTAGACATATGCACAGACATATAAATGTCATCAGTTATCCCTAGATTCAGATCCTCCAGATGCACAGAAAGAGACCTTGACAATTAGGCCCCAGTAGATATCACAACTTGTACCAATCACACATACTTGGGCACCCACACAAATCAGAGTCACCAAGTAGACACACTGGTGTGGATACACACAACTCTTCATAGACACATCCAAACACTGTAGAAGTTATCTCATATACTTACAAGCATGCATACAGTTTTCAGTGTACCCAGAGGGAGGTACATATTTACATAAAGGAATGCAGACGTAGACACAGTGACATATGGGGACAGATAGATATATAATCTGTACACACAAATTCAGAAATCTCTCTCAAACCAAAGTCCTAAATGTTTAGACTAAGACACATGTATGTACAGACCCTGTATCTCAAGCATAAGTGCAAATTGACATAGACACCCATCAGATACGTGTGTGCACACACAGCATTATATATAAATAAAACCTACATGCTTGCATGCACACCCAGTTCTGCAATGTGCCTCAGCTGCCCCCTACTTCTCCCAAATTTTACATAAAGATGGCTGAGTCAGGACCTCTCTTGCTCTTTCGCCCAGCCCTTCCTACCTAGGTTAAGACAGGTGAATCAGGGGTGGATTGATGGTACAAGAGGAAAGAGCATTGGCAGGAGCTGAGGCACAGTTGGGATGACCTGATGGAGGAATGTAGGTAATACAAGGTGTGTTAGTCTGGGTACTTGGGAGAAACAAATCGACAGCAACTCATGTATAAGAGAGAGTTTTATAGAAAGAAAATGTGCATCATGAAAACATCCCAACCCAATGCTGCCCAAGCCCACAAGTCCAACATTAACCCATTAACCCAACACCAGTCC
>NW_022111323.1:4818535-4827574 GCF_000313985.2 Echinops telfairi | reverse complement strand
TTGATATAAATAACACACCTGAGTCTAGGTGAACTTGATTGATGCTTATTATTCTGACCAAACAGCATCTCTGCTTTCTCTAGGGCCTATTGATGGTGAGGAAGTTTGAGGTGGGAGCCAGTCATGAGGGGGACTTTCTGGAGAATACAGAAGTCCCATGCCAAGGCATAAAGGGCAGTTAACACATGAAGTTTCCCCATAGCTGTTATTCTGGTGAGACTACCTCCACCCCCTCCATGTTGTGAGTAGCTGTAAAGTCCTTCAACCACAAAAGGGTCCATAGATCTGTTGCAGAGAAAATGGGAGAACAGATCCTACAAAATATCTCCCCTTTCCCAGTGCATAGATGTCAGAGTAGGTGGGGCAGGTGAGAAGGAGAGCTGAGCCCACTACTTGTGACTTAAGGAAAAAAATCAAGGGTTCCTTCAGAAGTGAACTCCAGAGTATGTCAGATCCCCGGTCCTGTGGATTTCCAGCTCCTTTTCTCACATGGGGGCCAGGTCTCCTCACTTAAATATCTTTCAGTTGACCACAGATTTGAACACATATTGAATACCCAGGTTCATGGAATCTGGGTCCTAACACACAGGTGTTTTTGTTTGCTTCAGCCTCTTAACAGCTCCATGGGTATGGGGACTAGTCACCTTATAATTCAGGAGGGCACTATTTTGGAACTTTCAGAGAGCATTTAATGCCTTGGTTGATGTTACATTAAATGAGGTCAGGATGTTGGCAGGTCCTAAACCTTAAGGCCCACTTTCAGTGACTCTTCAACCTGATGCTGTGACGCCTGCTGTCTTTGAAGTCAGAAAGGGGTCTGGCATAGACATAGCTCCCAGGTAGCCTTGGTACTTAGCCTGGGACATCAAAGGTCAAAGTTTCTGAGGAACTTCACATTGAACACCTGGTCTGATAAAACAAACTTGCTCCTGGCAAGTACCAATGTATCTCTGGCACCCGCTTCTCCTCTCCCAATTCTGTCAGAAATGGCCCAACTTGTAATCTTGGATGCTATAGTCTTTAGGGCAGTGAAAACAATATGACTTTATAGCCAGAAAGGAGCTGGACTCAAATCCTGGCTCCATCATTTGCTGTCTGTGGATTGCCTTGGACAAGTTACTTCAGTTTTCTGAATGAGCCTCAGACCCCTCATTAGTAAAATGGGTATAATAACTCCTTTGCCTAAAAGGCTTGCCTTGAGGGATGAATGAGATTGATATATTTAAAAGCCCCTGACACAGGTACTGATATATAGTTGGCTCTCAAGGATGATTAGTTGTGCCTGTGGCCACCCACAGTCCCTTAGAAGGAGCTCCTAGTCCTAGGAGTAGCAAATTTCTATCCTAAGACTTTCCAGATTCCTATCTGTGTATTATTCATTGGTGTTGATCCTGTGCCTTCCTATTTCCCGAGTCTTTGGCTATGAGTTGGAATCAACTTGATGGCAGTGACTTTCGTTTTTGATTTTGAGCCTGTTGGAGGTCATTGGGTCCCCAACTTGATTCCAGAGAAGAACCCTTCACCCAGATTGAGCTGGAAGGGAAGGTGATATGCTCTTAGAGGTTTCAAAAGATGCTGTCCCACCCACCCTTCCAATGTAGGGACTCAGATGCTTGCATCACTTGCCTCTCTAAGTCAGAATCCTCACTCTCTCCACCTTCAGTTCTAGTCCACTCTTCATCCTGCTGTCAGGGAAAGGGGAACACCTGGTTCCCATCCTTCAAGTAATCATCCTGCCATGGAAATTGTTTTGCAAAATCATTAGGCCACAGAGATTCAATTCAGCTGCAATGTTTGCATTGTGCTGCCCTCATTTCCAGAGGTTGGAAGACATTCAAAGAGAATGTGGTGCAGAGAGACACCTGGAGATCTTAGCTCAGAGGCCTTATATAGTTTTTCCCAGAGAAAGAGTGAGCCAGCAAGAAAACAGTCTCAGAAAACTAAGATTCTCTCAGCTAAGATACTTGGGATCTTCAGTTTTTGGAAGGACTCTGAGGAGTTGAACAAACACAAAAGGTAGAAGCAGGATGGACTGAAAACTTCCAGGTGCCTAGTCCTGTGGTAACAGAGGAGAAAAGGGATGCGGAGGTATCCTCTTATCTTGAGGGCCTTGTTAAACAGACAGCATACAGAGAGCTACGCATGCCAAATTAAACAGTACAGGGGTCTTTAATGCAAAGACATCATCAGAATGATATCTTTGTAGTAGAGGGGCATTGAAATTAGTATTGGAGGACTGTAGAATAGGGAGAAACCACACGATATCTTTTTCTTTACTAACCCTCCCACATCTGCTTAAAAGCATGAAGAAGAGTTGATTTCCTCTCTCCCACTCACACACACACAAAAAGTCATCATCACCTTTGGCATTCGGGGAGATTTCCTAAACGATCAGTACCTAACCTGGAGTTTTCCCAGTGAATCATGTCAAATGGTGGCAACTTGAGGCTCTTGGCCACTTTGTTTCCTCCTCAGGGATGTTCTGGTGCAAAGAGTAAGTAAGGTACTAGGGAAGAGCACAATCCCAATCCGTTTCAAAGGGAAACTGATTTTATAATTCCTTCCATGTGCTGGGAATTGTGAAAAGTGTAGAAATATGTCACAGAATCCTCTGTAAGCTGTGAATTACCCATTTTTTGCAGATAAGAAAACTAAGGTGCCACATGTAAAGGTACCTGACCAAGGACCATAAAATTAAGAAGTAAAGCTTAGATACAAGCCTAGATCTGTTTGGCTTCATAAAACCCTGCTTTTCTCACCCCATCACAAAAGAGATGGGCCTGGTCCTCCTAGAGAAGACCAGGCTGGCATTTCTTGGAGAGCCATATGATTTCCTCCTCATGGGACCCAAATCACCTTCTCCCTAGTGCCCTCATGCTACCAGCACAGAAGTACTGACATCTTGAGACTCACGAGTCAGCCTATCTAGCTCCCAGCTCAGCTTTTAGCGCAGACGAGGAGTCGTCTATTTTCCTGGGAACAGAAAAGATCCTTCTTCAGGTGTAAGAGATAGCCAGAGTTTTGCATAATGCTCTGCTGAAAAGTGTCTTTGTGAAGCTACATCTAAGTGTCAGAGACATAGGACAATTGAGGATGGAGAGTGTTTCTTTAGACCAAGACCACTGTGAAGTTGAATTTGCTCTCTGGTCTGGCACAGAATCTGGTATCAAGAGGCCTTCAGAGAAATCAATAGTAATGGTCTAACCTCTTGCCTCTGAGTGGGAACTAACTGAAGAGATACCATCAAGACAAATATCTATAACTTGAGTGTTTAGTTCAGCTAATGTCTAGAGGAGGAGCCCTGGTTGTATAGTGGTCACACGTTGGGCTGCGATCCACATGGTGGGCAGTTTGAAGCCACCAGCAGCTCCGAGAGAGAAAGATTGAGCTTTCTACGCCTGTATATAGTTACAGTCTGGAACCTGACAGAGGGTGGCTCTGAGTCAGCATTGATTCAATGGTAGTGGGTGAGTGAATGTTTTAAGGATTATATTCAAGGCAGCTTGCAAAACGAAAATGAGCCTCGGTTCTTAGAAGCACCTGGGGCTATTGCTTCATGGAATTGCTGTGGGGAACATTATCTCACATCACCAAATCCCAGAGCCCAAACATATTTACCATCACCACCAATGACATGTTTTCTTATACCCTTGTGTCAGCACTACTACTACCATCATTATCAAAGCATTGCAAAATCCATCATCACTATACTTATCCACATCAACTTTAACATTTGTGTCAACCATTGTTATCACCAACAACCACCAATACTGCCAATAATGTAATTTCTATACATTGTTATCTCCTCCACCATCATCTCTGGAATATATTGAGTTATTAAAAATCTTAATTGCCATTGAGCTCTGTCCAGGGAGAACACCTGAAGCTGAATCTCTTGATGTGTGCATGTGGGACACACCAAAAACCAACTGTATACCCACCATGTTGTTGGCATGTATGTGAATATGCACTCAGATCAGGGCCAGTCCCTGCGCAAACCTGAGTACAAAGCTAGGGGCAGGGTTGAAGCTATGTCAAGTAATGTTACCCAGGCTGATCTAGGCACTGCAGAGATGGCATTTCATCCATTGTATCTATACTCCCAGTTTTTCTCCACTAACAGTGGGGGCCTCTGTGAGGCTTCAAAGAGGGATGGTTCAGAAGAGGTATGTTTGAAGGGCCTTGGGAAGGACCAAGAGGAACAACCTGAGAGAGTTGCCCTGCGGTTGGTGACTACTGAAGCCTTGAATTTTCCATGCTTCCAGAGCTCCCAAGAAGACTTGTGCCTACATGTCCATGGTGGGAGGTGACTCATGCTAAGCTACTAGTTCAGAAAACCTCCAAGGCAAGGCGTGAGAGGCAGCCTAGGACATGCCTTCCTAAGACTCTAATAGGGTGAGTAAGAATGTGAGTGTTTGAGAAATAAAGAGAGAAAACGTGTGTTGTGGCTGGGCAAACCCTGGATGCCAAGGATAGGACAATGCAAGCTCTAGGCTGGGGAGGGTAGAGGGATTCCTTGTACCCCAGGAAAAAACATTGACAGCCCAAGGAGAGACCTTGCCAGCCCCAATAACTGTATTATTTTTGTTAGCAGCCATTGAATCAACTCTAACACTTAGCAACCTTGTATATCACAGAAAAAATGTTGTTTGACATATTGTAGGTTATTACTGTGGCTACTGTGCCACTCCATGTCACTGAGAATCTTCCTCATCTTCCTTGGCCTTCTACTTCATAAAATATGATGTCCCCCAGCAAATGATCCCATGGAATAGATCCAAAGCAAGCAATTTGGGTAGGGTTCTGTTGTAATATGTAAGTTTTACATTGACTAATTTTTGGAAATAAATCTCCTGACACTTTTTCCTAGTCTTTCCTAATGTAGAAGCTCTGATTAAACCAATCCAACATGGGAGAACCTGCTGGCATTTAAAATACCAATGGCACAACTTTCAGCATCGTAGCAACCTATAAGCCACCAGAAGATGATAATCTGATAGATGGGAGATGACAAGCCACAACATCAGTATACCAGTGTATGCTCCTTGAACTGCATCCCATCAATTCAGTAATGTCTAAAAGAAGAGAGAACTACAAGACATGTTTTTTTCCCTTTAAAAATAGTGAGGAAACTGGTCATGTCCTGCTCCATGTATAAGAATGGAGATTGGCTTCAGGAATAATTCTATCCCTCTAGAGAAAATTGCATTGGCTAATATGCTGCACAAGATCTCTTTAAAGTGTTGGAAGGCAAGGATGTTACAATGAGGACTGAGGTGTACCTAACTCAAACCATGGTATTTTCAGTGACCTCACATGCATGTGAAAGTTGGACATTGAATAAGAAAGACCAAAGACTAACCGATGCCTTCGGATTATGGTACTGACAAAGAATATTGAAAGTGGACTTGGGCTTTCAAAGTAGATCATGGACTGCCAAAAGAATAAACAGAAGAAGTATAGCCAGAATATTCCTTAGAAGCAAGGATGGCAAAACTTTGTCCCAGGTACTTTGGACATACTGTCAGGAGAGACAAGGACCTGGAAGACATCATGCTTTGTAAAGTACAGAGGCAGTGAAAAAGAAGAAGTCCCTCAAGAAGATAGATCGTCACAGTGGCTGCAACAATGGTCTCAAACATAACAATTGTGAGAATAGCACAGGACAGTGTTTTGTTCTGTTGTACACAGGGTCGCTATGAATCAGAACTGACTTAAAGGCACCCAAAAAGAGACAAGGAGCTTCTTTCGTCCCTCTCCTGGAAGCCAGTTTTAGTTCAGGACAGATCTTATTGTTAAAATTCATATTTATATATTATTGATACAATGTCTGCAATCTACTTCAAAACAATCCTTGGGTAGGGAGGCAATGCAGATTTGAAATACACACAATTGGTCATGTGTTGATAATTGTTGAAACTGAGTAACAGGTAAATACATACAGGCTAATGAAACTATCATACCTTTTCATAAAATTTTCCATAATTTGAAGCAAAGAAGAATGAAGCAAAGCAAAAGTTCTGAACACCATCTACGTATTGAATTGAAATCATACTCCTATGTTTTCTACCCACAGATTATAAATATGATTTCTCGGACCATACAGACTACCTTTGTTCGCTCTGTCCCATGATGACTTTCAGATATTCTGACCAAACTATGGACTTCAGAGCCAAGCAGTTTGCATATTGTGTGTTTGCTATGCTGCTTCTTAGCTGTGTGATCTTATGCAAGTTACCTTATTCTCTGAGTTGAATGGTGGTGAGATTGTCTCCCCTTAGGGTTGTTGTGGGGGTTGCGTGTCAGTAAAATTCTCTGCACACTGTCTAGCACAAAATCGGTGCTCAATATGATTGAGCTTCTGTATAATGTTAGTTTAGGCCAATGTTCTTGAGTCCCCTTGGACAAGGTAAACAACTACAGTTTCTCCAACCATTTCTCACATGTTACAGTTCCTAGTTTAGGTGACCTTCCATGGAACAGGTGGGAATACAGTTGAGCTATTATATCCCTACATCTAATAACTGTATTTCTATTCACACAGTCCATAATTTCATTAGGTTTTTTAGCCATCATGTCACACTGTTGGCTTCTATGAAGCTTGTGATCAACTCTAAACCTTCAGTCTTTTCCACACATGCAACTGTTAAGTCCTGTTCCTCAACTTGGATTTGTGCAGTTGGGTTTTGAATCTCAAAGCAATATTTTACATGTACTTCTCTTCACATTTATATGGCTCTTTTTGACTTCTAGTTCAAATCTGTCCAGAATGCTATGATTTTTTTTCTTTTTTTTTCTTTACAGTTTTCAATTAAATATATTAGCTGCTCTTCGCAACTCTATGTTTTTGGTCTTTTGATAATGACTAGGCCTTTTGTGTCCACATCCAGATCATTGGTATTTTTGATGGGAACTGAAGTGTGGAATAGGGGCCTATAGCCCTGTGGCAACTCCTAAACAATTTCTTCCTAATTGGCAATTCCTTCTTAGTTGTTCAGTTACTAGCTCACATTATCTGACCCACAATTCTCCATCTTGTTCACAAGGATAGTGTGATGGATCTTATTAGATGCTCTTTTGAAGTCCAGAGATCAATATAGTTACAAAATAAAATGAGGTCTAACTGGACCTGACATCCTTGGTGACTCCACTGCTTCCTCATGGTCACTGCTTCATTTGAAGTATTTCATTGAAGGTTTCTAGATAACCAGTGACTTACACAATTATTTTGAAAATTTTACTAAGGTTTCAGACTGAGTGAAGTGGCTTGATATTACCAAAATTCATATTTTTCCCATGCTTGAAAATTGACACTAATAAATGTCCTAATATCTCTGGGATAAAGATGAAAATGGCTGCTTCTGTAAACATTTGTTGTCTTGGAAACCCAATAAAGGGTCACTATGACTCAAAATTGACTCAATGACAGTGGGGTTTATTTGGTTTTCGGAGTCATTCTAAGCACTCCAGTGGAGCAGTGGGCTAAGCATTGGGCTATTAACCAAAAGGTCAGCAGTTTGAACCCACCAGCTGCTCTACAGGAGAAAGATGAGACAGTCTGCTTCCATAAAGATTTACAACCTTGGAAACTCAAAGGGGGCAGTTCTACTCTGGTCTATTGGGTCACGTTGAGTTGGAATCAACTTGATAATGATGAGTTTGGCTGGTTTTGAGTCATTATGTCATCCAAATTATCATATTTGAGTGCTCTCATCCATCCAGAGACACCAAGCCATATTCATTTTGAGAATCCTGGTGTATGGGATAATTTATTCCAACCCCCATCCCCTGCATCCTTTTCCTGGACTGTCTCAACTCTACATCCCAAGTGTCCAGGATCCATGCTCCTAGTGCTCTCTCATTATGGAACCAAGCCTGTGCAGACCCAATCATGTCTCCTGAGACTCAGTACTTCATCTTCCCCACCCATGTCCTTCTTATCAGGCCCAGAGAAGCAATTGTACTCACTTCACCCTCTGTCCTCTGAGAGGTTTGTAGTCACTAAGACCTACCAAGGATTGGCAGATGTACTCTTTCTAACAGCTGGGACCTGTTACCTGTAGCACTTTGGAGTGGGAATGCCACTACATTTCTGTTTTTATCAGAGGTAACTCTCAACCAGAAGAAGAGATTAAAGCAGCCTTGCGTCTACAGAGGGAAGACTCTTACCAGTATCTGTATTTACCACACTTTGTGTGTGTCTATATGTGTGCACATATACATATAGATGTATATATCAGCCTCTCACAGGATTGTTTATCTTCCTTGCCAGATACCTTTCCTTCACAAGCTCCATCCATCACATCTCAGTATTATCACTCTGGTTCTATGTACTTTAGTGAGCTCAAATTTTGAGATATCTCTGGCTTTGCTCCATTCTTGTTTCAGAGGAGTAGGAAGTCCTACCCAAGAGACCTCCTTTGTGTCCCCTAAGCCACAGCACCCAGTCCAATCCTAGACAACCATGCTGCCTCCACACTTGCCTATGCCCATCCCATCCTTCCTCTTTTTTCCAAAACAAGATTCCATTTTCATGAACAGCAAAAATTAGGACACCTCTCTATTGCCAATGGATCTGGACAGACTTGCATTTGTTCAACAGGTAGGGCATTAGAGGAAATCCAGTGTATAATATCCTGAGGGAATGAACTTGAAAAATCAAAGTGAACAGGGAAGGAGACAGTTGTGGAATCTTTACCCTTGCAAGAGACAATTTAGAGGAGAAACCGAAAAGACCACATGATCTGGGATTAGGTTCAAATTACCATGTTTGAGGCCCTGATATCTACTATTTTTTAGTTGTGAGAGTGTCAACAATCCATGTCATCAACTGAAGTCTCTGTCTCCTCCTCTGAGAATGCACATCATAAGATCTATCTTGCACAGCCATGGTTAGGGAGCAGTGAGTATTAACATGAACAAAACCGAGTATAAAAATTACGCTGGATGATGAGGGCAATGAATGTACAAATGTGCTTTACACAATTGATGTATGTATGGATTGTGATAAGAGTTGTATGAGCCCCTAATAAAATGATT
>NW_022111323.1:4813408-4818435 GCF_000313985.2 Echinops telfairi | reverse complement strand
CTATGAAATAGATACACACACAAAAGTGTGCATGGTCCGTTGTGTGTGTGGGGGTGTGGGTGAGAGAGAGAGAGAGAGAGAGAGAGAGAGAGAGATGTGCAGACATAGGCTGTTGTTGAGGTGTGTAAGATTTCTAATCCCTGAAGAAGAGTAGCTTCTCTGCCAATCTTTCTATTCTTCCAAGCAACATTTTCACTACAAATTCAAGAACATTATTTCTCTATCTAAGACTCTGTTTCTACAACTACTTAAAGCAGTATCACTGTCCCTGGGCCTTTCATTGGGACATCAGGCAGAGCACTAAAGGGTGTGTGAATATGAGACTTTTGGCCCAGTATCTCCCTCTCTATGAATGGAATCTTTATAACCTCTGTTCACTAAACTGGGAAAGTTACTAAACCCTGCTAAGTCAGTCTGGATGTTCCAGCAACCAGGTACTTTGGTAGGCAAGAGAAGAAATAATTAAGAAGATGAGTTCCTGCTCCCCCTTGTCCCATCCCTCAGGCTACCAAGCAACCTGAATCAGTCCAAACACATAGAATTAGTTCTGTAACAGATGGAAGATACCGAAGTCAGCACTACTGAATCTACTCTGGGGTCCTACTCTGGGTGGAAGCTTACAGAATAGAGCAGGCTGCCTGCTCTTTGGAGGGAAGAGGCCACCTTAGGTACTAAGGCTCTCTGAAGCTGTCCAGGGCAACCCTCCAGGGTCCTACCTTCGGGCCCACACCTGCCTCTTCCAACATGGTTTCCAAGGTTAGTATTCTGGCATTGACTGATCAAGCCATTTTACTCTCACCCCTCCACATCTTCCGCCTATTATTTGAAGAATACTTGCTTGTTTAAACCTCAGAGATATTTGTAGATCACTATCTCAGGAGGAAGGAGTCCTGGTCAGCAATTCAAAATCACTAGCTGCTCCTTGAAGAAAAGATTGACAGTCTGTTTCTGTAAAGATTTACAGGCTTGGAAACCCACAGGGGCAGTTTTATTCTGTCCTATAGGGTCAATATGAATTGGAATCAACTTAATGGCAGTGTGTTTACTTTCTAGTTTATTTCAGGAGGCCTTTGATTTGACTCATTCCCTAGGCAAGCCCAGTCTGCTGACTTCTTTAATTCTCTCACCCCTCCTATCTAGGGAATACCTCTCCTCCAGTAATTGTTTGCTCTCTTCCTCTAAACCCTCCGTAGTGAGTCTGGCTGCAAGTTTCTCTACCTTGACTGTTTTGTGCCTTGCTTATTCTTCACAATAACCCAGATGCTACCATATCCCAGAACAAGACCAAGGACAAAGCAGAAAAGGTCACTAGAAGGGTGCTTAAGGCCTTGGGTTGGAGGTTACTTGCTGTATCTCCTTCTCTTATACCTTTCTTCTCTGTGCTGGAAAAGGCAGCCATAGCCCAGATTCCTCTCAGAAATCTTTGCTTGTCTAGAACTCAGTTTCTTTTTCTTGCAAAGGGACAATGATAAATTTAGCCCTGCCAATGTCCTAGGCCTATGGTCGAAAGCAAAATGAGATAATGTGTGAACAGCCCGTTGGTGCCAGTTGGGGGTTCTTAGGAGGAACTGGCACTATCATTACCCAAGAAGAATGTAGTTGCAACCCTTCTTATTACTCACCTATTCCATGTGTTCTGTGGACCCCATGGCCCAGCTGGCCTGCTCACACATTCTGATTCTACTTCCCTGTTTACCTCTATATCCTTCTGTCTGTCTGTTTCTCTTTTTTCTCCCTCTCTCTCCTATCCAAGTCTCAGTGGAGAACATTCTCCCTTCCCAGCTATAGTGCTCACCTGGGCTGATGCCTCCTCCCATGGAAAAGGAACAGGTAAGCTCAAAGATGCAGATCACCAGACCCAGATAAAAGTCTAGCTTTACTTCTCCAGAGAGCCCCAGAGATGATAAGCCTCTCGATGGAAGGATTTGGCCTAAGAACTTCCCCAAATATCTGGTCCAGATATGGGATGCAGATTATTTGGTGGAAGTTGGGAGTGGGTAGATTTTCTTGCATAGAATTTGCAAGTAATTTGTATGAACCAACTAGTTTGATACATTTCCTCTCTCCAGATGTTGTCTATGTCCTCCTGAAGGCCATATCTGAAGGTACACTGGTTCTGTTCCCTGTCTTTGGGCCTCAGTCTTCTCCATATGTTCAGTGGGAAGGGCTGGACTAGGTGGACTGTGTGGGCCCTTCTAATTGACTCTCTGTCAGATGCTATCTTCTCAGTCTTGTCTACTAACACACTATAGGCCATTCAAGGTGTATTTATTGTGATATTTTGGGCCTCACTTGTTTACTGTTACAGATTTTTAAACGAGTTTCTTACTAGAAAAGCTCAAAGACATATATCACAGAGAAAGTTAACTATTAGGTGGAGGCAGACATGGAGCTTAGAGAATATGGCATCAGGATAACCAAAGACTAGCCTATGTCAGTCGGAAATAGAGGCATAATGTCCTGGGTTCAAATCTTAGTAGCTCTGCCACTGACTCATTGTGTGATTTTTGCATTACAGGATAAAAGAAAGATGTTTGTGAAAGCACCCAGTATAATTCCTGACTCTTTAGAGATATCAAAAATTGTTGCTTCCCTTCTTCCTCATTTTCTCAATGTAAATATTCCCTGGGACTTCTGCATGCTGTGGCTGATGCTCTCCTCCTCTTACATCCACCTTCTTTGTTCTGGGAAAGGCAACCGGGATACAGGTTCCTCACAGAAGAATAACAAACTAGCAGGTGTCTAAGATTATATTCAGTGCCTTAGCAGCTGCTGAAAGCCTCTTAGGAAATTGTCAAAGGGGAGGAATGAAGAGACGGTAGTAGAAGGAGGCACAATGCAGAAACAGACAAGGATAGAAAAAGATAGACCCGGAGAGACAAAAATACAGTCAGAAATGAAGAAATGAGAAAAAAGATGCCTCCCTAGATCAGAGAAAGATGGGAAAATATAGAGAAAGGTGAAAGCTTGGAGAAAGGCAAACGGGGCAAGAGAGAAAGAATGAAATAAGCACATGCCGAGGGAGGAAGAAAAGCAGGCACAGAGTGAGACATGAGCCAAAAGATAGAAAAAAACAAAACAAAACACAGATGCAGGCAGAAAGAAGAAGTCAGAGACAAGGAGAGAAAGACAGAGATGTGGAGGCAAAAATAAAATCAGAGCTAGTCCTAGAATGGGAAGGAAGGAAAGAAGGAAGGAAGGAATGGTGCTATGGAGGAGGCGGGAGAGAATTAATTCCTGGCAGAGCACAACCTGCTGACACAGCACATTCTCCTGCACTCTCCCTCCCACTCCTGGCCTCTAGTTGCCCCCTCCCCTTTCTTTATCATTTGGTCCTTGGCTGGAAAACAGGCCCCGTTGTCTGCTTGTTCTGTACATTCTTCCAGGCCAAAGTTAGCTCTTGCTCCCCAGGACCTTTCCCAACTGTCTCCACCTTCTTAACAACCTAAAGTTCAGGCGGGGAAGAAGCCGAGGAACATTCTAATTCCTTTGAATAGAAGGAGAAAGGGTGGGAAGCATGGAGGAAACCAGCCCCACCTCATTCACTTACAAGCTCCCACCAATGCTGTCATATCCTGGGCGGGGGAGGGGGGGGCGGGCTTCCCCTAGGAGTCTGAGGTTCTGGGATAGCATCAAGCCTTAACTCAGGGTCACTGCAGAGTCCAGCCCCACCTTGGATACTGCAGCAGCTCCAGAGAGCTCAAGGTGACCTGCTCTGGCTTCCTTAATGGAAGCAGATCCATTTTCCCTAAAAGAAGCTGCAACAGTTCCAGAAGGAGGAGCAATTGTAAATTCAGGCAATACAAACAGAAGTTACCAAGCTTGTCTGACTCACGGAATTTGGTTCCTAAAATTAACAACATCTAGGCCTGGTGGCCCTGGAGGTGTAGTGGTTATGCGTTGAGCTGCAATCAAATGGTTGGCACTTCAAAACCATCAGCAGCTCCTCTGAGAAAGACTGGGGTTTCTACTCCCATAGCAATTACAATCTTAGAAACCCACAGGGGGTCACTATGAGTCAGCATGGACTCAATGGCAGTGAGTTTGGTTTTTTATTTGCTTTGGTGGATTCTGAAGGCTAGATATTTGGGGAGTCAGAATGGACTCAATGGCAGTGAGCTTGGCTTGAAGCTTTCTAGCAAATAAAACAGCCAAATGGTGTTGTACTCCCTGAGGCTGGATGCTTTCAATAAGTGCCCTAGTATGACACTAGAGTGGTATAAGATAATCTTGAAGGTTCCTACCAGCTTTAACACCTTGGTGGTAAAGTGAGGAATGTCCAGAAGTGGACCAAGAATGACAGCAGTCACTGGGCTGCAAAAGAGCTATGTGACATGGGAAATTACCTTACCTTACCTTACCTCTCTGGGCTTCCATTTCCTCATCACCTTAAAATCCAATTCCCTACCTTTGAGATCTGATTTAGGATTCCACCAGGGTCCCTTGCATTAAAAAGGCTTAAGGTATAATAGCTCCATTTAGGCATCTGACTTCTCTTCAATCCCTTAAGCAGGTTGCCTGACTTTCCTTTGGGTTAATGTGTGAGGATTTCATTTAAAGAGATTAAAGGCAAGTGTTGTAGGTTCATAATTTCATGTCAACTTGATGAATAAGAATAGCTGTGGAGTCTATCCTGTCAATCAGGTCACAGCCTTATTGATGCCTCCTTGAATGCATGGCCTTCTCATGAGGATTCTGGGAGTAATCCTCTCTCTCAGTTCTAGCAACAGAAGAGGTAGGCCACACTTTCTCTTTGTTTCACTCTCCTATTGACAAGCCACATGGAATCATGCTGATGGCAGCCAGAGCCCTGGTGATACATCCACCATCATTGGATCCACAAGACTTTGTACCCATCGGCCTGTGATCTTCCTGCATTTGGCATCGACAGTGGCACCGTGAGCCTGAAGAGGATTTATGGACTAGTATATGACATATGGACTAATATCAGATTTATGGACTCGATCTGGAATGGGCTAGGATTTTTTTTTCACAGTATACAATTACTCTTTGATATAAAGCTCTCT
>NW_022111323.1:4808278-4812651 GCF_000313985.2 Echinops telfairi | reverse complement strand
TTTGGCTACACTAAAACCATCACATGTTCATAGAAATTTTAGCACCAGAGAGCAAATGTTTTGAGAATGATGAGGGCAATGAATGTACAAATGTGCCTTACACAATTGATGTATGTATGGATTGTGATGAGTTGTATGAGCCCCTAATAAAACGATTATAAAACAAACAAACAAACAAGAAAGCTCTCTCTCATATATATATGAGTGTCTCTGGATCTGTTTCTCTAGTCAACCCAGATTAACACAACAAGGCAGACATAGTCCAGAGGTAGAAATGATTGATATGACCAAGAAAGTCCCTACCATGGTCAGCAGAACTGCCTGGAGTGGTGATGAACATTTTTGAGGGTGTCAACAATGCAGACATTGGAATTTGCAATTGGAAAACTTGAAGAGATTTCTGGGTGCTGTCAAACAGTGTCTTCTGGGCTAGAGCCAATACACTGAGCTGGGCTGGGCCTCTGATCTCAGGGTTGGCAGCTACAGGATGCCCCCATCCCAATTCACCTGCTGAGGCTCACTCCAGGCCCTCAACCATCCCTGCCTTATATTTGTCCAGGAGCAGGCAGGAGGGTGGGGGTGGGATGGTGTGCGGGTGTAGCCTTGAAATAAAGACCACTTGGGCAGTCTGTGATGCATTCCCATGCAAAAGTGTCCTGTCTCAGTCTAGAATAGCCTCTACGCCAGCAGTTCTCAACCTGTGGGTCGCGACCCCTTGGGGGGTTGAATGACCCTTTCACAGCAGTCAAGCAATCCATAACAGTAGCAAAATTATAGTTATGAAGTAGCAATGAAAATAATCTTATGGTTGTGGGTCACCACAACATGAGGAACTGTATTAAAGGGTTGTGGCATTAGGAAGATTGAGAATCACTATTCTAAGTGGAGAGCGAAGGAAACAGCCATTTATGTTAGAGCTGAGCAGACCTTTTTTGCTTAGGCTCCCTCTGCCCACTTCTTGACCCTCTCACTTTCTTTCTCTCTCCTTTTTTCTTTTCTTACCCCCTCAGAACTCTACCTTGGTGACCAGACCCTTTCTGCCTGGTTGAATTGTTTTTCTTATCTCAACCCTCATTAGGTTTTCTCATTCTGACTTCTCCATCTCAAGGTGGCAAACATACCCTAGGTGTAGATCAAGGGCCCACAGCTGCTCTTGTCAGTTCCCATTAATCCTCAGCTGAGAAGGGAAGCCCACCCTGTAAGACTGCCTGGCTCCTTTACCCTGCCTTCCACACCCTGGGAATTCAGAGGCAAACTCATCTCAAGGTAGTGTATCAAGGTAGTGTATCCAGATGGGACCTTGTTGCTTCCAGCTTCCTCTCCTTCCACTATACTCTGAGGAGGAAAAATTGTCTTAGATGTTTGACTCGGCAGGCAGACAGACCGACCACTGCTTGAGTAGGAAGGGCTTGTCTTTGTCCCCAAAGCCCTGCCACATAAAGTGAGACTTTATAACCTGGTCCTTATCTACACCACCTGCTGTACTAGCCCTCTCTGAAATTCTACAAACAACATCATATACTTCCCTACCTCCATGCTTTTATATTAATTTTCTCCACCTTCTTTGAAGGCCCCTCCCTCCTCAACAAAATCATAGTCAATTAGAAAAAGTAGGGTAAAAATTGTGTTTATATATTAGTATGTACCTTTTAAAAATGCAAAGGAATAGCTAATATTTGTTGATCACTATGTTCCAGGCACTGTTTTAAGTGCTTTATGAAATGCTTTAACTTATTTATTCTTCATACTACTCTATAAATTAAGTACTCTTATTATCATCACCACCAATAGGACTGGTGGCATAGTGGGCTGCTAACCACAAGGGCAGTAGTTTGAAACTGCCAGCCACTCCATGGGAGATAGATGAGGCTTTCTACTCTTGTAAAGATTTATGATCTTGGAAACCCAAAGGGGCAGTTCTGCTCTATCCTCTAGGGTCTCTATGAGTCAGCGTTGACTTGATGACAGTGAATTTGATTTGGTTTTTGATTATCATTGCCAAGGAATCCTGGTGGTACAGTAGTTAAGTACGAGGCTGCTAATTGAAAGCTCACTGATTCAAAACTACCAGCCATTCTGTGAAAGAAAACACCTGGTGATAACGTAGGAAACCCTATGAAGCAGTTCTACTTCATCATATTGGGTTGTTATGCTTAAAATTAACATGATGACACACATGAAAAACAATATTATCATTATCAAGTTCCTTAGTGGCACAAAAAGTTTGCACTCAACTACTAACAGAAAGGATGGGCAATTTGAATCCACTTACCAGTGCTATGGGAGAAAAAAATCTAGCCAACTATTTCCATAAGGCTAGAGCCACTAGAAACATTACGGAGTATAGCTCTACTCTGAAACATAAGGGGATAAGTCTCAATCATCTTGACAGCAATGCCATTTGACAGATGAAAGACTGAGATCCAAAAGAGATAATATCTTACTCACTGACATACAGCTGGTAAAGAGCAGAGTTGGTATGTGTACCAGGCAGCTCTGAATCTCTATGTTCTGCTGCCTGTTATTTGTGGAGTTACGTTGTTGTTAAGTACCATCAAGTCAGTTCCAACCCATATGTGGTAGTTATATAATCATTTGTCAAGTTGAGAAGATTAAGAATGAAGGGGTGGAGTCTAGCCTGTCAATCAGGTCATAGCCAAGGAGGTCTCTGTGTGGGCATGGCCTTCTCCTAAGGATTCTGGGAACTCTGGCATTCCCCCTTGGAGGCGGGAGACATACTCTCTCTCTGCTCACTCCCTGGGAGACATTGCAGCTGACAAGACAGATGGAGATACACTAGTGTCCTAAGTTGGAGAAGCCATGAGGAGATCCCTGCCAGCACTGAGATGTTTATACCTCCCCTGGAGCCACAAGAATTCCCACCCATTTGTCTGTGTCTTCCTGCATTCAGTGTCATTGCATATGTTTCCTGAGTCTGAAGAGGACATTATAGATTGGTCCCGGACATATGGGCTAATATCAGACTTATGGACTTGATCTGGACTGGGCTGGGATATTTTCTCAATACTGTACTCAATTGCTCTTATATATAAAGTTCTTTCTTGCACACATGAATGTCTATGAATTTATTTTCTAGTCTACCTGAACTAACAAGGCTTAGAAATCTCATGTATTGCAAAGTCCTGCACCAGTGACACAATTGTTCTTATGTTTGAGCCAATTGCTTCAGCCACTATGTCAATTTATCTTGTTGATGGCCTTCTCCCTTTTGGCTGCCACTGTACTTTTACCAAGAATGGTTGCTCTCCTGACAACATGTCAAAAGAAATGAGACAAAGTTTTGCCCTCCTTGTCTTGAGCGGGTGCTCTGACTGTACTTCTTCCAAGACAGAAAATTCTCTTCTTCGGGCAGTCCATGAAACTTTCAACAGTCTTCACCAGCATCAAAATTCAAATGCATCAATTCTTCTTTGATATTCTTTATTCAATATACAACCTGCACATGCATATGAGGTAACTGAAAATAGCATGGCTTGGGTCAGGCGCACCTTAGTCTTTAAAGTAAATTTCTTGTTTGTCAACCCTTTAAAAAGGTCATGGGCAGCAGATTTATCAAGTACCACACATTGTTTGATCTCTTGACTGTTGCTTCCATGAGCGTTGATTATGGATACAAGCAAGAAAAAAGTCCTTGACAACTTCAATCTTTTCTCCATTTATCATGGACATTTTTTTTACATTGTGTTATAATCCTTACCAAATGCTACAATCCTTGATCTTCATCATCAAGTGCTTCACGTTTTCCTCACTTTCAGCAAGCAGTGCTGTGTCATCTGCACAGGGGTATACAGTGGTGATGGTGGGGTAAAAAGGAGATGATGTCATGGAGTCCGTTTAGAAAATGAATTGTTGGAAAATGATTGTGGTAGCAATTGTAAAATTCTTCTTGGCATGATTGAAATATGGAATGATATGTTAAATGTATTAAATCCCAAATAATTTTTAAAAAGCCTTTCCTCCAGTCCTGATTCATCTTCTCTGATTATTTGCTCGGCATCTTGATTGAATAAGTATGGTGAAAGGGTACAACCTTGACACACACCTTTTTCTGATTTTAAGCCATGCAATATGCCCCTGTGCTAGCCACACAACTGAATCTTGATCCATGTACACTTTCTCAATGAACACAGTAAAGTGATCTGACGTACTCATTCTCATCAAGGTTATCCACAGCTTGTTGTGATCCACACAATCAAATGTCATTGCAGAGTCAATGAAACACAAGTAAACATCTTTCTGGTATTCTCTGCTTTCAGCCAAGAACCATCTGACATTAGCAATGATATCCCTTGTTCCACGTCCTCTTCTTTTTTTTTTTTAACATTTTATTAGGGGCTCATAAAACTGTTATC
>NW_022111323.1:4794134-4807553 GCF_000313985.2 Echinops telfairi | reverse complement strand
CTTCAAGCCTTTAAGACCCCAGACGCTATACTTTTTGATAGCCGGGCACCATCAGCTTTCTTCGCTACATTTGCTTATGTACCCATTTGTCTTCAGTGATCCGTTGGACACCTCGTGATCACAGTTTGATATGTTGTTCCGTGTGGGCTTTGTTGCTTCTGAGCTAGATGGCCACGTCCTCTTCTTAATCTGGCCTGATCCTCCAGCAGTTCCCTGTCAATGTATTGCAGCAACCATTGTTGGATGATTTCCAGCAACATTTTACATGAATGTGATACTAAAGATAGAGTTCTGTAATTTGAGCAATCTGTTGGGTCACCTTTTATCACCTTGTTGAAACATTTGATTGGTTTTTCATAAATTCCTGGAGCCTTGTATTAAGCTAGTGCTTTCAGTGCAGCATGAACTTCTTTCTTCAGTACCATTGGTTCTGACTAATATGCTACCTCCTGAAACGATTGAATATTAACTAGTTACTTTTGGTATAGTGGCTGTGTATTCTTTCCATTTTCTTTTGATTAATCCTACATTGTTCAATATTTTGCCCATAGAATCTTTCAATATTGCAACTTGAGCTTGAAATTTTTCTTGAGCTCTTCGTGTTTAAGATATCTTGAGTGTGTTCTTCCTTTCTGGTTTTCTAACTCCAGGTTTTTGTACATTTCATTATGATATTTTACTTTGTCTTCTGGAGCTGCTTTTTGAAATTTTGTGTTCACATCTTTGACTTCATCAGTTTTTCCATTTGCCTTAACTACTCTATGATTAAAAACAAGTTCCAAAGTCTCTTCTGACATCCTCTTTGATCTTTTCATTCTTTCCTATATTTTTAATGACTGTTTGCTGTATTCATGAATGATATTCTTGATGTCTTCCTACAGTTCATCAGGCCTTCTGTGATCAATGCAGAAAATCTATTCTTGAAATTCAGGTGGGATAAACTCAAGGTTTTATTTTTATTCTCATGGATTTGTTTTAATTTTCTTCAACTTCAATCTGAACTTATATATGAGCAATTGATGGTCTGCTCCACAAACATCCCCTGGTTTAGTTTTAGCTGCTGATACTGAGTTTCTCAATCATCTCATCCCATAAATGCATTCAATTTGATTTCAGTGTATTTCATATGGAAACGTCATGTGTATTGTCACCTTTTGTGTTGTTGAAAAAAGTATTTGCTGTGAACAAGTAGTTGGTCTTGAAAAATTCTATCATGTTAGTTCCAGATTAAATTCTATCACCAGATCATATGTTCCAACTAGTGTTCCTTTCTCTTTGTTCCCAACTTTTGGATTCCAATGGACAATAATTATCAATGCATCTTGAGTGCAGGTTTGATCCATTTCAAACTGAAGACATCGGTAGAAGTCTTCACTAGCTTTTGTTGGTGGTGCATACATTTGAATAATAGTTGTATTGATTGTATCCCCCCCCCAAAAAACCACCCATTTTATTAGGCACTAATCCAGACATCACATCATTCCATAGCTCAAACACATTAACCTGTGCAATCAGTTGTGCAATTGCTACCACAATCTGATTCAAAACATTTTCTTCTTGTACTCCTTGATATCAGCTCCCTTTCCCCACCTCTCACACTGTAGCCCCCCCGAACCCCTATTCTAATTGTTGTCTCTATATGTTCATCAATCCTGGGTTTCAAATTCCAAAGAACAGACATACACATCACAAAGATTCAAGAAGGCTACCCAAAATGATAAAATACATCAAAGATAAACCACAATATGAAAAAAAATCAAACAGAAAATATTAAAATCCAAATTTAGCCCAAAGCATATCAGAGGGGAGATCAATTGGCAAGTTAAACATTCAAGTCAGGCTTATCATTTTGATCTGCTATAGTCATCTATCCAATACTATGTTTCCTAACCACTTTATTTTCAGTCCTCAATTATGGTTAGAGGGAAATCCGCAGAAGCTTGTTTCCTGTGTAGATCTCGTAAATGTGTTTTGAGCTTCCACTGTCATCCATTGCCTTCTTCAAACCAGAATCTCACAATTGAAGTTCTGATACTATTCCCTCCTTTATCTTTGGATTATGTAAATTACAATCCTTGTGTAACAGATGTTGGCGTGCTTCTTCCATGTGAACTTAGTTGACATATCACTTAGATGGCTGCTTCTTTGGAAACAAAGCTTTAAGACCCCAGATGCCATTTTGTCTAATAGCTTGGCACCATCTAATTTCTTCACAACACTTTGCTATAGCACCCAAAACTTTTGTGCTTCTTTCATGAGGGGAAGTATGGGGAAAAGTTAGTGTGAGCCCAAAACACATTCCTGGATCTATGATTTTTATCTTCCTCTGGCTCCCCTTAGAGACCTCCTTGTTAATTTATGGTAGAGAATCTTGTCATCCATCTCCTTGGCCCATAAGAATGTTCTGTTAACAGTGTTATTGATTAGCCATGGTATTAATTTTTAGGACACTGTTGAGAGAGGGAGAATCAACAAGTGTAGGCTAACTATATATTGCAATACTTGAATTATTCACTTGTGCAGAATAAATCCTTACATGGCTGAACCCTATGTACACAAAGTAGGAGTTAGTTGTCTGGAAAAATTTACAAGAATATTCATGTGGTAGTTACATAACCTGGTATCAACTTGTGAAGAGGTAGAGTCTAGCCTGTCAATCAGGTCACAGCTTGATGACCTCATTTGGAGGCTCACTAGAGGCCAGATACTTACTCCATGCGAGGCATTCCTGGCAACAAGCCACATGGAACTAAGCTGATGCAGCCAGAGCCCTGGAGATGGAGGAGTCACATGGAGACCCACATCAACACTGAGATGTTTCTACCACCACTAGATCCACAAGACTTTCCACCCACTGGCCTGTGATCTTCCTGCATTTGGCATCATTGCATGTGTTTTGTGAGTCTGAAGAGGAATTTATAGATTGGTATCGAACATATGGGCTAATATCGGAATTAAGGACTTGATCTGGACTGGGCTGGGATGTTTTCTCAATATTCAATTGCTCTTGTATATAAAGTCCTTTCTTACACACATATGAATATCTATGGATTCGCTTTTCTAGTTAACTCAGACTAACAGAATTCACTAACAATGTCAATCACAGGTCTTCCGGGATAATACATATCTTAATAGAGCAAGTATGTGTTTGATGTACTAAATCAATGTTGGTCTACCTACCAACAGTTCAGTATTCTGTAGCTGTCTTCTGCTTCTTCATACACCATATAATTTCAGTTTTAAGTCCTCAGGTTACAAGTATGTTTGAGGTAGAGTCTAGTTCATCTAATGGAGTTTCCACAACAGATCCCTCTGGTATGGCTTTTGGAGCATGTTGTGCACCTAGAAGATCCAGGATTCAATGCTCCATTGTTTTATGGCACTTGATTTACATCCACAGGGGTGTACAGAAACTCTGGCCAATGTGCCTTATTAGGTGCACATTACCAGGCATACTTAGACCTTAGAGTCCTTAAAAGTATTGTTAGTCATTTTTCCCCATTTGGAAGTTGGTACTCCCCCTTTTCTACTAGCACACATGCACTTGTCTTCTCCCAGATGTGTCTGTTCCCAATTCCCTTTCCTCACTTGAATTTCCCATCAGTATCCCTCAACCCTCTGATAGGAATGTTTGCCAAACTGGGAGGCCTTTGTCATAATTTTACATGGCAGCCACTCCCCCTCTCTTGAAAATCTGATCCTAGCTGACATGAGGACCCCTCCACCAAAGGGGACCCCTCCACCAATGAACAATGAACGATCCTAGAGAGGGTCATGGTCATCCTAGAGGGGATGGTGCATGGTTCATTGGCACCAGGTTGTCTGGCCGCCCTTGCCTAAGCCTGCACTCATCCTGTTACTTGTCCCTACAGCAATGGACTCATACTGTATTTGTCTTTTTGTGATTGATTAACTTCACTCAGCACAATGTTTTCCAGATCTCTCCATTTCATGAGATATTTCATGTGTTCATTGCTGTTTTTTAGTGATGCATGGTATTCCATTGTGTGTGTATATATATCACAGGTTTTTGGGATCCTTTTTTCTACTGATGGGGATTTAGGCTGTTTACAACTTCTTGCTATTGTGAAATATGCTGCAGTGAACATGGGGGAGCATATGTCTGTTCTTTTCTCTCTTAGTTCTTTGGGGTATATGCCCAGCAATGGTACTGCTGGGTCATATGGTATTTCTATTGCCAGTTGTTTTAGGACTCACCATGTTGGTTTCCAAGTAGCTGTATGTACTTACAAGCCCACCCACAGTGTATAAGAGTTCCAATATCTCCACATCCTGTCCAGCATTTGTTGTTGTTTTGTTTTTCCTTTTTTTCAAATTGGGCTATAGTCATGGGTATTAGATTTTATCTCATCATTGTTTTGATTTGCATTTCCCATATAGCTAGTGAATGAGAGCATTTCCTTATATGTGTAGCAGCCATTTATATGTTCTCCTTTGTAAATGGTCTATTTGGGTTCCTTGCACACCTTTTTAGAGGTTTATTTTTTTCATTATAGGCTTGTAATATTCTGTAGATTTTGGTAATTAATCCAGTGTCTGTTATGTCATTGCTATATATCTTTTCCCAATCTGTGAGATCTCATTGTACTCTTTCGATGAAATCTTTTGATGTACAAAGTGTTTTGTTTGTTTTAAACGAGGTCCCACTCATCTATTTTATCTTCTATTGTGTTTTCTTCATTTGTTCTATCTGATAGCCCATGTATACCTTGAACAACGGCCCTTAGATTTGTCCCAATTTTCTCATTGATGATCCTGATAGCTTTGGGTTTTACATTTAGATCTTGGTCCATCTTGTGATCAATTTTGTGCATGGGGTGAAGTATGGGTCTTGTTTCATTATTCTGCAGATGGATATTCAATTTTTCAGCACCATTTATTTAAGAGGGCATCCCTTCCTATTTAATGTTTATTGGGTCTTTGTCAAAAAAATCAGTTATCTGGATGTTTTTATTTCTGGGTTTTCTGTCCTGTTCCATTGGTACATGTATCTATCATTATAACAGTAGCAGCCTATTTTGACAACTGTGGATGTGTAGTAGGTTTTGAAGACCACCTGCTTTGTTCTTCTTTTTGAGAAGTTCTTTGCTTATCCTGGAATCTTCCCTTTCCATATGAAGTTGGTAACTAATTTTTCCATTTATTTAAAGAATGATCTTAGAATCTGTATCAGGATTGCATTGAATTTGTAGATTGCTTTTGATAATATTGACATTTTAACAATATTGAGTCTTCTTTTCCATGAACACGGGATATTCTTCCATATGTGTAGGTTTCTTGTACTAGTGCTCTGTGGTTTTCTCTGAACAGGTCTTTTTGTTTCTTTTGTTAGGTGTATTCCTAGGTGTCTCAACTTTTGTGTGAATATTGTGCATAGTATTGTTTTTTTATGTCTCTTTTGGTTTTATCACTAATACATGAGAATCCAATTGATTTCTACTTGTTAATCTTGAATCTTTCTACTTTACTAAATTCTGCAATTGTTTCCAACAATCCTCTCATGGAGAACATAGGGTTCTCTCTCTCTAAAATCATGTCATATACAAATAACGAAAGTTTCACTTCTTCTTTTCCCAGTTGTACTCCTTTAATTTCTTGTTGTTTTTTGGTTCTGGCTAGGACTTTCAGCATGTTGAATGAGTGGAGATAAGGGGCATCCTTCCTTGTCGGCTTCCCTTATTCAGTGTGAATATTTTCAGCTTTTCCCACTGAGTGTGACATTGGCTTTTATTTTTTCATATATGGTCTTTTTGTGTTGAGAAAGTTCCCTTCTACTTCTATCTTATTAAGTGCTTTTATTAGGAATAGGTGTTGTATATTAACACATGCTTTTTATGCATCCATTGATATGATAATATGGTTCTTATTCTTTATCTTATGTAGTTGATTTCATTTTCATTAATTCAGATAGATATAATTCTATCACACACAGCACCATACTTCAAGATATAATTTTAAAAGTTTTATAGGCATATAATTTGCATATCGTACAGTTCAACATTTTAGTCACATCAGTAAGAATTATACAGTCATCATCACAATCAATTTTAGGACATTTTCTTCATTCTAGTGCTCAGCATTATTAGTTTCCCCTCCCGTGTATTACCATCAAGAAGCCATTAATTCAGTTACTGTCTCTATATATTTACCTATCTTGCATTTCATATAAAGAAAAACATTTTCTAAGTAACAACAATAACAAAATAAAAGAGGAAATCTTCATTTGAAAAGAAAGCAGAAATATTAAAAACTAGAACAAATTTAAAATGGATCACAAGGGATATCAAATGATAAGGTGCTAAACTTTAAGGTAACTACATCTGTCATAATCCACTTACCAATGCATTCTACATGATAGTAAGATAATTCATATCACTGCTTTATGATCAGAAGGGATTCACCAGAGGATTAATCCATATGTATTGCCCTTCCTTTTGTTTTAAACTGAGACAACATTAAAATGAGCCAAAAGGGAAATCTAATTATACATATATTACAGTTAAACTTAACTATGCCCTGCCATAATTGACTTGACAATTCTATGTGTGATAACCCTATTCAAATCCCTCAAATATGACCAGAGGGGAATCGTTGTAGGCTTAATCCACGTATGGAAGCTGCAAATGGATTTTGGGTTTCCACTGTTGCCCATAGCCTTCTGCAAAGTGGATGTTCACAATTTAAGTTCTGATACCATTTCCTCCTTCAAGTTTGGATTTTATAATTTACAATCCTTGGACCACAAAGGCTGGTGTGCTTCTTCCATATGGACTTAGTTGATACCTCATTTAGATGGCTGCTTGTTTGAAGACAAGCCTTTGAGTCTTCAGGGATAATTCTTTCTTTTAGCCAGGCACCATCTAGTTTCTTCACCACACCATGATCTTTTCATGAGGGTGAGCATCAAGCATAACAACATCATAAGAACTAATTGTTCTTAGATTGAGGTTCAAATTAAGTACAAGCCCCAAATCCATTCATTCATCTATGGTTTATATATGTTTCTGGTTAACCATAAAGACATCAGTATCATTGTATGTTAGAGAACATTATCATTCATTATCCTGGGTCATCACTGTCACTGACAGTGAGACATTGCTGACGCATAGCAACCCTATAGGACAAGGTAAAACCCCCCCTGTGAGTTTCTGAAACTGTAAATCTTTACAGGAGTAGAAAGTCTCATCTTTTTCCCTCAGAGTTGAATGGTCCTTTGGAACTGCTGACTTTGTGATTAGCAGCCCAGTGCGTAACCACTACACATTAATAATATCATTACTATAGCCAATGGCATAGAATTTAAAACACTGTTGAGTAAAGGAAATTATACAATTATAGGCCAGCTATGAACTGTAATATGTGAATTGTTTACCTCTACAGATTAAACTTGTACATGACTAGATACTGCACAAACAATGGGGGTTGGAGATAGGGGAAACATTTCAATAATATTCAGTCACAATAGCAGAGACACACCTGTCATAATGAAGCAAGGAGGACATTAACTTAGTAAATATATGGTAGTTCCAAGCCACCATTCATTGGGTACCCTTAAGGCAAGAGGTTCAAATCTAAATCCAACATCTGCTGGTATATGCCCCTGGGGTAGCATCTGCTTCTTCTCACACTAGGAAGATTCAGCCTTAAGTGTAAGCGCTATAGGTGAGTTTGAAGTAAAGCCCAGTTCACTTAGTGGGGCTTCCATGTCGACTACTTCTGGTGTGGGCTATGAAGGATGTTGTGTGGCCCCAGAGAGCCGAGGTTGTGGTAGTTACATAATTTCATGTCAATATGAAAGTATATAAAAATGTAGGGGTGGAGTTTAATCTGTCAATCAGGTCGCAGCCAATGCCCTCACTTGGAGGTGCCACTTGGGGGTACACTCTGGACCCCCTTTGCCTTCACCTTTTTGCTAGCTGACCCTGATTGCTGCCAGAGCTCTGAGATGTTACCACCACCATTGGATCCACATGACTGTATACACCAACCTGTGATATTCCTGCATTCTGCATCATTGATTTTGACTGTCTGAGTCTGAAGAGGGACTCATGGACTAGTATTCCACTTAAGGACTGGAGTTGGATTGGGCTGAGATGTTTTCTTGATATATAATTACTTCTTCATATAAATCTTTCTCTTATACATATATGAGTGTCACTGAATTTATTTCTCTAGCGAACCTGGCCTAACAGAGAGCCTAAAGTCCTAGTAGTCTATAGCACATAGCCTGCATCACCAAGGGCTGCATAGAAACTAGGTCCAAAGTATCCAATTTGAAACTTAGTACCAGCATATTCTCTCCTTAAGTATTGTTAAGTGCTTTTTCCCCACAGGAGGTTGCTCCTCCCCATTTTCCTACCAACAGAAATACAATTGCCTTCTCCAAGACATACATGCACCCCTATCCACTTCTTGACTTGAATTTCTGGTAAGGTTTCCATATCACTCTGATAGCAGTGTCTGTCAGATTAGGGTGACCTTAGCACAATTTTATATGGCAATAGCTAAATGATTTTCTTCCTGTCTTCACATCTTGAAATACTAGATCCAGCTGAGGAGACATGGCTTTAAAATTATGTATATAGAGAAGGTTATATATGTTTCAAGGATGCTAGGCAGGCTCTTACCTCATTGTTTAGGAGATCAGATTTGAAGATTACATGCCCTGGGAGCAAGAGTCTACTTTTATCTTGGTGTTTATCCTCATACCCGTGGACTCATATACTATTTATCCTTTTGCGATTGATTAACTTTATTCAGCATAATGTTTTCCAGGTCCATCCATGTCATGAGATATTTCATCTCTGTTTTTTTAGGAGTGCATAGTATTCCATAGTATGTATGTACCATAGTTTCTTAATCCATTCTTCTACTGATAGAGATTTAGGCTGTTTCCAGCCTCTTGCTATTAAAAACTGTGCTGCAGTGATCATAGGAGATCATACATCTGTTCATGTTTTGTTACTTATTTCTTTGGGGTATATGCTCACAAAGGTTATTACTGGGTCATATGGTTATTTCTATTCCCAGTTGTCATATCACTTTCCACAATGGTTGTACACATTTATGAGGCCATCAACAGTGTTTTAGACTTCTAATCTCGCCAAACTCTCTTCAGCAGTTGTTGTTCTCTGGGGTTTTTATTGTTGTTGGGGTTTTTTTAATTGGGCTATTGTTGCAGGTATAATATGATATCTCATTATTGTTTTGATTCGCATTTCTGGCGTGGCTAGTGATCGTGAGCATTTCCTTATGTGTTTGTTAGTCATTCCAGGACCGTCTTTTGTGAAATGTCTATCCGTGTCCTTTGTTCACCTTTCAACTGGATTCTTATTGACGTGTTGCTGAATTATATACATTTTAGCAATGTCTGTTATGACATTGCTACAGATATTGCTAAAGGCTCTCGTGTTCTTCTTTTGATGAAGTCTCTTAATGTGCATAAGTGTTTTATTTTTAATAGGTTTCAGTCATCTATTTTATCTTTCAATGTGTGTGTTTCCTTTATTATATTTGGTAGTCCATGTATTCCCTGCAATAGGGCTCTTACATTTTCTCAATTTTCTCATTGATGATCCTGATAGCTCTAGGTTTACATTTAGGTCACTAATTCATCTTACATTTACTTTTGTGCATGGGGCAAGGTTTGGGTCCTTTTTAATTCTTCTGCAGATGGAGATCCAATTATTCCAACACCGTTTGTTGAAGAGGGCGTCTTTTTCTCATTTAATGTTTTTTGGTCTTTTGCTAGAAATCAGTTGTCTGTAGCTGGATGCTTTGGTTTCTGTATTTTCTGTCCTGTTTCATTGGTCTGTGTATCAATCGTTATACCAGTACCAAATTGTTTTGACTACTGTGGCTGTTTAATAGGTTTTGTAGTCAAGTACTGCAAGACCCCCTACTTCAGTCTTCTTTTTGAGAAATTATTTGCTTATCCTAGGTCTCTTCCCTCTCCATACAAAGTTGGTAAACAGTTTTTCCATTTTTTAATGAATGACATTGAGATTTAGAACAGAATTCCATTGTATTTGCAGATTGCTTTAGGTAATATTGACATTTTGACAATATTAATCTTCCTATCCATGAACATGAGATGCTCCATTTGAGTAAGTCTTTTGTTAATTTGGTTTGGTTTATCCCTAAGTATTTCATATTTTTTGTGATTATTGTAAATAGTGTTGTTTTCTTAATGTTTTTTTGTGGAGCTCTCATCTCTGGTATATAGGAATCCAATTGATTTCTACTTGTCGATCTTGGATCCTGATATTTTACCAAATCCCTCAATTGTTTCAACAGTCTTCTTATGGAATCCGTGGAGTTCTCTCTCTATAAAATCATATTGTCTGCAAAGAGCAAGAGCTTCACTTCTTAACCCAAATGTATTCTCTTGATTTCTTTTTGTTTTCTAATGTCTCTGGCTATTACTTCCAGCACAATGTTGAATAAGAATGGTGATAAGGGGCACCCTTGTTTTATTCCTGTTTTCAGGGGAAATGTTTTTACTTTTCCCCCACTGAGTGTGATACTGGTCATTGTTTTTTTAATATATGACCTTTGCTATATTTCAACGTTTCCCTTCTGTTCCTACTTTATTGAGTGTTTTTGTTAGAAATGCATGTTAAATGTTGTCAAATGCTTTTTCTGCATCAATTGGTATGATCATGTGGATTTTATTATTTTCCCTGTTTATGTGTTGAATTACATTGATTGTTTTTTAAATGTTGAAACATCCTTGCATCCCTACTATGAATCCCACTTGGTCATGATGAGTAATTTTTAAAATATGTTGTTGGATTATATTGACCAGAATTTTATTAATAAATTTTGCACATATGTTCATAAAGGATATTGGTCTGTAGTTTTCTGACTTTCCTGGGTTTTGGTATCAGGGTTGTGCTGACTTTATAGACTGAGTTTGCTGTCTCCCTCTGGAATATTCAGTATAGAATTGGTGACAGCTCTTCCCTAGGTACTTGGTAGAATTCTTCTGTGAATTCATCTGATTCTGAGCTTTTCTTGGTTGGAGTTTTCTTAATGATCTTTTCTGTTTCTTCTTTTGTTACGGGTCTGTACAAGTTTTCTACATTCATCTACATTAATTTGGGTAGGTGATGTATTTGTTGACATTTGTTAACTTCATCTACATAATCAAACTTGTTGGAGTATAGTCTTTCGTAGTACTGTGTTATTATTCTTTTTATTTCCTTTGGGTTTGTTGCGATGCCACCCTTTTCGACTATAATTCTAGATGTTTGTATATTCTCTTTATTTTCCTTTGTTAAGTTTTCTGGCAGTTTGCCAATTTTCTTTCTTTTTTTTTTTAATTTAAATTTTTTTTTAACATTTTATTAGGGGCTCATACAACTGTTATCCCAATCCATACACACATCAATTGTGTAAAGCGCATTTGTACATCGTTTCTCAAAACATTTTCTCTCCATTTAAACCCCCGACATTAGGTCCTCATTTTTCCCCTCCCTCTCCGCTCCCACCTCCCTCACGAACCCTTGATGGTTTATAAATGGGTATTTTGTCATATCTTGCCCTGTCTGACGTCTCCCTTCATCCACTTTTTGGTTGTCTGTCCCCCAGGGAGGAGGTCACACACAGTTCCATGTAATCGGTTCCCTCTTTCCTACCCATTCTCCCTTTACCCTCCCTGTTTTGCCACTCACACCACTGGTCCTGTAGGGCTCATCCGTCCTGGATTCCCTGTATTTTCAGTTCCTATCTGTACCAGTGGACCTCCTCTGGTCTAGCCAGTCTTGCAAGATAGAATTCGAGTCATGGTAGTGGGAGCGGGGAGGAAACCCTTAGGAACTAGAGGAAGGTTGTATTTCTCATCATTGTTACATCGCACCCTGACTGGCTCATCTCCTCCCCGAGACCCCTCTGCAAGGGGATCTCCAGTGGCCTACTAATGGGCTTTGGATCTCCACTCCGCACTCCCCGTTTGCCAATTTTCTTAATCCTTTCAAAAGTCCATCTTTTTGTCTTGGCAATTTTTTCCATTGTTTTCCTTTTTCTAGTTAGTTTGTTTTTGCTCTAATGTCTATGATTTTTTCCCCTCTGTTGTTAAATGGTTTATGTTGCTACTCGTGTTCTAGTTAGATCAAGGTAGATCTTGAAATGTCCTTTTTAACAATGAATGTAATGCCCTTCCTCTTGACTCTGTCATTTCTGGCATAGTAAACCATATTATTTTCTATTCAAAATGGCCAATACCAGTTCATTTCAGTTTACTAAGTCCTAGGGTATCAATCTCTATGTTTTCCATTTTCAATTTTGATGACCTCCAATTTTCATAGATTCACATTCCAAGTTCCAATTATTAGTAGATTTTTTTTCAGCTGTTTTTTCTCATTTTGAGTCATGCTATTTTAGAAAATGAAAGTCCTGAAGGATTTATTCCATTAACATCCTTATGGACAAGTCTACCTTAAGAAGGCAGCTTTTCCTCATTCGTATTTTGAACGCCTTCTGACCTAAGACACTATTTCTGACAACGTTCTGCATCTATTCATTAGACTTTCAATATATTACGTTTCAATGCTATGTATGAAGTTTTCTTTCCTGATTGATTCCTCTGAAGTAGACAGCTAATTTCTCCTTCTTAGTCTGTTCTTGGTGTGGAAGCTCCATTGAAACGTTGGGTGACCTTATTGGCATTTGTTTTACCAAGGACATAGCTTCAAACATCATAGCAACACACAGGATGACAAAAAAACAAACAGGCAAATTATGGAGTTTGGGGAAGATAAAAAGATTGGAAACTTAAAAGTCAACAATAGTCCTATCTAGGTAACAATTTAGAGGCTATATCTATGAGATAACATGCTTAAAATGCTCTAAACATGTACGGATTTGGAAGCATAAGAATATGCTATTAATTGTAATTAATAAGATTAACTTTTTTTCCTAATTAAGGGAAATCTGGAACCAAGTTAAACTTTTACCACTGATTATATAAATGACCAGGGTCAACTCAATGATCTCTTCTTTGCCTCTGTTTTGCACTGTTAAACTATGGAGGACCATAAGGCTTATTTTTAGGGATGGAATGTGGATTAATTGAAATAATGAATGAGCAGCAATTAGCTTTAACAGCTTTAAAAAAATCTAATTTTATAATCATTGAAAATTCCAACAAGAGTCTTTTTGAAAGCTAATTCCCCTGGGTAAAGCTTCCCACATCTCTATTCCTTGCCCAGTCTCTAAAGAATGAATCATTTTCCTGTTGTTCTATACATAGCTCAACTCCTGGAGCTCCTAGTATCTCAGAAGGAGGGGCCATGTCACCTTTAAAAACAAAAAGTAATGTTTGCTTCCCCATGATGTAGTTTAGCACTGGGTGCAAAGGGGTCCCAAATGTGTACATTCATCAAATATTTATTGAAC